>NC_056741.1:1020656217-1020781217 GCF_019279795.1 Protopterus annectens | reverse complement strand
TTTGACAATTTGATTCTGTTGAATTGACAGTAGACAGGATTGATCTAAATAGCTTGCTGCTTAGTGGTCTTTATGGTATTCGACAATGTCAATCTTGTTTACAGATAGACACTAGTTAAGTGCACCTTTGTTCACAAGCATTCATCACACCACGATTCCCTTACCACATCTTTTTTTTTGGAACACAAATACATACTCATATTATTTTGTAGTCACTTTCCTGACTGAAGACCATTCAAACTACCATCATTATAAATCTGTTTGTGTCAATATTCATCAGTTTTAACCACTGACTGTGTATACCTCCAATGTCTGACTGTGATAAAAATGGCCACAATAAAGTATTCCAAATCATTTTAGACAAATTCGGATTAGCCCTGCAAAGCCATAACATCTAAAGATACACTCAGGACCCAGCAACTATAACCCCATTGATCAATGAACCAATAATATATTTATAGTTTGTGTGATGCAAACAAAGAGTAACCCAATTATTCCAACTTATTTCACATAAACATACACTAGTCCCTCAAAGACAGACTGTTTAAATTGAGCAACCAATTCAGAATATTACTTTCACCCACAGACAATCTCAACCCCCTTACAGCAGTTATAGGGACCTCACTGTGTGCATCTCATCTAATTGTGATAAAAGATAACACTTCTCAACAGCTTAGCCCAAGAATCAGCGATTAAACCAAAACATAATGAGGGACAAAGTCCCAAAATTACAGATAGATTTATTTAGAAAGTTGCTGTGATATGCAGTATGAAACTCAAATGTCTCTCATTATTTAATGAGGGCAATCTTCATGATTTGCCAGAAATCACAAATGCTATCAGGAACAGACCAAAATAAATGCAAAATTAAGGACATCATGTAAAGTCAAGGAAAATTTAGGGCTGTGTTTTTTCAGCTTTCTTTCATATAATCATCCACTATGGATATTCCAACTTATTTCACACAAATGCACATTCGTCTTGCAAAATCAGATAGTTAACTGAGCAAAAGACCAGATGGCAAATTACTTTCATCCACAACCATCCTATACCTCCAGCTAGCACAATTATATTCACTCAGTTGTGTAACCCTAATCTGACTTTGATAAAAATATCTCTTAACCTCTTAGTGTATGAACGAAGAACAAACCAAATAATAATTGGGCATAAAGGTCCAAAATCAGGAAGAGATTTTTAAATATTGCTCTTATACACTCAAGAAGTTGCTAGAATAGCAGTATTGTATTGCCATCCATTTTTTGAAGGATATGAAGTCTGAAAAGTCATCTGCATGTCATTATTAATGGTTCTCTACCAAAAAGGTTATGTGGCACAGACCAAAGGAATGAGGCAGACAGGTACATTCTGTGAAATCATGAATAATTTCAACTTTGTTTCATGAAAATGTACTCTTATCTTGTAAAGCAAGACTTTAAAATAAGCCAATGAGAATTGGTAAATTGCTTTCATTCACAGCCAGCCACCCCATTTACTGACTTCAGTCATTAATGATTTGACACAAAACCACAGATTTTATGAGGCACAGACCAAAATATAAAGCAAATCCAGAGACATTGTGTGAAATGAGGAACAGTTTTAACTTTGCTTCATACAGTCGCCAGAGAATAATTATTTCAAATTATTTAATAGAAAGGAATAATATATCTGTAAAGCCATACTTTAAATTATGAAATGACAAGAGGATAAGTTGCTTTCATTCTCATCCCCAATTTAGTGGCTGCAATCCTCAATGATTTGCAGCCAACCAATAATATCCTAAGGCTCAGAACAAAATATGAGACAAATTTAGGGACAGTCTGCAAAATTGAGAATTGTTTTCAGTGTTGCTTTATATACAAAAGGTAACCAGAAAATAATGCAATTGGACTTTAAAATGAGCAAATAAGTTTCTTTCATCCAGATTTTAAAATGCGCAACCGACAGGCAGGTAAGTTGCTTTCATCCACAGGTAGTCACCCTTTATTGAAACTAAGTGACTGTAATCTTCAATAATTTACAAGAAAACTACAAATGTTATTAGGTACAGAGTAAAACATGAAGACAAGTGAGGGATGGTCTGCAAATTTAGGGACAGTTTCAAATTTATTTTATACACAAATAGTGCAGGGAGACTTTAAACTGAACAAATGAAAAGCTGCTTTCTTCCACAGCCAATGTGCAGCACTGCACTGACTGCAGAAATCTGTGCTATAACTGGTTGACATTCCTGGACTAGTTCCACATCCAATGTGCAGCACTGTACTGACTGCAGCAATCGGTGCTATAACTGGTTGACATTCCTAGACTAGTTCCACAGCCAATGTGCAGCACTGTACTGACTGCAGCAATCCGTGCTATAACTGGTTGACATTCCTGGACTAGTTCCACAGCCAATGTGCAGCACTGTACTGACTGCAGCAATCTTTACTATAACTGGTTGACATTCCTGGACTAGTTCCACAGCCAATGTGCAGCACTGTACTGACTGCAGCAATCTGTGCTATAACTGGTTGACATTCCTGGACTAGTTCCACAGCCAATGTGCAGCACTGTACTGACTGCAGCAATCTGTGCTATAACTGGTTGACATTCCTGGACTAGTTCCACAGCCAATGTGCAGCACTGTACTGACTGCAGCAATCCGTGCTATAACTGGTTGACATTCCTGGACTAGTTCCACAGCCAATGTGCAGCACTGTACTGACTGCAGCAATCCGTGCTATAACTGGTTGACATTCCTGGACTAGTTCCACAGCCAATGTGCAGCACTGTTCTGACTGCAGCAATCCGTGCTATAACTGGTTGACATTCCTGGACTAGTTCCACAGCCAATGTGCAGCACTGTACTGACTGCAGCAATCTGTGCTATAACTGGTTGACATTCCTGGACTAGTTCCACAGCCAATGTGCAGCACTGTACTGACTGCAGCAATCCGTGCTATAACTGGTTGAGATTCCTGGACTAGTTCCACAGCCAATGTGCAGCACTATACTGACTGCAGCAATCCGTGCTATAACTGGTTGACATTCCTGGACTAGTTCCACAGCCAATGTGCAGCACTGTACTGACTGCAGCAATCCATGCTATAACTGGTTGACATTGCTGGACTAGTTCCACAGCCAATGTGCAGCACTGTACTGACTGCAGCAATCCGTGCTTTAACTGGTTGACATTCCTGGACTAGTTCCACAGCCAATGTGCAGCACTGTACTGACTGCAGCAATCCATGCTATATCTGGTTGACATTCCTGGACTAGTTCCACAGCCAATGTGCAGCACTGTACTGACTGCAGCAATCCGTGCTATATCTGGTTGACATTCCTGGACTAGTTCCACAGCCAATGTGCAGCACTGTACTGACTGCAGCAATCTGTGCTATATCTGGTTGACATTCCTGGACTTGTTCCACAGCCAATGTGCAGCACTGTACTGACTGCAGCAATCCGTGCTATATCTGGTTGACATTCCTGGACTAGTTCCACAGCCAATGTGCAGCACTGTACTGACTGCAGCAATCCGTGCTATAACTGGTTGACATTCCTGGACTAGCTGCTTGTTACCTTCCCAATGAACTATGGAAAGGCAATGAGCATAAAGTTGTGGTGTTGTACATATGATTGCTAGTGGCCTTTTATTTTATTTTTTCAGTAAAAATATGTAACTTTACTTAGACATAAATAATGTCACTGATTCCTGCTGGCAAATGATAGATACTGTAAGAATACAGAGAGAATAATCACAGCATCTGTAATTTAATGCTTTTTTGCATAGAATATTCCTGTCTGCCTCATTATTTTGGTCTGTGCCACTTAAAACACATTAACAATTGTTATGTTCAATATATAAGCTAATCAAAATGAGCGAGCAGTGCTGAACATATCAAAACTTTTTAAAATTAAATTAATTTATTGATTGGTCATGGGCACAAGGCAGCCACCCAAATCTCCCCTATTATAATCCAGTCTCTTAAAAGATTTTTTTTCATCTAGTTGTCTTGTTGTTGATTGTTTGACTACCAATGACTGCCTGAGAAAAATCTGTGAGTAAGAAAAGAATTCAGTGTTATTTTTTTCCTTCAAAGAAGAAATAAGTTGTTTACAATGCTTACTTTTTAAACGTGAAAAAATAAACAGTAGTTCTTAATAAACTGAGAAGCCAAATGCTTGCAAGGTTATAGACATCATATGTATGAACAGTGCCTGTAACCACCACCCTTCTGGTGTTAGATTGAGGTGAAGGTGAAAGAAGAAATGACCACAGGCATATATTTCAAGTTGTTGCTGTGAAACATACAAACACATAGCATGCCTCTTTACCCCTATCCTCAAAGAACAGCCATCTTCTGTGTACCTGTCTGATTGTAGACTGGGATGAAAGTGGAAGAACAAATGACAACAGTTGTATGTTTCAACTTGTTGCTTGATGTCAGACATATTTACACAGCATGTCTTTTTACCTATACCACCAAAAAGCAGGCACCTGTATACATGTATGATGTTTGATTATGAGAAAAGTGAAAATATTTATTTTTTTATTTTTATTTTACATTTGTTTACTGGGAAAGTTTGACTGGAACAAGGTCCATTTACAGCGGACGCTAGGAGAGAAAAGCTCCATAACATAATGGTACAAATACAACAAATTACAAAAAGTGTTCAGTACAGAGGCATATATACAATCAGAGCTCCATGTCTTTATATGACAACACAATCCACGAATAACAAAAAATTTCTATGCAGTGGCATATATACAGTCTAGGAGATGTTTCGTACCTTAGTTTGATTTGAGCAAGCTTGGTATATAGATAGCAAAACTTTGAATTCCCTATTGGTAGTACAAAGCATAAATATGAAGGAATGGAATCTGGAAAATAATGCTATTCGGGAGATATGTCCTAGCATGAGAAATAGTTTGTAGGATAGTAGTTCCTGATAGGGAGTACAGAATAGCTTTGGTAAGCAGAGGAGATGAGGTGTGGCCGTTAGTTGGACAGCAGAAAATATTTTATGTGATACAGGGACAGAGTCATGATTGCAAGAGGTGTGACTTTAGTGATTTCTTGGAAAGTGAGATGGATGGTGCAGAGGTGATACTTTGGGGGAGGTTATTCCATTCCCTAGCAATGGTGTGGGAGAACAGACATTTCCCTGCAGTGTTATTGACTTTGGTTATGCAGAGCAGGGTTTTGTTGGATGAGCGTAGAGGGCAATTTGCAGAATATTGGTTTAGAAGTTGGTTTAGGGCTGGGGTTTTCAGAGGATTTCTTATTATGTTGAAGGTGAGGACTAATTGGTGATAGCTAATTAGCTGAAAAAGTTCTAATGACTGTAGTTGCTTCAAGGCAAGACTGTGATGACTTCTAAAAATGGAGTTATTAGCAAATTTTGCAATTGTATTGTAACATGTCTCTAGTTTGTTTAGGTCTGTTTTCCTGATATGAATTAGGATTGGTGATGCATACATTAGGGTAGACAAGAGGTGGGTTTGGGCTAAGGAGATTCTAGCTTGGTCTGATAGGAACTGTTTGTGTTTGTATAGGGTTCTTAGTTTCTTATGTACCTTTGTGATGGTTTGTGAGATATGGACATTAAAGTTTATATTGTTATCTATTTCAACCCCGAGCAGCTTAGTGTGAGGGGAGGGGGAAATTGTGATCCCATTTTTGGAGGTGATAGTGAAGGTAGGAGGTGTGTATTTGGATTTATTGGGGGTAAAAAGGAGTAATTTGGTCTTGCTGGGGTATAGAATGAGTTGTATATCGGTAATCCATTGTTCCATGGAGAAGAAGGATTCTTGGGTGAGGTCCTGAGGAGTGGTTATGGATGGGGCTGAGCAGATTAGGGTGGAGTCATCTGCGTACTGTATAAGTGATGCATGCAGGGTGGAAGTATGGAGTTTGTTAATAAAAATGGTGAATAGTAGAGGACCCAGTATTCATCCTTGTCTAATGTCTATAGTAGTTGGTAATAGAGGAGGCAGCGTACTTTGCCATTTAACTGATTGTTTTCTGTCAGACAGATTCTAAACCATGAAGTAGTAGAGGGAGTGAAGGATGAAGTTGACAGTGTGCCTAAGAGTAGGTTGTGGGAAATCATATCAAACACTTTTGATAGATCTAGGAATATGTCTGAGATGAATTTGTTGTTGTTTCTTAGATGGTTAATCTGACTGGTAAAGGAGACTAGAGCAGTGGTTGTGCTATGGTTTGGGCATACTGTGTGGTTGGCCATGCTGTGTGGGGGAGAGGAGGTTTTGTGAGGATAAGAAGTGCATTACCTGGGTGTGAATACATTTCTCCAGAAGCTTGGAAAGGGGGGACAAGATAGCAATTGGTCAGTAGTTTGATAGTTCATAGGAGTTTTCACCTTTGTGAAGGGGAATTATATGTGACACTTCCATAGATGGGGTATGTAGGTTTCTTGTATAGAGACCGGTTTATAAGAATTGAGACAGGGTAGGCTAGTGATTCTGCAGATAATTTTTGAAAATTTGTGGGTAAACCATTTGCTGCAAGTGTGGTGGGTTTTAGTTTAGAGAGTAGCTTTTTAACTGAAGAGGTTGGTATAGTTGAGAGTGTGAAGGTAGGTATGTTAGTTTGCTCTACAGTTGGGGTGGTTTTAGTGTTCTTGTTGGATAGTTGGATAGATAGTGCGAGGATAGATTCTTTGAAGTGATGGTTGAATTCTGAAGCTATGCTATCATTATCAGAATTGTTGTTGGGAGATGGGGTGGTGGTTTTGCCTGGTTTTAGAAGGGTATTGCTGGCCTACCAGAACTTTTGGGGGTTTCTAGAGTGCTTGTTTTGGATGTCTAAGAAGTAGTTCATTTTTATCTGCTTTTGTTTGGGTTTTGGCCTTATTTCGTAGTTCTTGATATTTCTGTCTGTCTTTGATAGTGTTATTCTTTTTCCAGGTTTTCCAGGCATTGTCTCTGGCTTTTATTAAGGCTTTTGTTGTCCTATTTAGCCATGAGGCATAGTTAACTTTAGTCCTGAGTTTCCTGATGGGAGCTAGTATATTTAGTACATTCATAAAAGTAGTATTAAGAAAATCAACTGCCTGGTCTAAAGGTAGGGTTTTTAGTGGATTCCAGTCCTGTTGCTGGAGCATACTGTTAAGAGTGTGTGGATTGACTTTGTGCTCATCCCTAGTCTCCTTGAATAGCATGGGTTTAGGTATTTTGTTTACGAAGGAGGAATGTGGAGCAGTGGTCACTCAGTGTATCAGGTAAGCAACCCACATGATAATTTTCTGTGGGGATATTAACTAGTGTCCAATCTAAAATGGAGGTTCTACTGGATTTTTTGTCTACTCTTGTGGGTTCTTGGATTAGTTGTGAGAATCCAAATAAGTTAATATGGTTCAAGGGGTTGTTGGAGTTGCAGGCTAGCCAGTCTAAGTTTAGGTCACCTAGCAGGATGGTTTCTTGCGGCCCATTGTAGTATCTCTTCTATTATTGGTGAGTTATTTCCTGGAGGAATATAACTACAGAGGATGTTTTTTTTCTTTTTGTTTTTAAGGGACATAACAGAGCCTAATGTCTCTGCATTCTGGAATTTGGGAAATGGGGTATTTAGTGGTTGGCGGTTGAGTGTATTTTTAAATAAGATTGCAACTCCACCTCCCTTTTTGGCACCTCTATCTTGCCTTAGGATGCTATAGCCTGGGGGAAGAATGTCTTTGTTTTGTGTGGCAGGTTTTAGCCAGGTCTCTGTAATGGTTAGTATATCTGGGGAGTAGTGGGATATGAATGTGTGAAAGTCATGTAGTTTGTTGGATATGCGACGTGTGTTTATATTGATAATAAGTAGGTCTGACTTGTGTTTCTGGGATAAGACTGGGTTGCTTGGACCTGGGTTGGGGTATATGTCCCCTGAGATTAGAAGCCATTTTCTGAGGCATAGTGTTAGTTTTATGACATAGGCTATATCTATATGTTTTTTGGGTACTGTTAACCTTTTGTGAGGTAGTATGGTTGCTGTTTTGTGTATGTAGAGTAATGAGTTGTTGTTAAATAGTGTGGAGCATATTACTATATTTGTGTGAGGTTGTGTGTGTGGGTGTGTTTGGGTGTGTGTTATGTGGTAGGTAGTGTTTGTTGAAATATAATGATCACAGTAATATATTCCTTATATTCCAGGTTATAGTGGCTTTCAATGCACACATCTGAGTTTTGGCTAGAGTAAAGCTAAAGAAATAATAACCATGCTGTCACCAGCTCATCACAAAAGCTATATTATACTGCCCGTAGACAAGTTATAGTGACCTTCAATGCCCACTTCTGAGTTTTGATTGGTGGAAAAGCTGAAGAATACTAACCACATTGCCATCAGGACACTGCAAATGTATAGTGACCATCCATCTGGGAAAAGGCAATTCTAAGCTAGGTAGAGCTCGGGGTAGAAGCTGAAGATAGGGCTCCCTACTAAGCTAGAGTCAAAATCTTCTTATAGATCCAAGGTTCATGGGGAGTAAAAGAGTGCACATGTTCAAAACACAGATACTGGGAAGGCATCCCCAAAAGAGGTATCTCATTGATGAAATCAACCAGAGAATACATCACTTTATGATGGCAGTAATACTTGCTGTGCTACTGTCCAAATGATCAGTTGCTATTACACACATCTTGGCCAGACTGTCAAAGCTAACCTCTTATTGTATATAATGTTGATATCTGCATATGATGAAAAATGAAAGAAATTATGGCCAATGTCTTACTTTTACATATACTGCAACACCCCCAACACACATAGTCATTTTCATCTACAAAAAGCCCCCATACTCATCAATTACAGATACTTTGTTGACTGTGAACACCTCAGATGTCTGATTCTTTTAAACATGTTCATACTAATTTTGCAGTGCCAGAATAAGGACTACATATCTTGGCAGAATAGCAGCAGGATCAGCCACTTTCATCCACCAACATCCCCTGTACCCAGAAATTAAAGCTGCTATGTTGATATCTACACCTGAGATGTATGATTATGATAAAAATAATGACCATGGATTTTCATTCACAAACAGCTCCCATACCCAGTAATTATAGCAACTGTATTCACTGCGTACTCCTTAAATATCAGACTGTAATAAAATAGAAATTATAACAATTGGCCACAATAATTTATTTTACCATCCCACACACATGCACATAGATGTGACTACCAGTTACAGTCACTTCATTGACTTGTATACCTCAGATGTCTAATTATGATCAAATGAATAAATACATAAATTATAGTTATAGTACTCTACAGCTTGTTGCTGTCAAACACATACAGTGCAACACATTTTAAGACATATATAAACACACACACTCTCTCTCTCACGCACACACACACACACACACACACACACACACACACACACACACACACACACACACACACACACACACACACACACGCACACGCACACACTCACACACACACAAAGTATAGTAGCACATTCCAGCAGAAGAACAAGAGGGTTCACAAGGCAGACATTTATAAAATAAGTTACAAAATAAATCTCTGCAGTAGGACTGGCACCTCTGTGTCTATTTCTTTTTAGTTTTATTCAGGCTGTCTCAGCACTAGCTACATGAGGTAGGCTGGGCCAAAAGAAACTGATTTCTCATTATTTTGTATAGCAGCCTAGCCATTCTTCACTGATGTACCATTTCTGCTTCTCTCAAAACAGCAGGAAGACGTCTAGTAAGATACTGTCACCTTATTCTCCATTTGCAGTAGGTCTAATAATGGGAACATCCCAGCAAAGTTACTCCTTCTATTTTTTAACAATATTTGAACTCCACACAGGAGCAGATATATGCACAGAGGTCCAAGTTCCAGAAACAGGAATGTTAACTATTTTGTAAATTACACAAAACTGTCAGAAAATAGTGTCTTATTTGAAATAAATATTATTTTCTGAGAGTTATGTTTTTACTGGGGACAGCTAGTACCATTAGCCTCCCTTCAAGTTGTTAAAGGGCATTTTGTTGAAAACCCATGATTTTAAATACACATGATGCCCATTACATGTCACTAAAATGCATGCACATGCAGGTCACACATATTATATTCAGAACAAGCCAGCACCATTGCATAGAGAATTAAAGCCCTGAGTATTATGCAGATGACCCATGCACAGTTAGCAACTTGGGCATCTGAGGTGCTGGGAGGGAGGGCATTCATGTCCATGGGGCAGTTAGATTTCCTTGGAAAGGGCCATGTAAACAAATGTATACAGCTTCCTAGGAGGGCTGGGGTGGCTTGCCAATGTCAGCTTCTTACGGAATTGAAGATCAGATCTGTGCACTCCACGCACTTTCCTTCCCACCGATAGAAAGCTGCTAACCCACAGGATGAGAAGAAAATATGAAGTAGCCTGACATGGTCCTTAGATGCCATGATCCACTCACTGATCCTAACCATTATCAGAGCATCATTTCATATTAAAATGACTAGTGTTCTTGTCTCTCTCTCTCTCTCCATATATATATATATATATATATATATATATATATATATATATATATACACTACAACTGTTCTGTGAAGGTAAGCTCCTTTCTTCAGATCAGATAAACATTTTGGCACAGAAACACAATTATGTTTCATTGTAATGCTTTTTTTTATATATACATAATAAATAGGAATCAATGCAAGCTTTAAACATTAACTAGAGTCACCACACATGCTTCCACAGTAAAGTGATCATTAATTTAAAATGAGCAGAAGGTCCTTGGACATAAATCCTCAAACACCACTGGAGATTTTTATGGTCTATTGAGTCATACTTGATCAACAGACCAGCTAAATTCTTAAATCTTATCCTGAGGATATAATACTTTAAAGTTGTTAATGGCTACAGAAGGCAAACTCGATTACAAGGGGATTCTTCACATACAGAATTTATGAGGGCAACTAAGTTATTTTTCATTAAATTGCTTCCACTGAAATGGCCCATCAGCTGACTGGTACTCAACAGACTATAGCATTGCCACTTCACTCATGTGTCTTACAGGTGATTTTTATCCCAGTCAGTCAGGATATGCAGAAAAGTCACTGACTGGGTCTTTGGCTGCCATTCAGATCAGCTTATCTAAATTTTAAATTGGGTAGTATTAACAATATCAAGGTAAAATTATTATAGGGAGGATACAACAAATGCATTTCCAGATAAAACTAACATTTGTTAACCTTTAATACATAATTTTTCTATATAGCCATCACATGAAAGCTTTGTTTTCATTCAATAATTTGAAATCAGTATGGCTTCTAACTGTTAATAAACTGTTCCCATTTCAGTTATACTTACTATTACATCAGTATCTGAATGGAAAATATGAAATCTGTATATAAAGAGGGAAGAGGCTTAATATTTCTCATATGCTATGCTGTCTGGTTTTGGCAAACATATTTGATGTAATGGTACATGCAAAAAATGATTTACATAAGCTGCTCTGAATATATACATTTGCAAAGAAAACATTCTGTCACTTATGAAGACATTGGAAATATCTCAATTTTTCACTGGTATAATTTAGTAATCTGACGTTTAGCAGTAGTAGAAACTCTATAGTTTGAGCAGCATGTTTTTAAATATTCTGCGTTTTCCTTTTATGAAAAGCTAAACACTCCATTGAGTTGTTTCAGTAGTTTTGTTATAGGATGTTATAAGTTGAACCTAAATTATAGTTAAGCAGGTTTATATGCTATAAGACACATACTGATTTTTGTTTTAAACATTTTGGATATAACTACATTTTATTTTCCAGATTCTGTGCTATATCCATATGGACAATCAGAAGGAGATATTACAAACCCAAAAATTGATGATGGAGGTTCACCTTTAATTCCCTTAAGAGTGCCTTTTCCATTTTTTGGAGCATCTTATAGATCATGTTATGTAAGTTTTTCCTTTATTTTATATAATAGCTAGTTTATGCACCACTCATCTAAACAGAAAATTGATAAGTAAATCTTATATTACTTTTACACAATTTGTAGTTTAATATGGTATATAAAAGAAATTTTTGGGCTGTCATGCTCACCACTTGTAGGCTGCCTGCTGCATAAGTTCTTTAAACTCAGGGAGAGAGAGAAAGACAGTGAACATTAATTTTTCTTAATGTTATAGAGATACTAAAATTAGCAAAGCTATAATGTGTATCACATAAACAAACATATAACCACTTAAGGTGGAATTAACTGAATTGGTGTAGTACACAAAAAGGCATAATAAAATGTCTAGAACTAGTGCCAGGTAGTGCATTGAGGGAAATGAAAAGGCACATATAAGGGTATGTTAATGGGCATAATCTGAGCTACAAGTAAATAAAACATTTGCCAGCGAGATACTCAGCATTATGCACTACAAGCCAAGACTGTCAAAACTACCCCAATGCTATACAGTTACAAAAACTCTACTGCCTTAATCCACTGCATTGTGAATGCAGAACACAGTCACACATGGTGGGTGGCATACATATATGCCTAAATAGTCAACAATGACAGTTGTCAACTAGCAAAAATTAGCTGAAATGACTGAACAATCTCAATGCTGAAACCAACAACATCCTACTAAAACATAATTTATGGAGGGGGACAGGCCTCCCTGCACTCCCATACTCCCTGCTAATTATATACCAATTATGAGATCACACTACAGTGAGGTATGGTCTTGTAGTACATTCAAAGGTGAAGAACAGACAGACTTGTTGGAATATATGAAATCCAAGATGGCAGAGTAAATTGAAATGTATGTGTTGCTAGATGTGCATGCAAACATGGGAAACCTAGACTAAAGGTACTAGATTTTTTTATGTTATGAAAATGACCAGTTACTGTAGAAGTTATGGCAATCTGGTTGTTGTTTTTCTTTTTATGCTCAGTGTAAGTCATCTTTAGTAGACAAGTAATTGTATTTAGTGGCTTTTGAATGAAGTTAAACTAAATATATAATTTTTTGCTGAATATTTCTGTTTACAAATATTTATTTTATTTTATTTTTTTTTTATTTATTGTCATTTGTTAACCGGGTTAGTCCAACTGAGCCAGAGGCCCATTTTCAGGGGAGACCCAAGGAGAAAAGCTCATATTACATTTACAAGACTTTCTGAACAAAAGCAGTAACTAAATATTCAAAATACATGTTTATTAAGACTGTTGCTTATCTAGTAAGATCTAGTGAGAGTCAGCTGTAGAGCTGTATACTTATTTAATGTCTATGTTTCTTAGAAAAAATTGTTTTATCCTTTACTAACCATTATATTTAAGAAAATGCATAGTGGATTTCAATTATGTGAAAGTATTAGACTAGAGGAAGTTGTTAAATGCATGCAAGGTTGATGCAAGGTATAAAAACATAAATATGAGTTATAACCAGATAATGGTGAAACATCAACTATTCTAGTGAGGAATTAATTATTTATTTAACAGTTGTTTACCGGGAAAGTCTGACTAGACACAAGTACATTTTCAGAGGAGGCCTGGGGGAAAAAGCTCCAACAATCTGAAAAACAAACATTATACCACAAGAAAATTGTAGAGTACAGGTCAACAATGAAACTACACATTGCAAAATATAAATAACTGAAAGAGATGACGCCTTAGCAATTTTAACAAAATTTGTACATCAAAGAGTATACGGTATTTTACAAAGTAGACTAGCTTATATATTAGAAAGCACAGTATGATATTTTTGAGGAAGACTTTAAATGATTTGTGGTAATAGAGTAAGTATTTATAGGGATGGAAGAAGGCATAATAGGATAGTACTGTAAAGTGCAGATCTAAAGAAAGTCAGAGGGTGTGTATAAAAGCCACCTCCCAGTTGGGAGTGTGGCTTAATGGCTAAGCTGTTTGCCTTACAAACCCAAGGTGCAGGGTTTGAGTCTCACAAGGGATTATTGGCTAGGCTTAAAAGGGCTCGCAAGGGCAGTTAGCTTAGTAATAAACTATGAACCTATGAACCTAAAAGTGGAGAATATAGAATTAGTCAGGTGGGTAGCAACACCAAACCCAGGAATTTTCAAAGTGAGTAAATGAAAGTTTTTTAAATATTGCACTACGGGGCAGATGGAAGTGATGGAAGTGAGTAGTTTATTCCGGGTCCCCTGAACATGGTCGACATTTCACAATGTCGAAACCCATATGGCCAAGACCATATGATTGACATTTGAAATGTTGACAGTGGGGAACCGGCATCTCTCAACAGTGTGGAATAGAAACATTTTCATTTTTGCTCTGTAGTGCGATCTCGGAGTTGGTATATTAAAGTTATGGGGGGTGAAGTCCCTCATGGGTCGGGTGCAGGGGGGGGCAGAGCCCCTATGGTAGCATCTTTAAAGTTAGTTTTATTTATTTATTTATTTTTGGTGTACTTGTATGTTCGACATTTCAAATGTCGATCATATGGTCTCAGCCATATGGGTTTCGAAATTGTGAAATGTCGATCATATCAAGTAGACCCGTTTCTTCCATATTTTAGGAATGATGTTAGAGAATAAGGATTCTCCAGCTGTGTTGTTAGCTTTGGTGAATTTAACTAGGAGTTTGTCACTGGAGCGGAGTGTTCTAGTGCTGATGTATGGTTGCATGAGATCTTGAAGGGGTGGGGTTTTATCTGGATCATGGAGTATTTTATGGGTGAAGGTTAGTTGCTTGTATTGGAAGAGCTGAGGAAGTTCTAGCCAGTTTAGTTGTCTAAGGGCTGTGCAACGGTATGTTTTGTAGGGGGAGTTTGTAGCGAATTTGGCTATTTAATTGTAACATTAGTCTAGTTTAGTAAGGTCTGATTTGCGTAGGTTGGTTACTATAGGGTAAGTGTAGAGTAGAGGTGACAGGAGGTGTGCCTGGGCAGTGGTAGCTTTTCTAGATCTGGTTAAAAAAATTCTTGTTTCTGTAAAGGAGGCCTAACTTTTTATGAACCTTTTTGATAGTGTGGGCTATGTGGATATCAAATTTTAGATTATTATCAATTTCAACCCCTAGCAGTTTGGCATGTGTCACAGGGGTGATAATAGTTTTGTTTTTGGACTATAGAGGGAAAACTGGGAGTATTGTAGGTGGTCTTGAGGGGTAGAAGAGGAGGAGTTTGGTTTTATTTGGGTTATAATTGAGTTGAGAATTGGTAAGCCAGGTTTCAACTGAAATGAGTTTTGGGTTATGGTGTGGAGGTGGAATTATTTGGAAGAGTAAAACAAGTAATAGCCTGACAGAACAAATATTGCATACAAATTTGAATTACAGACAAAATGTGGTGCAGTATTGACCATATTAGTGAATAATAATTTGTAAGAATAATTCAATAATAAGTTTCCCTGTTTTCCCTTGTCCTTTATGTTAAAATTAAAGCAAGTTAATGTCATGCATATGGGTATAGGAAGTAAGATAAATGGTTTTGCTATATAGTATAAATGTTCACTTTTGAACAGAAAACAAAATCAATGTTTTTATTATTCAAGTCCTAGTATAAATAACTGCATTGTTTCTAATGCAATAAGTAGACTTAGAAGCAATAATATAAACAATGTTAGGACAGTTGGTTGATGATTGTTTAATTAATTAATATGGGGCATGCTTGAGACTAGAAAGTTTAGTAGAAAACTAGTCCCTTGATGATAGAAGGGATACTGCCTCTTTTCTGTCTTATTAAAATAAATTACCAGACTTATCTTGTTTGGTGAGCACATTAGAGAGCATGGCGAGTGATAATGAAGAGTAAGTGACTGATGTGCATTGTGAAAGTAATACACAAATCATGAAAATTGTGCATTATCAAATATATATATATATATATATATATATATATATATATATATATATATATATATATATATATATATATGTCTATATATATATATATATATATATGTGTGTGTGTGTGTGTATGTATGTACACACACACACACACACACACACACACACACACACACACATACAAGCCAAGCACACACACCCACACACCCACACACACACATGCACTCGCACACACATGCACACACACACACACACACACACACACACACACACACACACACACACACACACACACACACACACACACACAAACATGGGTCTATGTCAGATGATCGAGTTTTCAGAAAATAAATCATATTGCTGAGATGATATAATCACGTTTCTGAAAACTCAAACATAAAAAAACCCCTACAAAGTCTATCATTTTTTTTAGTTTGTGCAGTGTGGTAAGCCCCCCTGCACCCCCACACCTCCTGCAAATTATATATACAAACTCCAAGATCACACTGCATTGAGGAAAATGGTAAACTTTCCAATCCTTACTGAATGGCAGTCTCCATTCAAAAGCTCAAACATTTGAATTTCAAGTTTCTGACAACTTGATCAACTGATAAGGACCCATATATATAGCTATCTCTCTCTCTCTCTCTCTCTATATATATATATATATATATATATATATATACATATATATATATATATATAGATGTTAAATAAATTTGTTAGAGTCAGACTGTAAAAATCATTGAGTTATTCAAACACAATGTCAATTAATAACAAACAATAATGCAGGAAAGCTAGGATATCTTAAAGCTCTAATGTACATTAGAGGCAAAAACCATACACAAAGTTTGTATAGAATTTTGACTGCTTTATTGACCAAAACACATTGGTTATATACATTTCATTATCAGTTTTGCCCACCTTACTGGTGTGGTCAGTGACAGGGTCTTTACATCATAGTAATTCATAAGAAGTGCTGAGTTTGTGTTTTTCAAAAAGTCCTTTTCCCATGAGAATGTTGCAGCCTTGCAAACAGCTGGTCAGTCACGATGACCTCCTGAGGATGTAGCCAATTCAAGGTTCTCTGATTAGTTCAAATACAATAGATGTATGTCTTCCTTAAAGTCTCCCTTTGTTTCTCTTGTCCAGCTGCGCACTATCAGAGATAGTGACAAGGCTACTTCCTGGTGGAGGCAGGAAAGAGGACATACATGCGAACAGATTTATTATTTTCTAACTTTGCAAAATAATCTTTACTTGAAAGACATGAGCCAGACTGCATCTGCAAGCTGCCAAGGTCAAATTTCTGATTACACTGCAGCTTGTACTTCAAGCAATAATATGCAGGTTTATTTCTACTGTTATTCTAGTAAGACAGAATTAAATGCATTAAGTACATTTATTCCTAACTAAGGCACACATTTCTCTATATATTTGATCACACAACTTTATATGTGTTTGAATGATTAAATACACATCTTCCTAAGCAGCACACATTGTAAATATATTTTCTAGGCAGCATGTATGTAAATATATTTTCTAAGCAGCATGTATGTAAATATATTTTCTAAGCAGCACACATTGTAAATATATTTTTCTAGGCAGCATGTATGTAAATATATTTTCTAAGCAGCATGTATGTAAATATATTTTCTAAGCACACATTGTAAATATTTTTCTAGGCAGCATGTAGATTTTTCTAACATTCTCCCTCCTTTTAATGCATTTAATACTACTTGAAACATAAACAGTGTTAGTTCATTTTTTAGCCTTTTCCTTTCAAGGACTTTCAGCTAAGTAAGTCATTTGTTTTATATTTCAGATAGACTTTCACTCGGTATCAATAAATTCAATTCTATATCTTGGTACATAGTTTCAGTCACTGATACATCAACTAAGTCTTTAACTATTTTTTTCACACAGGGTATCCCGCAGCAGACACATGCTCCAATTATGAGCAGTACCACACAAATTGCAATCAGAATGTTCATAAGGACCGACCCCCACCCCCCAAACAGATTCTGGAAAAAGTTCGTCAGTGGGTTTGGGCCTGGTTCTGTCATTGCTGACACCTGCTGTATTACCTCCAGGTGATCATTGATTTCATGCTGGTTGTCTGGTATGTACGCACAGCATTCTTCTTTGATAAGCGCCAAGACGTACCACCTCTCGCCGCTAGGGTGAAGTCGAGAGCCATTCGGTTCTGTAATACAACTGTTCTCATTGCATTCATCTCATCAGTCACAAGTTCAAGAGCGGAAAAAGTCGCATTGCTCATTACTTCGAGAAGTTTTGACAATTTTCTCAATTCCCAAATCGATTTGACTGCTCCATAGGTTGGGAATATTCCAGCCCAGGATATAACACTGTCACTCAAGTCCATATGGGTCAATTTTTCTTTGTCCTTCACAGACGAATGATCCTTCCAGCTTGCTTCAATCTTACCCACTGGATTAGTAGGTTTTCTGACTGTATTTTCAGCTCGGTGAGCTACATCTCTTACATTACGTATTTTACCCAGGGCAATTCTGCAGTATGTCTTATGGCTGGAACCAGATAACCCAAAAACAACTGCCGGACCAATTCTCAGGTAACCATTTATAGGCTTTTTCCCACAAACAAAATAACAGTTTTCTACTTTTGTACTGATGCGGGTTAACCCTGAATGAAACATTTTCTTATCTATAACAGAGAATTGTCTATATATTTCAGGAGACTTTTGCACATTTCTCAATGTTGTTTTCATCAAGCTTAAATATGAATCATAATTCGTGCTGCAACTAGTACCTTGGTCTATAGGTTTTATATAACATTTGTAAGACACAGTTATGTTACAGTTACTCCAACCAACCTGGAGTGTATCATTTTAACAAAACAAACAATTCCTTTCTGAGTAACAGGCAAGTGTAATGCCACTTTGTCTTGTGATCTCACAGTGCCTGTGTCAAATAACAGGTTTTCCCAAGTTGCATTTATTCCCAAGGGGACAGCAGACATCAAAAGTCCTCCATATGCTGTGGGTATTGCAGTACAGACCCAGCAATTTGAAATGTTCATAGTCTCTACATAAACTCGTTTCATAGCCAGGTATGTGTTAAAGTTTGGGTGCCAGTCTATAGCCAGTCCTTCATCACGTTTTATTAATTTCACTTCTGTAGTTATATGCAAGAAAAACCAAATCAACAAAAAAGTTACTACAAACATAGTTATTAAGTGTATGATCAGTAGGCCAGTGAACCAGTGTCTCTGGGGTTGTTTCACATTTTTATTCATTCTGCCTCTGGCCATCCTGTTTCTGTGGTATGTCCAAACTGAATTTCTTAACAGGTTTACAATGGGTTAAATGAACCCAAGATGCTCTCTCAGCGATCTTCACTGCAGTGGGTGTTGCCAACAGTACCTGGTACGGACCTTCCCACCTTGGACTCGCCCAGTTCTTTCTCTTTATGATTTTCAGCCAAATCCAGGACCCGGGTCAGCACGGCTTCTGGTTTCGTTTATTGTTTAACTGAACAAGAGTTCAACTGCAAAACAGTCTTATTTGTTAATAACTTTTTCATATAACTAGCTAATGAGCCATCGGCCTCCAGCTCTGCAGGCATGAGGGCCTTCCATTGTGGCACACAATATGCCCTTCCAAACACTATTTCAAAGGGTCAAGCCCTTTACATTTGGAACAGTTCTCATGCTCAGCAGTGCTAAAGGCAGACAGCAAATCCAAGTCTTTTGAGTCTCACTCATTAATTTTCTCAACTTGTTTTTCAAAATTCCATTGTACCTCTCCACCAGTCCTGCTGACTGAGGGTGATAAGCACAATGGTTTTTCAAAGAAATCCCAAAAAATCTCCCAAGCTGCTGTATCGTTTGGTTAACGAAATGTGTCCCATTGTCACTATAAATTCTTTCCGGTATGCCAAATCTAGGAATGATTTCTTTCACTAGGGCCTTTGCCACTGTTGCTGCATCCGGATTTCTAGTTGGAAAAGCTTCTACCCATTTTGAAAACATATCTATGATTACTAAACAGTATTTTTCCCTTCACATTTGTTCAGTTCTATGAAATCCATACAAATAGTATGGAACGGATAGGGTGGTGTTGGAAAACTCCCTCGCTTTGGTTTAAATGCTCCCTGTGCATGATGTTTGCTACAAATATGACATGTTGCACAAAATTTTTGTGTATAATTCGTAAATCCATATGTTTGGAATGTTTTGTTAACTAACTGTACCATCCCCCCTGTTGAGACATGGCTCTGCCCATGGCTCAACAAAGCTGCATATCTAAATAAATTAGATGGTAATATGGGCTTCTCCTCTTTGGAGATGTACAGTCCCTCTTTAAGGATTGCTCCTCGTTTTATCCACTTTTGCTTTTCTGCTTTTGTAGCTAATGTCTGCATTGTTTTTAACATTTCTAAATCTAGAGTCTCAGAAGGTTGTAGTTTTCATTTAAAAGCACAGTTTCTGGTCTGAGGCAGCTTGCTTCGCAGCTGCATCAGCCCGAGCATTCCTTTGAAATTCTGTCTTGTTGTTTTGTATGGGCTGCACATTTACAGATAGCTATTCTAGTGGGTAACTGAATAGAATCTAACAGGTTCAGAATTAATTGCATGATTAATCGGCTTGCCAGTAGATGTTATCATTCCCCTGTTTTTCCATTGTTGTGCAAAGACATGCACTGTAGAGAAAGCATACTGACTGTCAGTATATATGTTAGCACATTTGCCTTTCGCTAGAGTGCAAGCACGTGTCAAAGCTATCAATTCTGCTGCTTGAGCTGACAGGTTATGTTGCAGGGGTTGTGCTTCTATGATTTCGTCATCAGTCACTACTGCATAGCCCACTAGGTTCTTCCCTGTAGGACCTCGTCTACAGGACCCATCCACAAAAAATGTCACCTCTGCGTCAGCTAAAGGTACATCAGTAAGATCTTGTCTGGGTGTGGTTATTTGTTCCATTTCCTGTAGGCAGCTGTGCGGTATGCCATCCACAGGAATTGGAAGTAACGTTGACGGATTTAATGTTGTACAACGCTCAATTGTCATATGGGGTTGACTCAATAGTATGGTCATGCAAGAAAGATGTCTGGCAGGGGATAAAATGCTATTTTTCCTGCAGTAAAATTATCGCAACTGCATGAGGTACTCTCAACGTGAGAGGATGAAACAACACCACTGAGGCTGAAGCTTGCACTGCCATAGCTGCTGCGACTACTGCTTGTACGCAGGGTGGTAATGATCGTGCCACCAGGTCTAACTGTGATGAATAATAAGCTATGGGGCGCTGCTTGCCGCCATGTTGTTGCGTCAGCACTGACGTCATATATCCCCTACAATCTACAGTTTGGAAAAATCTCTTATGGTAATTGGAAGCCCTAAAACTAATGATGAAACTATCAGTTTTTAGTCTGCAAAAGGCTGCCTCTGCTTCCGAGTCCAGTGTAGTGTTTCTTGTGCTGCCATTGGTGTTTTAAATATTAAATCAGCCAATGGAGCCGCTTTCTAAAGCATAATTGGTATCCAACTTCGACAAAAATTAGTCGTTCCCAAGAAAGACATCATTTCCTTCTTGGTAGTTGGTCTGGGTGCTTGTAAAATAGCTGTTTTTCGTTCTTCATCTAATGTTCTGCCTTCTTTGGATATCACATATCCCAGGTATTTAACCTGTTCTTTCCAAAGTTGCAATTTATGTTTATTCACTTTATGCCCTTGCTCAGCTAAGAATTTCAGTAATGCTATTGTGTCTTCCCTACACTGTTGCTGGGTAGGAGCTGCAAGCAAGATGTCATCTACATAAAGTAGTACTTGGCTGCCCCCTGGTGGAGAAAACCCCGCCAGGTTGCTAGCCATCTCTTGTGCGAATATTGTTGGACTTTTACTATATCCCTGTGGTAGTCGAGTGTACGTATACCTTTTGCCCTGAAATGTAAATGCAAACCAATGCTGGCTGTCAGGGTGGATAGGTATTGAGAAAAATGCATTGCTAATATCTACCACGGTGAAATATTTTTGTTGCGGCTTCAAATCATTTAACAAGGTATGTGGGTCTGGCACCGTAGGTGCTCTTGGTATTACTGCATCATTTACAGCTTGTAAATCTTGTACCATCCGCCATTCCCCGTTTGCTTTTTTTACAGGAAATAGAGGAGTATTACATGGTGAATCTAAAGATTCCACCAGTATCCCTTCCTTGAGTAATGCCATTATAATAGGTTTGATTCCCTGTTCTGCATCCTTGCTCAAAGGATATTGTCTTTTCCTTGGTCTAAAGGCTGATTTTGGTGGAATAACTACTGGGCCTGCTGCCCGAATAAGTCCTACATCTGATTTTCCTGTTGACCAAAGAACATTTGGTATTTTACTCAAAGCTTTTTCTTCTTCTTCTATCAAGAACGCCATTCAGCTGTCTTCACTCTGTTGTAAGTGTACAGCTGGGCGTGCTGCTAACCAATTCAGTTTCTGTTTCTGTACTCCTAAGTCCGATAACTCTAAGTCAGTTAGTCTCTCCCATCCTGTCACTTTGTCACCCAAGTCTACCCACCTAACATTCTTGTTTTTGGTTAGGCTAACGTGTGGTAGTTTATTGGATTTGTACAATTCCAAAACTCCTGAGGTAACGAACAACTCACCACACTGTTGCCCTCAGTGTCCCAGTATAGGGTCCGTAATATCAGTCTATTTGCAGGATTCCTGAACAACTTTTGTTCGTATTCTTTATCAGGTCCTGGTGTGCTACAATAATATAGGGTACAATGTAATAAATGTTGCTGGTCAGTATCGAGGGGAGGCACCTTGCTAGTGGCTACATTCATCAATTCCTCGGTCACTGCCCCTGGTCCGTTGTAACCAGATCTTGGCTGTACCAATAATAAGCCTCCCCCTCCGACCGTACTACAAAGGTGTCAGTTTGTCTTTGTGCCTCCATACCGTTCATGGTAGGGACTACTGCTATGCCAAAAGTTGCATAAGGTCTCTTCCTAATAGGTTCATGGGGCATTTGGCAGAAAGTACTATTTTACTTCTCTGGGTCATGCCGAGACTGGATCAGTTATTGCTATATCATGGGAAAGTGGTTCCCTGTACAACTGTCCGTTTGCTGCTTTCACTAATATGAAATCAGGTGACTCAGAATGTTCCGGTAACTTTGAAGGATGTATCAAAGTTCGTGATGCTCCTGAATCACACAAAATTTGATTTCTCCCTTCTACCAGAAGTGTAACTTCCGGTTTCGTGTCTGCTAAATAGAGCTCTAAGCTTAGTAGTGCCAGATCTAAAACTTCACTTTCCCCAACCTCTACATCCAGTTGCATGTCATCTGCTTCTTCTAAGGTATTTACATCATCCCCCTGCTCATTAGTCTCTTCTGATAACTGCTGAGCAGCATAACTGTCATATAGTCAATCCTCATCTTCCTTATCCTTTTTTTCCGCAGGTGCCTTGCTCCTGCAATCCCTTGCCAAATGTCCCTTCTTACCGCAATTGAAGCATTCACCTTTTTTCTTTCTGCTCTCATAGATTTCTGAGTTTTTGTCAGAGCGTTTGTTACCCTGAATATTTTGCTTGCCCTTTTTGGCTGCTTGTACTACAAAAACTTCCGCACCGTCTTCAGCTGTGAAGACCTGCGTTTTCTTTTTCTTTTTACTGTTAAAATGTTTTTCGGCATGTCTAGCATACTCTAACAAGGCTTGAAGCCTACTTGTTCGGTGATCTATCATGTGCTTCGTGATGAAGCTATTGACAGGGGCAATACAACCTTTCAAAATGCATTCTTCAATTGTTGTTCATATGAACTATCATTTTTTTGATTTTCAGGAACAGGCATGCCACTATGGTTATTAAAACATTCTAACAATCTACCATAGTATGCATCCACAGTTTCATTATCTTGTTGTACACACTGGTTAATGCAAGTCCAGTCTGCCCTAGGTTTCCATTTTTCAGTAATGCGGTCTGTAAGACCCTTCAATCTAGTATCTAGTTCTGCGTCACTATGTAGGAGTGGCCTGTGTTGTGCGTCACGGGCATTCCAGGTGCCACAAATCATGTGCCAGTCTGGACCTAAAATTTGTCTAACTACTCTTTCTACCTCTTCCCCATTTAAGTGGTAACTTAATCTCATACCCTGTAAATCCTGTAAAAATTTCTCAAAGTTAATTTTGGATGGGGAATTCCTTCTGTAGCTTTTCGGATGTCTTCCGGTGTCCATGGTCTGTATACTAAGAGAGTTGAGGCCTGGCCCTCCTGTCCTGCCTGGGTTTGGTACTTCTATTAATGGACAGATTTCCTCACCCTCATTTAATAAATTCCCGCTTGGTTGAACATCTACAAGTGTTTGACGTGTTCGGGATCTAGTCCCGATAGGTTCTCTTACAAATGGTTGTCTTAATATCCCTGTTGTCTCTGGGTAACGTGGGGGGGGGTCAGCCCGCCCTCCCGCTTCATATTCTGAGTAAGGCATCGGTGGACGTGGTAGGGGAGGGACCGATGCTACTATTACATTATTATCCTCTTTGTCTAAAAATAATGCCTTTGCATTTTTGTTTTTCTGTTCCCTTCGATTCGCTTCCTCAATCCACCTATGTGCTTGAGGAACACCCAACTGTCGTTGCTTTTTTGCCTGACCTTCTGCGTCAGATTTTAACTGTCTTAAAAGTTTTATTAATGCCATTTTATCCAATTTACCATCAAAGTCATACTTGTTAACCCATGTTGCAAAATATCTCACATTATCTGCTCTCTGTAATTGCATATATTTTGCATCTTCTGTTAGGGGCGGGTCACGTGACCCTTTAGTGCACTCATTTCCCATGTCTCTGAAAGAGAAAAAAGAAGAGAGAGAGAAAGAAAAAAAAAACAACAGAACTGTTACGTAACCCTTTCTCTTGTACCACGTGATATCTTATTCCCCGTATTCACAGTAGTGTCTAGAATGACTGTTTACTTTGTTTTGCTTTATTTCCTGATCTATGACTCAAGATACAATACTTCGACTACCTCTCTCCCTGCTATCACAAACCTTAGCAATAGCACAGTGTAACCTGGTCCCCGATCTAAAACAAAAACAAAGAGAGGAATTCTGCTTACCCGAGCCTCCTGCTTATGTTTGATAGGCTTTTTAGGACCCAGTTTTCCGCTGCCACAGATCAGACAAGTGGACAGCCTCTTTGGGCACGACAATTCAGTCGGAGGTCTTTCCTTCTTCTCGCAGACTTCAATACCACCTATATATTCTGACCTGTAGCTTACCAAGGGAATTCCGCACGATTAGGACCAAGATGTTAAATAAATTTGTTAGAGTCAGACTGTAAAAATCATTGAGTTATTCAAACACAATGTCAATTAATAACAAACAATAATGCAGGAAAGCTAGGATATCTTAAAGCTCTAATGTACATTAGGAGGCAAAACCATACACAAAGTTTGTATAGAATTTTGACTGCTTTATTGACCAAAACACATTGGTTATATACATTTCATTATCAGTTTTGCCCACCTTACTGGTGTGGTCAGTGACAGGGTCTTTACATCATAGTAATTCATAAGAAGTGCTGAGTTTGTGTTTTTCAAAAAGTCCTTTTCCCATGAGAATGTTGCAGCCTTGCAAACAGCTGGTCAGTCACGATGACCTCCTGAGGATGTAGCCAATTCAAGGTTCTCTGATTAGTTCAAATACAATAGATGTATGTCTTCCTTAAAGTCTCCCTTTGTTTCTCTTGTCCCCAGCGCACTATCAGAGATAGTGCGCACAAGGCTATTTCCTGGTGGAGGCAGGAAAGAGGACATACATGCTAACAGATTTATTATTTTCTAACTTTGCAAAATAATCTTTACTTGAAAGACATGAGCCAGACTGCATCTGCAAGCTGCCAAGGTCAAATTTCTGATTACACTGCAGCTTGTACTTCAAGCAATAATATGCAGGTTTATTTCTACTGTTATTCTAGTAAGACAGAATTAAATGCATTAAGTACATTTATTCCTAACTAAGGCACACATTTCTCTATATATTTGATCACACAACTTTATATGTGTTTGAATGATTAAATACACATCTTCCTAAGCAGCACACATTGTAAATATATTTTTCTAGGCAGCATGTATGTAAATATATTTTCTAAGCAGCATGTATGTAAATATATTTTCTAAGCAGCACACATTGTAAATATATTTTTCTAGGCAGCATGTATGTAAATATATTTTCTAAGCAGCATGTATGTAAATATATTTTCTAAGCAGCACACATTGTAAATATATTTTTCTAGGCAGCATGTAGATTTTTCTAACAATATATATGTATATATATATATATATATATATATATATATATATATATATATATATATATATATATATATATATATATATTTATAAAAGAACACTTTATAATCCCAAAATTCTGAAATATTTAATTTCAAAATCCCAAGATTATAAAGCTGAAAGCTCAGAACACTGAGCGAATTTCAAAATCCAGAAGTTCGGAGATGTTGAAGTAGCACTTCTGGTGTTGCGATGTGTGAATGGATAGGTGGAAGCTCAGGAAAGTATTTATGTTTAAGGGACTTGGTTAGGGGCTTTAGTGTGTGTCAGTGTGTGTTGTGACTGTGATGTGTGTATGTGAGGGGAATTTAGGTGTGTGGTGGTGTTTTTGTGTATTTGTCTAGTGCGACCTTTGAGTTAGTATATTTAAGTAGGATGGGTGTGGGGGGCAACCCCTTACATGGAGGGGTGCAGAGGGGCTTTCCCCCTGCTTGTATGTAGTGTAGGTTTCTGTGTGGGCGGAAGGTGTGTGTATGTGTAAGTGTGTGTGTGGTTAGTGTAGGATTAAAGACTTTAAAATTTGTGCTTCTGGGGTTTTGGGATTGTACGATTTCAGCTTTATGAACTCGAAATTCTGAAATTCGATATCTCAGGATTTTGGAATTATAAAGTTAACCCACATATATGTATATATATATATATATATATATATATATATATATATATATATATATATATATATATATGGATCCCCTACACTACACCGACACACCACAAACCCGAAAGCCAAAACGCCGGCACCAAAACACTGAAACCACACAATACCGACAGTCCAAATTACCGAACACCATAACATTGACTCACAAAACACAAACACAAACATCAACGTAAACCACACCAAGCATTCTTACATACTACTACACAAAATTACACACATAAACTAAACCACAACTAAAACATAAACAAGAACATACTGGCAAATCACACACATCCCACTACACCGCAACATCCCATAATGCCATTACCCACGTAACTCACACATCCCATTAACCTACCCAATACCTACATAAAAAACACTTACACAACACAAGTACACCAAAAATCTTACATACCTACACTAAACCTTAAATACACAACTATCTATACACTAACCTTAACCCAAACCCTAACCCTAAGGTCCTTCACTATCGCACACTTACCTTACCAGCACCCTAAACCTAAAGTCCGTCACTATCGCACACTGACCTTACCCACACCCTAACCTTACAGTCCTTCACTAATGCACACTTAACTTATCTGTACCCTAACCCTAAAGTCCATCACTATCACATACTTACACAGTTGTACTCGTTTCGCATGTTGGTGTTTTCAGCATCGGGATTTTGAACTGTCGATTATTTCCATTGTCGGTCTTCCGGTGTCGGTGTTCTCATTGTAGGCATTTCGATCTTTTGGTGTTCTCAGGTAGACCTATATATATATATATATATATATATATATATATATATATATATTTGGTCCATATTACAAAAGCGAAAATCCTTAAGCGCTATTACCTAAACATCGATCCCTTTACCGTGAACCGCAAAAATTCAGAACTCACTAAATTGCGAAAAAAATATCGGCCTGTAATAGTCGGCCAACCCCACCACCCACTACATACCACCTACCTAACTATGCACTATCCTTAATCACTCCCTAACCCTAAGGCCCATAACTACCACACAATTCCCCTACACACATACACCCAAACAAAATAAATAAAACATATACAGACATTTAAAAAACTCCTACTTCTAACACTACACTTACTCTTACATACATTATTTATCTATGCACTTACCTTAACCCATATCCTAACACTAAATTTCTATCTATTGCACACTTACCTTACGGAACTATACTGCAGAAGGGCCAACCAAAACAAATCAACATTTCAAACTTTGCGGTTTTGAACTTTCGCGGTTTACGTACTTCGTGCAATACGGGTCGACGTCTTCATATTCGCCTAAAGGAATCTTCGCTCTCGTAATAGGACCCCTTGTGTATATATATATATATATATATATATATATATATATATATATATATATATGGATCTACTTCACTTGACCTAAAACTCATATGACTGACACCCATTTGACCGACATCCAATTGACTTAAATTTCATTTGACTGAAAACTCATTTGACTGACTCCCATTTCACCGACAGCTTACAATGCTGAATTTCAACAAACTAAATATTAAACCATAGACAAGCATACTTAGAACACCAATACCTAACCCTTTCCAGAACTTAAAAACTACTTACTTACTCTCTTAACAGAAGCAGGACAACGTGCAACCAAATTAGAAGGGGATCTACACCCCCACACCCTGCAATGTTGGGGACTGTGACACCCAATTATATATACTAACTCCAGGACCATACTACAGTGGGGAAAAGGGTATATACCTTCAACTGGCCTTACAGTACTCTACACACTGCCACTATTGCTGGGAACACGCAAAACATTCACCAAATTACTTTAGATACTTCCCATAAAAATATAAAGAGACAAACTCACATTTAGAAACACTATAACACTACTTTCTACAAGACTGTCAGAATTCTGACAGTCAGCACTGTAAGTTACAGTAATTCTTTTTATTAGAAGCAAGTCACAGGTGAAGGAAAACCTACAACAAGTCTATGTCTTAAATGTCGGTGAAATGGGAGTCAGTCAAATGATTTGTCAGTCAAATGAAATTTAGGTCAATTGGGTGTCAGTCAAATGAGTTTTAGGTCAAGTGAAGTATATATATATATATATATATATATATATATATATATATATATGCATTTTCATTTGTCCCACAGTGGCCTGTTTTCAGGGGAAACTCAAGGTGGTATTCATACTGACTAGTGGAAATTTGGTTGGCTAAGACACTGGGAAACGTCCCTTACTCTCTGGAATAAGTGCTGTGGGATCTTTTACATCCACCTGAGTTCCTCCAAAACAATCAGATGCTACTTTGCTTTATCATCTCATCCAACTGAAAAGAATAATGATGTTTATTTATTTATTTTGCATTTGTTTTCTGGGAAAGTCTGACTTGGCATGGATCCCATTTTCAGGGGAGGTCTGGGGAGAAAAGCTCAACAAAGATTAGTACAGCAAATACAGTAAACACAATACACATGTGAATAAAGTACAGTACAGGGTCAAAAAGTAAATAATGTAGAGTTTCAAGGCCAAGAAAGGAGTAAAAAGTAAATATACTACAAGGAGCACAGTGTGTTACAATAAACAATACAGCTGAAAGGCTATTTTGTTCAGTGATTTGATTACATTCATCAGTGGTTAGTACAGTAAACATACATTGATTAAGAGTATAGAAAGGAATTGTTACAAGGTTTCACAGAAGGTTAAAGTACAATATGATCTAATTAAGTGAACTACCCAGGGTCAGAACAATTACATAACCAAGAACTATGTAAATGGGACCGGAGGAGTTTTTTAAATAATTTTTGTTTTCAGTGGTCCTAATATCTATGGGGATGGTAGTCCATCCTTTTGCAACAGAAATGGAAAACAAGGAGCCTCCAGAGCTATTGTTTCTTTTGCCTATGTCAGCCAGTGCTTTATTGGTGGATCTTAGTAGGCATTTGTTAAAGTAGATATTAAGTAGACCTTGAAGAGCAGGAACACTATCAGGAAAACATAGAATTTGGTTGGCTATTATAAACTGGTTATATGTGAGCAGACTGGGTAATTCTAGCCTAGATAATTGCTTGATTGCTATGCAGTGATGTGTCCTGAGGGGTGAGTCAGTAGCAAACCTAGCTTTTTATTGTAACAAGTGTTTAGTTTGTTAAAGTCTGCTTTATTTAGGGTGATGAGTATGGGGGAGGCATAGTGGAGTGTGGATAGTAGGTGAATTCTTGCGACGGTGGTTTTACTGTCATCGGTGAGATATTTTTGCATCTATATTGGGTTCTGAGTTTTTTATGAACTTTCTTTATTGTCTGTTCAATGTACATATCTAATTTCATGTTGTGATCTATGATAACCCGTAGACGTTTGGTGTTTTGGACAGGTGTGATAGGGGTGTTATTAGCTGAGAATATTGTGAAGGGTGGTATGGGGTTTAAGGCTCTAGCGGAATAGAATATCATTAGCTGTGTTTTATTGGGGTTAACTATTAGTTGAGAATTGGCTAACCAGGTTTCAGCAGTGGTAAAGGACTCTTGTGTCAATTCCTAGAGTTGAGGAAGTGATGCGGCAGACCAGGTTAGAGTGGAGTCATCTGTGTACTGGACTAGAGTGGCATGCTAGGTATCTTTGTGGAGTTGGTTGCTGAATATGATGAAAAGAAGAGGTCCAATAATTTATCATTGGGGAACCCCTAGGGTGACAGGTAGGAGGGGAGATAAGAGGTTTTGCCGTTTTACTAGTTGTTGGCAGTTGGTTAGATAGTCTTGAAACCATGCTAGTGTGGAGTGGCTGAGATTAAGATGAGAGAGAGCAGAAAGGAGTTTGGGATGGGAGACAGTATTGAAGGTCTTGGAGAGATCTAGTAATACAGTGGATACTAGGTTACCATTGTTTCGATGTTGGTTTACTGTGTTGATAAAGCTAATAAGGGCTGTGGTAGTAATGATTTTGGGGCAGAATCTGTGCTGAGTGTTGATTAGCAGTTTATTAGTGAGGAGATAGTGCATTATTTGGGAATGTATACATTTTTTGAGGATTTTAGATAAGGGGATATAATGGCAACTGGATGGTAATTAGATAGGTCCACAGAGTTACCTCCTTTGTAGAGTGGTATTATATGTAAAATTTTCCACAGAGAAGGAACATGTTGTTCTGATAAAGAGTGGTTAATGAGCATGGAGAATGGGTAAGAGATGGCTTTGGCTGTGATCTTTAGACATTCTGAAGGTAATTTGTCAGCAGCCAGGGTTATGGGCTTAAGCCTATTTAGGTATTTATATGTTGTGCTAGTTGGAACAGGCTGTAAGGAGAAGAAGTTTTGGTTTTCTGGCACAGAAGATAGGTTTGGATGTGAAGTGGGAGAACTATTATTGGTGAGGGCTAGAATGGATTTGGTGAAGTGTTCATTGAATTGGGTTGCAATATTATTGGTGGTGGAGTCAATATTGGGGGGTGGAGTACTGGTCTTTCCTGGTTGTAGGATTTTATTAATGGGTGCCCAGAATTTTTGTGGGTTATTTTTGTGTTTGGTTTGAATGCCTATAGTGGTTTCTTTTGATTGTCCTAATTTGTTGTTTGGCTTTGTTCCTTAGTTCCTGGTATGCCTGTATATAAGTTTGAGTTTTATTTTGATGCCATGAGTCCCATGCTTTATCTCTTTGTTTTAGTAGTAGACAGGTATCTCTGTTCATCCAGGGGCAGAGTTGGATTTAGTTCTGACTATTCTGTTAGGGGCAAGGTGATTTACAATGTTTAGGAAAGTGTTATTGAAGTAGTTTATGGCACTTTCCAGGGGAGAAAGATAAGAGTGGTCTCCAGTTTCATTGATTAAATGCCAATATGAAATCATGGGTTTTGAAATTTTTTGTGTACTGGATTTGTTGGAGGATGGATGATTTTAATGGATTCACTTGGTGTCTAATTATAAAGGTGGGCAGGTGGTTGCTGAAGGTGTCTGGGAGGGAACCTGAGAGGTAGAAATGAGATGGTCTGTTAGTAAGGATCCAGTCTGGGATGGACTCCTTTTTTTGATGCTTTATCTACCCATGTTGTGGTTTTGATTAGTTGAGTGAAACCATGTAGGTTAGTGTGGTTACTGGGGTGGAGTGAGTTACAGAAGGACCAGTCAATATTAACATCACCTAACATGACTGTTTCTTGGTGAAATTTTTGGGATGCCCAATTTAGAATGGATTCTACTGTGTTAATGTTATTGATGGGGGGGGGTAGATAGTTACTAATTATATGTAAGTATTGTTTTTAGTTGATTTTCAGCTTAGTGAACATACTTTCTGCGTTACTGAACTTGGGTTGTTCGTTGACTAATAGTTCAATGGTCAGGTTGTTTTTGAAGAGGAGAGCAATGCCTCTGCCTCTTTTGGATATTCTGTCTTGACCATGAACATTATAACCAGGTAGAACAAAGTAATTCTTATTGTTTAATTTTTTTAGCCAGGTCAGAAGGACTATGTTGGGGGAGTAGAGGGCCAGGCTAGTGTGTAGCGCTAGGATTTTATTCAGTAGGCTCCTTATGTTTATGTTGAGTATAAGGAGATCTGTTGATTTCCTGGGGAGGTTAAAATGTTATTTGTCTGGTAGTGGGGAGGTGTTATTGTTTGTAGAGCCAGGGTTTGGGTGCATCCCTCCACTAAACATTATTTGGGATGCTACTTGGATTATAGGTTATAGGCATTTGATTATAGATGTGTTATATTCACAGGAAATGTGGTTGTTTAGTTGGTGTGGGGTTAGTTTGCATGTCCAAGGTCAAGATTTGAGATGTTGTACATAGAAGAAGATATTACTTAAAAGACTGGTTTGTCTTGAGAATGGATAAAGCAGGTAGGGGATTTAGTCTGACATTTTGAGTTGCTACTGTAGTGGTAGGAGGTTAAGTCTGAGGTGATGGCAAGGCATATTATTAATGTAAAGGTTAGGGGGTCACATTTACTTTATGTAAATTGTGGTTAGAGTGGGGGGATTAGGTAGGGGGTATTAGCCTGAAGAAGAGATTATACAATCTAGGTATTGTGTGAGTGAGGTGATGTGAAGTGAAGGTATATGGTGATGTGGACTGAAGAGCGTGAAAAGAGGAGTGGCTATATAGAAATGTGTTTGGTGTGAGAGAGAGACTTAGGGGAGTGGCTAGTTAGGTATAAAGGTCAGGAACCTGGGGGTGGGTGGGAATGGGGATAGGCAAGTGGAGCAGGATGAGTCGAGTGAAGCGAAGGGTGAACGGAGTGGGAAGATTCAAATTCCAGGTATGTGCAAGTAAAAAGAATCAATTGCTCTGAACTATTGGCTTCTTAGTAGTAAATTTATTTGTCCTTTAATCTATAATGTGTTATTGTAGATATTAGTGAGACTGACTTGGTATGGGCAGCTGGGAGCCTAAATAAATTTATATAGTAAGAGGGCTATGCTGGATGTATTTGAGAACACATATGACTAAAGAAATGATTATTCAGATTTCCACATTCATTGTTCATTATTCTGATAGGTGATTAAAGTGATGCTTTGGTTGAAGCTGGGATATGATGCAGACTGGTAAAATATGTATCCCAAATGAAATTCCTGTACATAAGCAAGGAACTTGATTGTCCTTAGAAAGGTAAAAGTATGTACAGTGATCTGAGTATACCAGTCATACCAGTTGTGCTTTTTTTCCTTTGCAAAGTATAATGCTGCTGGATGTATTTAAGAAAAATGTATGATTGCAAAAATGTTAGCTTTTCTCATATTGTTGCTATCCTGATAGTTGGCTAAAGTGACCTTTTGGTTGAATAAAGGGCATTACACAGACTGGTAGGAAATGTAAAATAAGTAATGCTTGCCCTAACAAGAAATAATGGTGTGAATTATGAAGCTATGGCATATAATTATATAACGTTGCTGTCCGTGCTGAAACCTAAATTATTAAAGGCGAGATTAATATAATAGATTTGAACATAGGTTTAAATGACAGCATATAAGAATAACAAAACAAGAAGGTTGAGAATGATTTTATTTAAAAGGCAGGATCTGCAAGGGGAAGTATCAGAATAACATTGTCAATGGACAGTGACAGGCATGGATGCCTGTTTGCTGATGAAGTGTCTTTGGGAAAAGGCTAGAAACACCACATTATAAGTAAAGGATATAGAATAGCAGTAACAACAAAGGGAATGACAGTAATTTGTGAAGAAAATGGTGTAAATGGGAATTAAGTGTGTGAGGCATATAATTATAATTATAGGTAGTGAGGTTGGGGTGGTTGCAAAGAGATTTGATTGGTTAAATGATATAGCCAATCTTCACTCTAAATAAGAAAAGTATTGAAGTGACAACAAGGAATTATACATGATTGCAATATGATTTCTGTAGATCAGAGTGTAGCGTGTTTATACTATGTCTCTAAGAAGCATACAAGGCTATATGTGCACATATAAATTCCAGACACGTGCAATCCTTAGTGCCATTTTGTAGAAGCAGCCAGAGAGTGAGCATGTATGATTGCAGTAGTTTGCATATAATGTACTTAAGTCGTAGTCACTAAGCCTCTATAGTGATGTGTTTGTATAGAATAAAGCTGTTTAAACAGAACCCACGAAGACTCATTTATTCATGCACCAACATGAAAGTGACAATTTCTTTTCATAATAAATGTAATCAAATTGGTTAGATGCCTGCACTGAGAAGTACAGAATTATGTTACGATTGTAAAGCACAGGACAATTGTGACAAGATGAATGATGTTATCATTAAGATTTATGGAAACACATATTTTAAAATGGAGTAATGTTCTATCAAAATGTGAATAATGTAAATCTTTCTTTAATAATCCCAGTAAATAAGTTTGTTTAAAAATGTTTTCCTTTTGCCTCTATGCATAGCATGCCCCATAATGTGTGCCTCTAAATAATAAACTTGTGAAAAGAAAGCAAATCATCAAAAATTTGGGAATCACTGTACCTTCCACAGGTAGAAGACTACTAGATAGCTTAGACCTGGTCATCATATCCTTCATATAATTTCAAATGTAATCCGTTACCTACGTTTACAATTTGTTAGTCTTACCATCACTACGATAAACAAATGTGTGTCTAAGGTGGGGAAGATTAGTAGTCAAATTCATATTTTTACAACAGATACTCTTGAACTGAAGGAGAGGTGGGTTAAGCCCAGGAGACAAGCAGCACAAGTGAGAGAACAACACATCTTAGTTATCCTTGATTAGCCCTATAAAATCTATGTACTTATGATTGAGTGGTAAAGAGAGACACTCAGTAAGGGGTATCTCATCTGGCTTCATATAAACAACTTTAGTTTTGTTAATCAGAATCTGGAAGTGTTCTCAAAATCATGCAGGATCCTGTGTAAAACTCCTGCACACCTGAAGCTGACTCAGACTGTCAAAGCATAGATATCAACAAAAAGTGGTCTGCATATCAAGAGAGGAGAGACAACCACCTTATGCCCTATTAGGTCTCATTGAACCTGCAGAGGAATCTTGTGACCAAGGAGAACAGAAATAGGTAATCTTAGTGCATCTGATGAGTACCTCCCTCAGCTTGAAGAAGGGATTCTGTGGCTCAGTAATCACCAGTCTAGCTGAGGGTCTTTACACTCTATCTTATTCCACCTTTTGACATTAACACTAAGCCAGCTGGTTTTAAGCACTTTAAAGACAAAGTCCCATTCTTATGAGTTAAAGGTTTACTTAAATGTAGGAGTAGCATGACTTCTGGGCAGCAAGTGAAATTCACTGCCTAAATAAAAGTCGATAGCCACCAGTAGGTAACCATTTGCCTTCTTTTCTGAAACATAGCCTTCTTCTTCTTTCGGCTGCTCCCATCAGGGGTCACCACAACAGATCAACTGTTTCTATTTCTTCCTGTCCTCTGCATCTTGCTCTGTCACACCAACCACTTGCATGTCCTCTCTCACCACATCCATAAACCTTATCTTAGGCCTTCCTCTTTTCCTGTTACCTGACAGCTTCATCCTTAGCATCTTTTTCCCAATATACTCTGCATACCTCCTCAGCACATGTTCAAACCAATGTAATCTTGCCTCTCTGGCTTTGTCACAAACCTTCCAACCTGGGCTGACCCTCTAATATACTTATTCCTAATCCTGTCCATCCTCGTCACACCCAGTGCAAATCTTAACATCTTCAACTCTGCCACGTCAAGCTCTGACTCCTGCCTTTTTGTCAGTGCCACTGTCTCCAACCCATAAAACATAGCTGGTCTCACTACCCTCTTATATACCTTCCCTTTCACTCTTACTGGTACGTGTCTGTCACAAATCACTCCTGACACTCTTCTCCACCCACTCCATCCTGCCTGTACTCTCTGAAACATAGCCTACACTGTGGAAATTAACTTTGACAGAAATGTTATCATTCTGTGAGCTAAAAGTCTTGCCAAGATATTTGTGTTAATTAGGGAAGTTAGGCAGAGGTTCTTAGAGTTATCCTTATCAAACACAGGTTTGGAAAATAATGTGATGATAAAGGCATAATGACTGAAAAGACAACTTCTTCCAGAAACCACAAAACTAAATATGGTCAATCACCTTGTATAAGTTTTTAGGTAAAGTATCACTTCCACGTGATTTATTTTCTTTCCATTTCTTAATGCCCACAAGGAAGTCATCCTTTGATATATGAGCATACATTTCTGGCAGGATCAGTTTGATGATAAAAGGTAACCCTTTAGAAAAGTGGTTGGATTATCTTTTAAACCCTTAATCAGTGAAACAGAAAAGTAGATTTTTCATAAAATTCTAAAATGTGTTTTTGAATCAATTCTCTGTTATTCAAGTAATCTTCCTCTTGGAGATTTCACAGCCTGACACAAATTTGTCAATATTAATAACTTTCAAGTCTATAAACCAGTAACTTACCCAGCTATGCACCACATTCCCAGCATTGTCCTCCGAGTATAGCCTTCAAAAGAGCTGCACTGGAAACAACCTCAGATGTAGCTTTGGCCTGCAAGTCCCTTATCAATCTCCATATGTTTTCCTTTTTTGAGTCAGCACTCAAAAGTCATTTCAGCAGGGCTTCTATACTTTCCTGAACTGATCAACATTTCTCTTCCTATCCCTTTTACAGTTAACCATTAAACTGAATATGCACACCCTGATCTAAAAGAACCCTCATGGATTTGGTTAGAATTTGGTTGTTTATGAGTGGATCTTGTTCCACCAGAGCTAATGCTGATTGCTAAAAAGCAAATAGCCTGTTCTCCATATCACAGACACATTTGGCTATTCACCCCACTATTGTGGGTGTACTTGGGAATGAACAAACAAAAATTGCTTTATAATGCTAGAGTCCAGCACTGACGTTGCCATTTCTCCTGGGTGTTTATCAACTCTATCTGACTCTCTATACCCCCTGAGGGGTATGACAGGAGAACTCACTCATGGCAGGGTGCAGAACCCTATAGCAATCCACCAAACCTAAACTTTTCAACTAATCATATAGTTGAGCAACATCCTTAACTTTCCCTCCCAATTTCCAGTTGACTTGTACTTCAGCTATACTGAAGTTATCATCAAAAATTATTAACAAACCATGTTGATTTTATTTGGCAACCTGAGAGAAAAAAACTATCAGATTATATGGGCAGTTAGTATTATAGCCATAACAGGAGCTTTGAACAAGAATCATCACACAGAGGCTTACACTCCCACTACTATCCTTCTACCATCACTATCATTCTGTGAGCTAATCATATACCACTCTGTGCATTTGTGGAGCATTAGTAGTACCCCAACCTGTTTCTTAGCATGTGCACAGCTGTGAGCTACAGCCAGTTAAACACGTACTGAACCTGTTCAAGATCCTTCTTTAATCTGGTTACCTTCTTGAAGGAAGGCAGCACTGGGCAGAGCACTCCTTTGAATTTCCTATGCCCTTATCCTCTTTATAGGCACCCCCAGATCAGATACAGATTTCATGAGTTCACTGTAAGACTACACACTGTTAGAGGTCAGATGATCGCTGCAATAAGCATTCCTTGTGGACTCAAGCAAGCAGGCTGAATGTCTGCTGATACTGAGCCTTTCAGTTAACATTGTTATGTTTATAGACCTTTTAAAGGGTATATGTATTTTATGCATCATAATGTCTGAGATTGCATTCCTTCTGAAAACTGCACAGTTTTTGTATATGGTTGTTAGACAAGCATTTCTTATTTAGATATGCTGCATAAGGTTTTAATCTTAAACTGGATTTTACTTTCTATAGTTGTTCATCTTATGTGCATATTACTTTCTTTAACTGGAAAACTAGAGTTTGTATTCTGAGCATTGCTGCACATGTTTCAAAAGCCATCGTAAATGAATAAGCCCAAAGTGTGGCAGAGCCCTTTAGTAACATCAAAGACATAATTCCAATTGGGAAAAAAAGTGCTGATCTTCATGTTTTACTCTGTGAAACAAATGAGTAAACACTTTCAAGGGCAAAGCTGGAAAATTTTCTAGAGGAAATGCTCTTATGTGGAGTTGTGTTGGTCTGGTGAATAATCTTTTTCCCCCTCCATTCATCCTTCTCCTTAAAGTAAACATTCAAGGTTTTGGGAATCTGTTTTCTGGGACACAAATGCATTTAGGAAAAAATACACAAGGGGTCTAGAAACGAATTGCAAGGTTTATGAGAACTTTATACCTTGGCAATGTGCTATAGTTTGGAATTTAGAGCAGGTCAGCCTTGGAGAAGCCAGATCAGACAGTTATAGTATTTTATGTGACCTTTTGGTTAGATAAGGATATGAATGTTTTTGACTCAGCTTATTAAAAAAAAAAGTTCATTTATGTATGTGCGTATGGGTTTGAATCTTTGTTACATGTAACCATGTATCAGGTTAATATTCTCCTTCACATAAGTGTCATGTTGCAGTATCTGTCCTTGGAGATGAACTGTAGCCAGCACACTGGATCAGCAGATAACATTCCTTCCTTCTTTCAGACCCATAGCCAGGTCAACTGGCACTTTGGACAGTCCCCAGAGCTGGCACCCCCCACAAAACAAAACTGATGCCCAAATAAAAAAAAAAATAACTCATTCACTCTGAACTATAGTAAAGAGCTTACACATATTCCTTGTGACATTTGCTAAATGCAATGCTACAATCAGTGAGTGTGTGTTAATAACTGTAGCAAGGATCTTGCAAAAAATCTTTGCCACTGCTTGTATATACTAAATATACTGCATTCACTTAGGAAGATATAATATCACCAAAAAGTTCTTAGATAAATGTCGGCGCTGCACTTGTGCCCCATTAGTAACTGCCCATGACACCCTCTAACAACCTGTGCCTAGGACAGATATCCCCTTTGCTCAACTAATTATGGTTCTGCTGCCTCACAGTTCCAGGGTTGAGGGTTCAATCCTATTCTCTGGGCAGTGTGTGTGTGTGTGTGTGTGTGTGTGTGTGTGTGTGTGTGTGTGTGTGTGTGTGTGTGTGTGAGTGGGTTTAGGATGTCCTCCCTGTGTCTGTGATATTTTCTCAGATAGTCTGGCTTCTTCCTCTGTCCCAAAAAGATGAGGAATGATTACTTGCTTCAAACTCTCTGCATCCACTTTAACTTAGCATTAGTGATCCAAGTCATTATTTATAAGATAAACAGTTTTGTACTCAGCTAATCAGTCAACACATAAATAAATTTAAAAAATGTTAAAATTAAGAATGTAAAGTACTATGTAACTTACCTAAAATATCTGAAATGTTTCCAGTCTATAAATGTGCATAAGATTGTAGTTTTGCAGCACATTAAGTTAAACAAGGATACAAAATCCTCTTAAGAGAAAGTCCTATTAAGAGAAGGTAGGTACATAACAAGCATACCTTTTTACCGGGGCCTGTGTGTAGAAGTAGGTTTTTCTCTTACAAATGGGGTAAAAATGGTAGAAGGAAAAAAGGTCACTAATTAGAATGGCACATACACGTCCAATACTTTGTACTCTGTGTATACTAGACAATATACTATCCTTCTGTACAAGGTACAGCTAAAGTCAGATGTTTTCCTTCCTGGGAGCAAACGACCAGATATAAGTTGCCCAGCACATACAAATCAGCAGGTGGAAGGGAAAGGGTCCTGTAGTTTAATTCTTTGACAAGTTTAGTGCCCTTGAGATTATGAATATTGCCCCATTATTAGGCTTCAGTCTGATTGCCACAATTCTGATGACATTCCTCCCTGTCTTCTGAAGCCTCTCCCTCATCACAATTCCCACACCATTTCTAGCCTGCCTTCCTCCTGAGTAATAGACTCCAGCTCCCAAAACAAGTGACTTTGCTGAATTGCCCTTCCACCTTGCCTCCTGGACACATATGATGTCTAGCCTCCTCCTAACCATCATGTCATCCACTTCCAAACATTATCTTGTCAGTGAATCTACACGGAGTTTGGCAATTCTCAGTTCATGTTTGGCAGGTTGATTGGTTTTACATTCAGCCTTCGCTCAACAGAGCTATCTCGGGGAACCCAAGCTGGGCAATTGGACACCATCTGACCTGTAGCTTATTGACACAGGGCTTCTGGGCTTTATGTCAGACACACACTGACCAATAGAGGCACATACACCACTCCCACCATTAGCATGGTTCCCTGGCATAGGTCAGTGTAGGCCAGGTCCTCAACCCACTTGTCATGACCAGATCACCTAACTTAAGGCCATATATTTACACTGTCAATTGGACAGCCCTGCCACTGCATGTGATCTATGTTCTCTATCTTGAGGTTACTGCGCACCCACACTAGATGCCCATAGTAGTTGGTCTGTATAACTCTTCCCTCTATACGGCACCATCTAGTGTCTCTGCTGCTGCCTATAGGGGTTGTGTATGATTCTTAGTTTATAATGGGGGGGAGTTGAAGTCACCCATGAGTATGGTCTTGGGTTGGATGGGCACTGAGTCAAGTGCCTCTAGTGTTGTGGTTTTCATGGGTCATTGAGTGGGATCTATAGCTTGCAAGGATATGTTAAGAGACCTTATGATGATTTGGAAGTGGATAGGCTCACACATATCATGCTGGTGGATCAGTCCTGAAGTGTGTTTTTTAATGCATATAGAGTTGCCTCCACCTTTTGTCCCTTCATGTGTGTTAGCTGACCTAAATGTGTGGAAGACATTGTAGCTCTGCACTGCCAGGTGCTCTCAACAGCTTTAAAGTATGTCTCAGTGACTGCACAGACATCTACTTTCTCCAAGACAAGGAGAGCCTGCAGGGAGTGGAGTTTCCTGTTCAGACTTCTAGCATTGAGCTTTCAGATTTTCAAGGTCTGCTATAGCAATATTAGAAGGTTTATTTGGCTGTCAGTACCTAACAATGGACGTATGGGTATAACATTTTTTTTGCAAATATTTGAATTCCTGGAGGGAACAGGTGCAGACAATCCCTGGCAAAGTTCACTCCTTCTGTTTTCTCTTTGCTTTAATCAATTTCCTCTTTTTTGTTTACTTATGTTCTATCTACCCTCGCTGATGAGATATAATGCAATTTGCTTAATCATTTGCTTTTGTTCTGCTCATCTCTCCCTCTCTCCCTGGCTCTGTCTCACAAACACACTGATATGATCTCTTCCTTTTCCATTATTCTTGCTATCCTTGCAGATGATAACTAGACCAGTGTAGTTTCATTGCTAAAATTGGTATGTCTTTGGTAAAGCCACTGTAGATTTTCTTTACTCACAAAAGGTTCAGAGATCATATGTCTCTAAAGATGATGAGATATACTACACACATGAAAGATCCAAGTCTGTACAGAGCAGGTATACTACTGCAACAGAGGATAAAAAGGGGTGTACTGTATGCTGTGCCACTGAAACCTATGATTTCCATATTCAGTATTCGTGGCACTGAAACCTATGATTTTCATATTTAGTATACGTGGTACTGTTGAGCAAGCCTGCTAGGCATCATGTTCTTGTCCGTAACATTGCCTGCCTACACAACTTCTTTTGAAATTGGAATGAATGACTGGAAACAAAATTGCATAACATTTAAGTTAATTTCAAATGTGATATATTATGTGTTAAATGTATCAGATTGTAATTATTATTTTGTTAAATCTTCAATGACTTTCTTAAACTAAGTAACAGTTGTCAACATGACGAATCTCTTTGTCATTTAGAATGTCAAACAACCATAGTAGTTACTATAAATGTAAATATCATTCTAATACTTAAACCAAGAAAATTATTTTCTTATTTTATCAGGTAAACAACAATGGACTTATTTCCTTTAATGTATCGGTGGCACAGTATACTCCTGATGCATTCCCTCTGGCAGATGGACGAGCTTTTGTTGCCCCATTCTGGGCAGATGTGGACAATCGCTTGTATGGTAATGTGTACTACAGAGAAAGCTCAGATCCTGCACTTCTTCAAAGGGCTACAACAGATGTAAACAGGCACTTCCCAGATCTACACTTTACTGCTAACGGGGTGTTTGTGGCAACATGGGACAGAGTAGCCTATTATGGCTCATCATCAACAAAGGTAAGAAGATAAACCAATTTATTTCCACCTTCATTAAATTAAAAAAAAAAAAAACATGTATACTGCCTGTCACATAATGTGTGACGAGTAATTGCACAGAGTATATTTACAGTTTGCTATATATTCATTAGAAAATTAAACAGTTCTACAAAATAGTTTAGCTTCATAGAAAACATAATTTTAGCTAAAAGTCAAAGCAGTGCTAAAGAACCAGCAAGTCAAACATATCTTAAAGAAGAAAACTCATTTGTGCATTTGCATTTCTGCACAATCTATGTCTCTTAGATAATAACTGTAACTTCAAAACACTTTACACACACACATATATATATATATATATATATATATATATATATATATATTCATCCATCCTCAATCCCCCTTTTTCCCATTTTACACATAGGGTCAGGATGTCACTTTAAACAGTGACAATCATCTCATGCCAAGGCTTACACTGCCAGGTGGCTAGGTACATCCATAGTGCTCACTCATACTTACAGCCAATTTAGAGTGCCCAGTCCACCTACTGCATGTCTTTGGAATGTGGAAGGAAACCCACACAGCCACAGGAAGGACATGTAGATGTCACACAAAAGGCACCCCAACTGAGAATTAAACCAGAAAACATCTTGCTGTAAAGTGACAACACTAACCTCTGCACCACCACAGCCCCCCCACCCACACACACACACACACACACACACACACACACACACACACACACACACACACACACACACACACACACACACACACAGAAGAATGCCATAATGAGGCACATGCACAATCTAGGAACATCATAGAGCAAGTGTTTTGGCTACTGAAGTCATGGTAATGACGCCTAGATATATCTATAATACTCTCCCTAATGATCTTAGTGATCACCTGCTCATATACATCATGAAAGACAAAATTAATTGTACAAGCTTACCTATTTATAGGTCTATCGGATCCAAGAAAAACTTTGACCCAACTAAATTTCAACTTGAACTCAAATCATGTAACTGGACAAAACTAAAGTTCCTTCCTCTTGATGAGGCAGTGTCATCATTTAACAATTCATTCCTTACTATACTTGACTCGCATGCCCCTAAACGCTCAATAAGAATTAAAACTCAACTAGCACCCTGGCTAACAACAGACACCAAAACCAAAATAACAACTAGAGACAAAGCATGGGATAAATGGCGCACTACCAAACTACCCCTAGATCGTATCAAATTCCAACAACTTAGAAATGAGACTAAAAAGCCATCATACTAGATAAGAAAAATTACTTCTACAATCTGCAACATAAACATCAGAATAACCCTCAAAAGTACTGGGCAGGCATAAATAAACTTCTCCAACCAGGCAAATCCACTACTCCGACCCCAGGAACATTATCTGACAAGAGCCAAGAAGATATAGCCAATTCATTCAATACTTTCTTCACAGAAACCATCCAGTCATTAGCTAACCAACTTTCTCCTCCCCACACTTCTATAAACACTATACCCGACTCACCACTCTCTTTTAACTTCCAGCCAGTGTCCACATCCTTTATCAGATCCCTTTTGAAAAAACTGAAGCCAACTACCCTTTCAGCAGATCTTCTGCCGGCTGAATACCTGCAAATTGCTGCAGATGTCATAGCCTACCCTATCTCAATCCTAATTAACAGAACCATAACCGAGGCCTCAATCCCCTCAGTTTGGAAACTATCCTATGTTATTCCACTCCACAAAGGAGGTTCATCCACAGAACTATCCAACTATAGACCTATAGCCATACTATCACCACTTGCCAAAATTATGGAAAAGTGCATGCACAACCAACTAATGCTCTATCTAACCCAAAATAAACTATTCACAGACTCTCAACATGGATTCAGACCCCATCATAGTACAACCACTGCCCTCCTCTCTTTTACTGAAAACATTAATCTTAACCGAATAATAAAAAATATCCTCCGCTCTCTTCCTGGACCTATCGAAGCCTTCGATATGGTAAACCATCAGTTACTTCTATATACTTTAAAACCCTGTATCTAGATACTCCAGCCCTTGACTGGTTTCAAGCTTACCTCACTGGGAGACAACAAGCAGTAATGTGGCAAAACAAGCTCTCCTGCCTACTACCAAATACCATAGGAGTTCCTCAAGGTTCCATATTAGGACCTCTCCTCTTTTCAGTCTTCATAAACGACATCCAAACAGTCATCCTGAAGCCACCTGCATTCAATATGCAGATGACTCGACTATAATATGTTCCAATGCCTCTCTTGCAAATCTACTAACTACCACCCAACATAGCTTCACCAAAGTCGAAAACTGACTTGCCAACCATCTCCTGATCTTAAATCCAAACAAAACCAAGTTACTTCTTTTCTACCCAACCAATAGATCTCCGACTGAAAACTTCACTATAAAATCCAATAATGGGACCATCATCTCCCCAGACACCTATACAAAGCTATTAGGAGTAAACATTGACAATAAACTCAGATTTGATATACATATCAACCAAGCCATTAAGTCAGTCAACAAGAAACTTGGGACCCTATATAGAATTAAAGCCTTCCTTACCCCAAATGCCAGGGCAGCCACAGCCCGTTCACACCTTCTCTCTACCCTACTATATGCCTCTCCTGTCCTCACTCACCTTAACAAATCTGATCTGGCCAAGCTCTCATCCTGCTATAATCACATTGCCAGGTTCGTTACAGGCCTACCCTACTGAACACACCACTGTACTAACCTGAAAAAGCTTGGATGGATAGAATTCCCACACCTTCTTCACCAGTCCCAACTCATAGAGGCCTTCAAAATCCTTAAACAACCTGAGAATACCCCAGCACTAAAAAACTTAATGACTCCCTACTCCAATCTAAGCTGCCTTCGTTCATCAAACAGACTCCTTGTCCAAACAACTAAATCTCTCAACCTAGGTGGTGACGAGCTATTTGCCAACACCACTGGTAAAATATGGAACTCTCTCCCAAATAACATCACGCTTGCAACTTCTCTAAGTCAATTCAAAAATAGTCTAAAACTCCACTTCAAGTCACACTGGCTATGTCCTTGCTCAAACCCAGACTAGCTCTGTGCCATTAACTAAAACATAAACAACTAGCTAAGATGATAAGTACTTTGTATACTGTGATAAAGAAATATGTATCCTGTCTGACTCTATGTCATTATACTGCATACCGTCCTTGCTAATATGTTATTAATGTTACATTTGTAGTAATCTCAGAAATAGTAATGGAAGTCTTGTACTTGTATGTAAATAGCCTATGTTTTTGTTAAGTTCTTTCAGCTCATTTACTGTACCTAATTATCAATGTAACTCTGTTGGAGCTTTTCTCCCCGGGCCTCCACTGAAAAAGGACATGTATCCAGTCGGACCATCCCGGTTAACAAATGTAAAATAAAATAAATAAATAAATCTGGTGGAGCGCTGCAGTATTCTCCAGCCACATGTGCACAGATATTTACATTATGTGCTATGTTACACGATCTGATCCTGCAGAAACAGCTGCAGCAGGGTCAGCAAAGGAAAGGGATACACAGCCCCACACCAGTGCCTAGGACACCACAGACACAGGAGGACTTGGAGGAGGAACCACCTGCTAATGTCCCTGTAGGCAGACATAGGCATGCTCAGTATGCTCTGACTTTGTCCAAGAGACAATGCATATCACATTCACTAACAACCGAGGGACCTAGGGACAAACATCTTACTCTTACTCACATACAGAAATTAAAATAGATGCCAGGCAAACCACACATCCTGTACCTATGCATGTATTGGCTGTGTTCTGCTTGCATCTGACAGAGTCAGCCTAGAACCACAGTTGTGCAACCTGTTGCATTTACAAGGTAAGACCATAACCTACACAGCACTTGTAAGGACATTGATGTAATGGCATTGTATGTATGGATCTGGTATATTATGCAAGTAAATATAGTGGGCTATTTGGACAGAATTAAAATCCACATTGAACTACAGTTACCCATTCCAATATCATGTTGTCATTGCTATTTACTAGGTCTCATGCATGGAATATTCATGCAGCCATACTGCAACAGATTACTGGAACATCAGTCAAGGGAGATGTTCAACAGTGGGGTTACATGATAGTCAGACTACTGTGTACCCCAGCACATGTGGTGTTGTACCCCCATCTTCAACACAGCAATTTTTTTTGAAACTGCTGTAACAGTAACTCATCAATGGTATATCAACATTGCAGGTAGTCTCGGGGCAGTAGCATAGAAACTGATCATACATGTCATAATTAATGCAGGAATAACAATGTACAAATTTATGCAGGTGCTTGTCTGATGAATGACCACTGCTTGTTTGGCTCAATGGACTACGGCAATTAGCTTGTGTGTTGGCATTTATGGTTTTAATCTAGAACTCACCATTTCTTTTGGATGTGTGGTGTTATTATGTTGTGTTTTACAGACTGTCTTTCTGTGTGTGGTGTAATATTAACCTCTGGCACATATTTATAACATCAGACAACTCCAGAAAGGCATAGCTAATTTGAGTGAAGTGTATCAGATCAGAAATAGGGAAAGATGTAATTTTGTGTAACCCACAAAATTCTGGATTGGAGTACAGCCAGGTGTGGGCTGGAGTCAATGTAAAGCTACCAAAAATCCCACTAGGCATTCTTATTGACTTAGTTAAGCAGAGTACAGTTCTGTTGCTCCTCGCTCAAAATGACTGTACATATATATATATATATATATATATATATATATATATATATATATATATATATATATATATGTATACATATCTGCCTGTCACTATCTCTCTTCTACTATATACATGTGTCAAAGGAAAAAACTTCAAAGACCAATTCACGTTAGGTTCAAGCAAGGCACCCTTTATTACTTGCAGCAAGGAGACAAAGCATGTAGGCACAAGATGTGTCTAAATGATTAATGACTAGTAGGTTATATTTATACAGTTCTCTTCCTGTCACATAGAAAATGTTACATTCTATTGCTGACGTAGTTAGACACAGCTTTCTGTATGTTCTACAGAAAATATTGTTAGACTTATTGCTGACCAAGTTAAAATATGTGTCATTCTGCAAAGACATTTTGAGAAAAACAACCTGGCCTTGGGTTTATGTCCATTTCAGCATTTCAGTCATACCTCTCCACCTGGAAATATCAAAAATCTGGACAAGGCCCATGAAAAATAGGTACAAATCTGTACGCTGATTAACATCTAATTTGCATACATAATTATGTAACCCCACCCACTCCAATGGAATTGTGGGATACGAACTTTCGAACGCAAATTGAAGAACAGACAACCAAAACATGGTACCAGACCAGAGTCCCCCTGCAGCCATTCCAGTGTCCTGTTACCTGACTATTTTGCCCCATTTACCATAAACACTAATGTATGCATACTGCTTTACATCTACAATGATTTGAATTTTATTTTTACATTTTACAGCACAGCAATGCAAAAACACAAAAAAACATCATCTGGTAAACAAAGCAATACTGTCTCACAATGAAAATAGGCTTGACATTAAACTTTGCCCTTGAAACTCACATTCATTGAAACAGCATTGAAACCCACACCACATCCAAAGAAAATGCATCTGGCCAGTGGTGGATAAAGATTACCTTTGGGCTGTTTTCAATTCATTAGCCCCTTGCACACAAAACAAAAAACATACATGTGTTCTTTTCTTTATACACCTTCCTGACTTTAAATTATATTCCTTGTATAATACAACACACATGTTAGAGCGCATTTTAAATTTATTGTTTGAACATTTTACCAGTAATCTGTACTGTAGGCAATGAAACAAAACACATGAACCAATAATGACAAAACTGCCCAATTCAGAACTTTTTCATCATAAAAGTCTGCTTCCACACCCACACTATAAATAGAATGACAGTAGTGTAAGCCATAGGCATCTTGAACAGCGTTTCGCACTTATTTTCAATTTCATTTTTTTTTTGGGGGAGGGACAAAAGGTCAAAAAACAGGGACACATTTTAAACATTGCTTGTATAATTTTGTAAAGGTGCTAGAATAAAATGTTGCGCTGCCATCATGCATTTCACTGGCAGATTTTGAACCCAGGACTCTATGCACTACATTCAGAACAACATACCACTATCCCACATCAGCAGCTGCCTGAAAAATAGGAAGACTGAAACTTAATAGCCATCATTTATTTAGTGAATTCATTTCTCACTTCTCAACATAGCTCTTAACCTCAACACAAAAAACATGAACAACAAAGCCAATAATGGGAGAATACAAATTCAGTTCTCACTTCTCACTCACCATATCTCTGAACTATTAGCACAAAAACAATAATAGGGGAATACAAATCATGTGCTCACTTCTTATCATAGCTCTAAACTCATAGCACAAAAAAAGTGTTCTTACTTCTCATCATAGCTATCAACTCAGTCATCTTATTATCATAGCTGTAAACTCTTAGCAAAACAAAAAAAAGTGTTCTTACTTCTCATCATAGCTCTCAGTCAGAAATGGTGGTGGCTAGGGATAGTAGGCTCTTTTTACCCTGTACTAAAGGTACAGGGTTTGAGCCTGAATACCTCTAGCCACCAAGTGTATTATATGGGGGCATTTTCACACACACACACACACACACACACACTAACCCTGAGTAGTGCTCGGCCTCTTCTGTTCCTCATGCTGCTGGCTGTATCCCGCTGCCGCCATTCATTAATCCCGGCTCCGTTTCAGGGCTCCGCTCTGTTTGGCTCGCTGTATCCATGTCCCCACACTCTGTTCCCCACATGCTGCTGCCATCTGTTTCAGGGCTCACTGTATCCATGTCCCCATGTTACTGTGCTGTATCAGCTTTGCGGTTAATTCCCACCGTTAACTTAACCGCCAGCCAGCCGGAAATGATGATGCAAGCTCCTTGAGCTCAATTCCAACTGGCTGGTAGCCTGACGGTGCTGATGTCATTGCGCACATGATGACGTCAGCTCCGACAGTGCAAAACTTTTAAAAAAGAAAAGAAAAATTGGAAATGAAGGGGTGCCACTCGGGAATCGTGGCACCCCTTCATTTGGACCCCAAAACTCGGTAAAAACTGAGTAATTCAGAACGGTTGGGAGGTCTGATTTCAATTCTTCTATTGTACTGTTCTAATACATGTGTTACATTTTACCTAGATTCAAGGTACATCTCTAGCTTTAATACAAGTAATGCTAACTACGGTTTAAACTTTCAAGCATCTATTGTTTTCTTTATCAATAGCTTCTAGAAGCTGCATATTTTCTCATGGCATAAGCAGAAATGAATATCCCTTTGTTAAGTTTCATGACATTAGCAGAAATGAATTACTTTTTATTATTTGCTGACATTAGCAGAAAATATAATGCTTCTTGTTAAGTTTCTAATGGCTGTGCAGATTCATGCAGTGTGAACAGAATAAATGTATTAACCCTTTTAAATCTCGAATGCACTAAATGCATTAAGCATGCATATTGCTATTACATATTTTTCTAACATTTCCCTCCTTTTAATACTTTTATTCTACTTTCAAGATAAGCATAAACAGTTTTTCTTCTCCTAACCTCTTCCTACTCTGGATTTGCAGTTAAGAGAGTCATTCAGTTTAAACTTATGAAAGCCTTTTCAGATTTTTAACAATTCTTTAAGTTCAGCACCTTGGTATAAGGTTTCTGAAACTGATATGTCTATAAAGTCTTTAACCAGTTTTTTCATGCAGGGGATGCAACAGCACACACATACCACCAGTAGGATCATTCCTACACAGATGGCAATCAGGATGTTCATCAGGATACTGCCCTATCCCCCAAACAATCTCTGGAAAAAGTCCATCAATGGATTTGGTCCTGGTTTGGTTATGGCTGACACCTGCTGAATTACCTCAAGATGATTGTCTATCTCGTGTTTGTGGTCAGGAATATACGAACAGCACTCCTCCTGGATTAAAGCGCACGTACCTCCTCTCGCCACTAGGGTGAAGTCGAGAGCCATGTGGTTTTGAAGCACTACTGTTCTCATGGCAGTCAATTCATCAGTCACCAATTCTAGGGCAGAAAAGGTTGCATTGCTCATTATTTCGAGAAGTTTAAACAATTTTCTCAGTTCCCAGATTGATTTTGTTGCTCCATATGCTGGCAGTACACCTGCTCACGAGATAACAGCATCACTCAAGTCTTTATGTGACAGTCCATTTTTCCCTAAGCCCACAGCATGATGGTTTTTCCAGCCCGCATTGATTTGCCCCACTGGATTGACAGACTTCTTGATTTCTCGTCGAACATTCCAAATTTTCCCTTGAGGTAAAACTGCTGTGTGTCATATGGCCGGAACCAGGTACCCCAAATAACAACTGCAGGACCAGTTCTCAAGTAACCACTTGTATGCTTTCCTACCACATACAAAATAACAATCTTCTACTTTGGTAGTAACTTTACTATGTCCTGGCTCTGGATGAAACATTTTTTTGTCTATCATAGACAGTTGTTTATAAAGGTCAGCATTATGTTTTACTTCACCAGTTGTCCTATGCATCAGTTTAACAAATGAATCATAGCTCATGTTGCAATAGGACCCTATGTTATCAGTCTTATTGTAGCATCTATAAGGAACAGTCACATTGCAATTGCACCAACCCACCTGAACTGTATCATTTTTGTAAAAACACACAGTCCCCTTCTGTCGAACAGACAAGTGCAATGCTACTTTATCTTGTGATGTGACATCTGAGGTATCATAGACTAGGTTTTCCCAGGTCTTGTTGGCTCCTAGGGGGACTGAAGTTAACAATAACCCCCCATATGCTGTTGGCAAAGCTGTGCAAATCCAGCAATTCGAAACATTGAAGGTCTCAGCATACACATATTTGATTGCCTGGTAAGTGTTAAAGTTTGGGTGCCATTCTGCATGCCACTCTGCACGCTTGTTAGTTCAGTTTGTGTGGCTGTGAAAAGGAATAGCCACAACAAAAAGATTATTGTCACTAGTACAGTCAACAGGATGGTTATGCAACACTTCTGAGGAAACAGTTGTTCTGCATTTCTGTTTTCTCCGACTCTTCCGAATAGGTGCATTTGGATCTTACTGGATTTTGTCATCTTTATTTCAGACACGTGTTCTTACTCTCTGCCCTAAAAGGACCTTCAGCACCAATAGTTTCTTCACTGGGGTTGAGACGGATCAGTCCTATTGATCTGACCCCCCTTTGTAGCCAGAATTTGTGCTGAGGGCCCCGATGGAGAGGTAAGATTTTTGTCCAGTTCAAAGTTCTTAACAAGTTTGCAGTGCATCAGGTGGAACCACGAAGCTTGCTCTGCTATCTTGACTGCAGTGGGTTCGAAAGAAGCACCTGGTAGGGACCTTCCCACCTCGGCGATGACCAATTTTTCTTTTTGACAACTTTTATCCACACCCAGTCTCCGGGTGTCACTGCCAATTCTGATGTCTCAGTTTGCTTTCTGTCTGAAACAGAATTTGACTGAAACAGATGTTTAGAATTCATTAACCTTCTCATATATTCAGCTAGTGTGAAATCAGCTTTCTGGTCTGATGATATGAGAAGTTTCCACTGGGGTGTATAATAAGCCCTTCCAAATAATTTTTCAAAAGGAGTCAATCCTTTTGCTGTAGGGACAGTTCTCATGCTCAACAGTGCCAGGGGTAAACAGTACAACCAGTTTTTCCCTGTCTCAGCTATCAATTTTCTCAATTTGTTTTTTAATATACCATTATGCCTTTCAACTGGCCCTGCAGATTGTGGATGGTATGCACAATGATTTTTTAAAGAAATACCAAAATGCTTACTTAACTGCTGTATGGTTTGATTTACAAAGTGTGTACCATTGTCACTGTAGATCCTTTCCGGAATGCCAAATCTAGGAATGATTTCCTTGACAAGCACTTTTGCCACCGTAGCTGCATCTGGATTTTTAGTTGGAAAGGCTTCCACCCACCTGGAAAACATATCTACAATGAGAAGACAATACTTCTTATTTTCACATTTGTTCAATTCTATGAAATCCATACAGATAGTATGAAACGGATATGGTGGTGTAGGGAAACTCCCTTGCTTGGGCTTTATCGCCCCCTGTGCATGATGTTTGTTACAAATCTGACACGTCAAACAAAATTTTTTAGAGTAGTTTGTAGATCCATACGTTGTGAACACCTGATTCACCAGCTGTACCATCCCCCCTGTTGAGACACGGCACTGCCCATGGCTCAACAAAGCTGCATATCGAAACAAATTAGATGGTAGTATCGGTTTCCCTTCTCTAGATATGTACAGCCCCTTTTCAAGAATTGCTCCTCGTTTTACCCATCATTGTTTTTCAGCTTGCGTAGTGAGTGTCTGCATTGTTTTTAACATTTCTAAGTCTAAAATCTCAGAGGGTTGTAATTCCTCATTTAAAAGAAACACTTCTGTGGCTGCTTGTTTTGCAGCTGTATCAGCTCTCGCATTACCTTTTGAAATCCTATCTTGTTACTTGGTGTGATCTGTGCATTTACAAATGGCTACTTTCTGAGGTAACTGAATAGATTCTAAAAGATCTAAAATTAACTGTGCATGATTGATAGGTTTGCCAGTAGATGTTATCATTCCTTGGTTTTTCCACTGTTGTGCAAAAACATGTACAGTAGAAAAAGCATACTGGCTGTGAGTAAAAATGTTTACACATTTACCCTTTGCTAAGGTACATGCCCGTGTCAAGGCAATCAATTCTGCTGCCTGTGCAGATAAGTTGTGTGGTAAAGGTTTTGCTTCTATAATCTCAGTGTCAGAAACTACTGCATGTCCTACTAGGTTCTGTCCTGCAGGACCCCTTTTGCACGAGCCATCCACGTAGTATGTCACCTCGGCATTATCCAAGGGGACATCCATGAGATCTTTTCTAGGTAGTGTCTTTTGCTCAATTACCTGCAGGCAGCGGTGTGGTGTGCCATCTGCAGGTGTCAGGAGCAGAGTAGAAGGATTCAAAGTCATGCATTGCTCAATTGTCATATGAGGTTGGCTCAACAATATAGTCATACAGGAAAGATGCCTATCAGGGGAAGGATATGCCACCTTTTCTTGTAGTAAAATAATCGCAACTGCACGAGGTACTCTCAAAGTGAGAGGATGGAACAAGACTATTGAGGCTGAAGCCTGTACTGCCATTGCAGCTGCAACTACTGCTTGTACACAGTGGGGTAAGGATCGTGTCACTGGATCTAGTTGTGATGAATAGTAATCAATGGGCCGTTGCTTATCCCCATGCTGCTGTGTTAATACTGATGTCATGTAACCCTGCTTACAATCTACAGTTTGGAAAAAATGTTTATGGTAGTTTGGCAATCCCAGAACTAATGAGGACGCTATTAACTGCTTCAGTTTGCAGAAAGCAGATTCTGCTTCTGGTGTCCATTGTAACAAATCCTGTGCTGCCATAGGCTTCTTATATATAAGGTCAGTTAGCAGTGCAGATTCCAAAGCATAGTTTGGAATCCAGCTCTGGCAAAAATTAGTTATACCCAAGAAGGACATCATTTCCTTTTTGGTAGTGGGTTTTGGTGCTTGCAAAATTGCTATTTTTCTGTCCTCATCTAATGTTCTGCCTTCCTTGGATATTACATATCCCAGGTATTTAACTTGTTTTTTCCAAAGCTGCAGTTTACTTTTATTTATCTTATGTCCTTCAGCAGCTAAAAATCGTAGAAGTGCTATGGTATATTCTCTACAATCCTGCTGGGTGGGAGCTGCCAGCAAGATGTCATCAACATAAATTAAAATCTCACAACCAATAAGATCAACGTTTAACCAGGAACAAGTAAAGCAAAAAACCTTTCCGGTCCAAACTATAAGGACTGGTGCTTGAAATTTAAAGTTTAAACAGTTGAATTTCAGCCAGCAATGCAGCAAAAGTTTAGTAATCCAAGTAGTACGTTAAATGACAGCCCAATACAGTTCTAAATTCCATAAAACGATTTATTTGTCGACACAAAAATAGAAATTAACACAAAAAAAAATAAATTAAAATCTGACTGCCTCTTGGTGGGGTGAATCCCGCCCAAGTTGCTTGCCATTTCTTGTGAGAATATCGTTGGACTTTCACAATACCCCTGTGGTAGTCGCATATATGTATACCTTTTCCCTTGAAATGTGAATGCAAACCAGTACTGGCTGTCAGGGTGTATCGGTATCAAAAAGAACGCATTGCTGATGTCTACCACAGAAAAATACTTCTGTTGAGGTTTTAAATCATTCAACAGGGTGTGTGGGTCTGGCACCGTAGGTGCCCTTGGTATTACTGCTTACAGCTTGTAAATCTTGGACCATACGCCATTCTCCATTTGCTTTTTTGATTGGAAATAAGGGTGTGTTACATGGTGAATCGGGAGATTCTATTAGTATCCCTCCTTTAAGTAAGGCTGCTATAATAGGCTTTATCCCTGCCTCTGCATCTTTTCTTAAGGGATACTGTCTTTTTTGTGGTCTGAATGCTGGCTTTGGCATGATAGTAACTGGTCCCGCTGTACGAATGAGTCCTACATCTGATTTTCCTGTTGATCAGAGGGTTTTTGGTATATTTCGTAAGGCATTTTCTTCCTCCTTTAACAGGAGTGTCAATCAGCTGTCCTCACCAGACTGCAAGTGCACAGCTGGGTTGGTCTGAGTTATCCAATTTAACTTCTGTATTTGTATTCCCTGTTCTGACAGTTCTAGTTCTGTTTGTTTCTCCCATCTTGTGACTTTTTCTCCTAGGTCTGCCTATTCTATATTTCTGTTTTTGGTTAAGCTAACATGTGGTAATCGATTAGATTTATAAAGTGCAAAGAACTCCTGGGGCAATGAACAGCTGGCAACACTGGGCCCTTCTGTGTCACAGTACAGGTTACGCAATATCAATCTGTTTGCATGATTCTTAATTCTTGCTCATATTCCTTATCAGGTCCTGGTGTGTTACAATAATACAGGATACAGTGCAACAGGTGTTGCTTATCAATGTCAAGGGAGGGGAAAATGCTGATGGCTACATTCATTAACTCTTCGTTTACAGTCCCTGGACCAGTCGTAACCAAGTCCTGGCTGTACCAATAAAACATTTCAAACTCTGATTGCCCTGCAAAGGTATCAATTTGTCACTGTGCTTCCATACCCTGCATGGTTAGGACTACAGCTATACCAAATAGCTGCATGAAGTCTCTGCCCAAGAGGTTTACTGGGCATTTTGCTGAAACAACAATTTTGTTTTTTGTGTCAATCCTGAAACTGGATCAGTTATTGCAATGTTACGGGAGACTCTGTGTTTTCTGGCAGTTTGGAGGGATGTATCAGGGTTCGTGATGCCCCTGAGTCACACAAGAATTTGACTTCCCTCCCTTCTACCAAGAGTGCAACTTCTGGTTTCATGTCTGCTAAATAAAGCTCCAAGCTCAATTAAGCTAGGTCTACTATTTCATTTTCTTCATTGTCACTAACTTCCTGTACTTCCTCTACTCCCTCTATCACATTCTCATTTATCCCTTCTTTGCTAGCCCCTTCTAGTGATTCCTGACTACATATAGTCAGTCCTCACCCTCCTTGTCTTCCGTTTTTGCCTTCTTGTTTTTCTTGCAATCCCTTGCCAAATGTCCCTTTTTACTGCATTTAAAACATTCTCCCCTTTTCTTTCGCCCTTCAAAGTCCTCTGATCGTTGATCAGATGGTTTGTATCCCTGTGCATTTTTCTTGCCCTTTTTCCCAGACTGTACTACATAAACTTCTGCTCCATCTTCTACAGAAAATACTTGAGCTTTCTTTTTCTTTTTGCTATTAAAATGCCTTTCGGCATGCCTAGCATATTCAAGTAATGATTGTAACCTGCTTGCACGATGATCTACCATGTGTTTTGTAATAAAACTGCTTATAGGTGCAATACTGCCCTTTAAAAATGCATTTTTTAACTGCTGTTCATATGGGGAATCTTGTGTTTGATCTTCAAGAACCTGCATTCCACAGTGGTTATTAAAACACTCTAATAGTCTGGCATAATACTAGTCAATCGTTTTACCCTCTTGTTGGATGCATTGATTAATGCAAGTCCAGTCTGCCCTAGGTTTCCATTTTTCAGAGATGCGGTCTGTAAGACCTTTTACTCTGGTGTCTAATTCTGCGCTGCTATGTAGGAGGGGTCTTTGTGCAGCATCATGGGGATTCCATTTCCCACTAATCATATACCAATTTGGCCCTACAATTTGTCTAACTACCTTTTCTACTTCTTCTCCATTTAAGTTATAACTCAGCCTCATTCTTTGTAAATCTTCTGAGAATTTTCTAAAATTAACCTTTGGATGGGGAATTCCCGCAGTGGCTTTCCGGATATCCTCCAGAGTCCAAGGTCTATACAGTAAAATAGTTGGGTCCTGATTGTCCTGACCTGCCTGAGGGTTGGGTACTTCTATAAGTGGGCATATTTCTTCTTCTTCACTTATAGATCGTGAATTCTTAACCATTTGCCATAACTCGATGCCTTCATCTGAGTTACCTGCCTTTGTTTGAGACCTGGTCTCGATGGGATCTCTAATAAACGGTTTTATTTTCATAATGCCTCTTTCTTCAGTGACCACAGGATATTGTGGGAGTGGACTAACCTGTTCACTTGCTTCATATTCCGGTAAGGGAGGTGGAGGTGCTGATGCTATTACTAAGTTATTATCCTCCTTATCTAAAAACATTGCTTTTGAATTTTTGTTCTTTTGTTCCCTACAGTTTACTTCCTCAATCCACCTGTGTACCTAAGGAATTCCTAATTTACGTTGCTTTTTTACCCGACCTTTGGAATCAGTTTTGAGCTGTTTGACAAGTTTGATAAGCAAGGATTTTTCTAATTTTCTGTCGAATTCGTACTTATTAACCCATTTTGAATAATATTTAATATTGTCGGCGCGCTGCGACTGCATGTATTTTGCGTCTTCTGTTAACGGCGGATCTTGGGGTCTTTTTGTGCAATTGTTACCCATTTTATTTTACCCTTTGATTGTTACGTAACTTTTCTTATTTTTTAACGTGGTACCACGGATTTTGTTATAGTCTCTTCAGAATGACTGCCTACTTATTATGTTTCTCCTGATCTATGACAAGACACTAATCTTTTTTGTCCCTGACTTGTAAGAAAATAGTCAGACAAAAACAATACACATCTAGTCCCTGATCTAAAACAGAAAACAGAAAAAAGTAGATTCACCTTACCTGAGCCCACATGATTGATCACCAATTCGCGGAGACCTGTCCTTCAGTCTCAGATCAGAAAGTGGCTGGCCTCTTTTGAACGACAATTCAGTCAGAGGACTTTCCATATAAGAAGAACCGATTTGGTTTCTTCCCCGTACGGTTTCAACCACCTGGCCCGTCTGATCCGAGGTGAAGAGAGGGTTCCGGTCTGAAGGACCAATCTGTCAAAGGAAAAAACTTCAAAGACTAATTCACATTAGGTTCAAGCAAGGCACCCTTTATTACTTGCAGCAAGGAGACAAAGCATGTAGGCACAAGATTTGTCTAAATGATTAATGACTAGTAGGTTATACTTATATAGTTCTCTTCCTGTCACATAGAAAATGTTACATTCTATTGCTGACGTAGTTAGACACAGCTTTCTGTATGTTCTACAGAAAATATTGTTAGACTTATTGCTGACCAAGTTAAAATATCTGTCATTCTGCAAAAACATTTTGAGAAAAACAACCTGGCCTTGGGTTTATGTCAGTCCATTTCAGCATTTCAATTGTTCTATTGTACTGTTCTAATACATGTGTTACATTTTACCTAGATTCAAGGTACATTTCTAGCTTTAGTACAAGTAATGCTGACTACGGTTTAAACTTTCAAGCTTCTATTGTTTTATTTAACAATAGCTTCTAGCAGCTGCATGTTTTCTCATGGCATAAGCAGAAATGAATATCCCTTTGTTAAGTTTCATGACATTAGCAGAAATGAATTACTTCTTATTATTTGCTGACATTAGCAGAAAATAGAATGCTTCTTGTTAAATTTCTAATGGCTGTGCAGATTCATGCAGTGTGAACAGAATAAATGTATTAACCCTTTTAAATCTCAAATACACTAAATGCACTAAGCATGCATATTACTATTACATATTTTTCTAACAACATGTACCTCTAAATGTATATATATATATATATATATATATATATATATATATATATATAAACACATACATCTCTGTTTCTCCTCATATATCAGTATAACACACACACACACACACACACACACATATATATATATATATATATATATATATATATATACATCACACACACACACACACACACACACACACACACACACACACACACACACACACACACACACACACACACACACACACACACACACACACACACACACACACACACACACACACACACACACACACACACACACACACCTCCATTTATATATACGTCCCTGTTATATATACAAATATATATTTGTATATGTGTGTATGTCTATATTTTTCCACATACCCAGATAATGGTGATTAAAGCTGCACTATGACACATATATAATGTTGCTCTAAGGACCAAAAGAAAGGGCATAACAATAGCTAATGGCCACAACTACAGCCCCCTGTGCCTGCTGGATGTCACCACACATACACCAACAGCTGAGCAGGTGGTGTAATGTATAATGTTGTTTGCGCACACATTGACAGGGCACATTGTGCTTGCCTATCCAAAAGTAAACAGCCACATATGGCCTAAATGCTTACTGTAGCCACATAGCTAGAGTAACAAACAGTTATCTGAGTGTTAGGCCACTAGATGCAGATAACAGTAAGAAGCAATGGCACTATGCAGGCTACACACTTTGTACAACAAAAGCCTAGTTTATGTACTCCATAAGTAGTTTGTCTGCAGGCATGTATACAGATGACTGCAGCTGTGGCACATGTGATTAATACTGTGATCTGTAGTGGGTATGACTATTTAGGTAGGGGTTCTAATCTCACTCAAGACCATTTGATGTGTGTGTTTGCATTCCCCTGGCAAGCCAGTGAGAACCCCACATGGGCAATCAAACTGTAATGGTGCTGCACTTTTTGGTGCTTACAGTTGATGCAGCCCTCCAAACTCCCGTCTTCCACAAGGCCTGCCGATGTCATGTACCTTAAGCCTACCAACTGCCATTGTAATGTCAGACTTCAGCTGTCGTGTGTGAGATAAGTTCTGTGGTCTGTAATGCATGTGACTAGATAGGTAGGGGCTATAATCTCACTCCAGCCCACTTAGTGTGAGTGCATCTGAATACAAAATATCTATGATCACTGCACTGACTTAGAAAGAGGTTGGGTTTTGAAGTGTTTTGGCTGTAGCAGGTGACAGAGGACTTAGCTTCCCTGACCACAACAAGACATGCTGATGTCATCTAGCATAAGATTATCTACAGAGACATTAATGCCGGACTTTAGCTGTGACACATGCATTATGTATTGTGTTCTAAACTATGTACCATTAGATAGGTAGGGGTTCTAATCTCCTTGTAGCCAACTTAAAGTGTGTGTGTGTGTGTGTGTGTGTGTGTGTGTGTGTGTGTGTGTGTGTGTGTGTGTGTGTGTGTGTGTGCTCTGTAGTGTTCTGCACTGTTTTGGAAACAAAAGTTGGTAGCAGTGCTGTTCTCACTGTAGCCAGGTTTGAGTTTGTGGATGCTAGAGCATTTCACAGCAGCATATTGGATCATGGAATCATTGGACTTTAGTAGACCAATGGCCCTAGGGCCCTTACAATCCTAGGCAAGTTCTTACCCTTATTTTCATGATCAACACATATTGCCTCTGTCCAAGAGGGACACATGCAGAAGCTCTGTGGTGAAATGACAGTCACCCAGCCAATCATACAGATTGCATCTGAAGAGGACCAATGAGGTGCTCTGTGTGGCATTAGGTGGGAGTCTGTTTCAAAGGCTTGTTAAAGTCTGATAACTATATCTCTCCACCAGAATGTGCTAATAATGTCACATACCAGGCTTGATGTCCTTACAGTGAGTAATCCATGTATTATTCCACCAACATATATGCGGCATTTCCAATAAAGCAGGGGCAGTCATTGCCCCATATGCAAGGTAGAGATTACCTTTGAGTAGCTATTTCATACAGGTTAGAATAACAGTTATTTCAGATGATTCCCACAGGACAGATCTTGAAGACTTGAAGTTCTCTTGTGAGGAACCTTTGTGTTGTGTACAACTGGCCACAAGTGCTTGGAAAGGTACATGACAAAATGGCCATTGGACTCAAATATTGGGCTGCTGAGGGAAGAGTACATGGAAAGTGTAACTAAGTCATTTTCAGGTGACACTGCCCTTATTTGTGACACAAGCAAGATATAATTCTAGTCTTACGACTGGGGGGACATGGTGATCTAAGGTAAAGTAGGTGTAAACCTGTGTGGCTAGGCCTGTGCACCCAAAGCAATCACCCTTGAGTATATACTTCAGGTGTTGCTACTGATGTGATAATTACCAGGCATGTTGCTGTTACCAATTAAAATTATTTGACATACATATTTGCGTGGAGTTTATAGCAATGATTATGTTAACAAGCATTTGGTCATGAAGATGCTCTTGTAGGATAGGGACATAACTGGAAGATGTTATGACCAGTCACAGTTTGCAGGCATTAACCAACCCTATCAGCCACAGGCATTCACTTTGTACTTGTACTTTGGTCAAATGGATTCCAAGCAGTAGAGGACCCAGGACTGAGCACTGTGGAACACCACTGGTAACAGTCCAGCTATTGGTGGTGATTTCCCCTATTTTGACTGTGAGTGCTATCAGTGAGCCACTTATTGACCTCTCTAATTATATTACTGTTGATGCCTACTTCAGTGATTTTGGTAATGATGCTAGAGTGGGGGATACTGTCACATGTCCTTGATAACTCCACGGGGTTGTATGCACAGATGTACCCCCACCCAGGTCCTTGGTGACCAACACATACATGCCCACAAGGTTTAACAGGCATGGCCTTCCTGTCAGAAGTTCAAAACTGTGTTGGGTCAACTGTTTGTAGATGGCATATACCTTTGCTGATCAGGTCCCTGATGGTTTGACACATGGGCTTACAGATATGGCTACTCAGGTTAATAGGTCTATAGTTCCTGTGGTTGGTGGATTCCCCACCTCTGTGCAAGGGGATAACAGTCGCAGTGTTCCAGTCAGCTGGGATGCAGTCAGTGGTTACACTAGGATTGCAAGGAGGTCACAATTGTGTGTGTAATCCTTGTTGGATCCCAGGTTGAACACAGCCTGGGATATTAGTAGATCCAATATATGCTGTGTTCCCACCTTAGAGAGGCCATGTATAGGTTCATAGGTTCATAGGTTGGTACTCGGCTATCGGCCCTAGGGCCTATACAAGCCTAGCCATAACAATTCCCTGGCTATTTCTTCCCACGATATTTACTTCCCTGGACCCCTGTCTAGCAGGCCGACTGACATGATCCCCAGGGTGAATTTCCTATCTTCCATCCAATCGTCAAGGTTCCTTTTGAAGAGGGCCAAAGAGGCGCTCTGCTTGACATGTATGGGCAGTCTATTCCAGAGTCTGGGGAGTCTCTGGGTCAGGAAACTATCCATCCAGCATGTTTTGTTCATTGTGATGACAAGGTTTTGATCCCTGTAGCATGTGGCTCTGAGGGATTGGGATTTCTTTAAGTATAGCATGTCCAACAGCTCTGGGTTTCACATGGCCTTGTATGTTAAGCAGAGATTGCCTCTGAGTAGACGATATGCGACAGAGTGTAGCCGGAGTTTTTTTAGATGGTCAGCATAGGGCATCTGCTTTAGGCCTGTGATTCTTTTAGTGAGGTATTTCTGCAGCCTTTCCAGTTGTTTCAGATGTCTTGAGAGGTAGATACCAAATGGGACATTGTACTCTATAATGGGTCTAATGAGGTATGAGTACAGTGGGACAATGACCTCCTTTTTTTCTGGATTAAAAGCCCTTAGTGATGAGGTGTGCCACACAGAAGGATTTCCTGACTGTTGTGGTGATGTGGTTATCTAAGGTGAGACCACTGTCCACCTGTGTCCCTAAGTCTCTTATCACACTTTTGGTGTTTAGTGTACTGCTGCCTATGTGGTAGTTCATGGGTACATGTTTTCCCCAAAGGGGATTACTATACATTTCTTGTCATTGAGCTTGAGCCCATGGCTCTGACACCAAGCATCTGTTTCTGTAAGGCCCTTTTGTTGAATATCAACATAATTTGGGGATTCAGTAATGGCTCCCAGTTTGCAGTCATCTGTGAACTTTGTTAGCCAGAGTCCCTTAGTGTTGGCCTGTACTTCAGAGAAGTAGATGCCAAACAAGAGTGGTCCCAGGACTGAACCCTGAGGTGCTCCACTTGTCACTTGTCTGGAGCTGGATTTGGACTCGGCTACCTTTACAGTGTGGGTTCTGTCAGTAAGCCAGTCGGCAACCCATTGAGTGATGTAGGGATTAATGCTTAGCTAGTAAGTTTATCTATGATTCCAGAGGGGGCGATGGTGTTGAATGCTTTGGCGAGGTCCAGATAGGCTGTGTGAATCACCTTACCCTCGTCCACAGCTCTGGAGACTGATTTGAAGAAGTCATTCAGGTTCAGGAGACAAGATCAGCCCTTCACAAACTCAAACTGGGTGGATCCAGTGTTTGAAGGTTGCCAATGTCTTTGTTTATAAGTTCCATGATAATACATTCCATGGCCTTACAGTTCAGGCTCATCAGACTAATAGGGCCATAGTTCTCAGGATCCAAGGTGGATCCCCCTTGTAGAGTGGAATAACTGCAGCTGTGCGCCACTCATTGGGCACGAAGCCTGAGGTGAGGCTATGATTAAACATGACACTTAGGTGAGGTGCCAGTTCATTTTATAGTTCATGTAGTACACAGCCTGGGATGTCATCTGGTCCCATGGATGGAGTATTCTTAGCTTTGGACAGTGCGTTTTTTACCTGTGTGGCCGTTATTGCCGGAATTTTGCAATCTTTTGGTATTGAGATCTGCCGTTTAGGGGGTGATAAGGGGGTGAAGTTGGCACTGAATCAGTTTGCCAGGATATTGGCAATATCCTTGGGATCAGTATATTTAACACCATTCTGTTGTAGCTCAGAGCAGATCTGAGTATTGCCATTTAGATTCTTGACATAGCTATAGAATGCCTTGTGGTTGTCTTTGGAATCTTTGGCAATTTTATTTTTGTAACTAACTTTGGAGGATTTTATGAGGGATCTCAGTTTCGTACTGAGGCTGGTAAGGGAGTTTTTTTCCATCCTAGGATTTTCCTATTTTCTGCAACAATTTCTTCCTTTTGTTGTAATGCTTGTTTATGGCAGGGGACCACCAGATTGGCTTTCTTTTTTTGGAGAAGAACATCTTGGTTCCATTTGGGATGGCATGATTCATGCACAAGTGGATGTGCTCGTACAGTGCCTTAGTGTAGGATTCAGCAGTCGAACTTTCAGGTTTCCGTCTGCATGGGTGTCATGAAGTTTGTCACTTCTGACTTGAGTAGCATGAAGCTGGCTTTGGAGAAGTTTTTTTACGGAGGTTTCCTTACTGGGGGGTGGGGGAGGGATGTGGATGTCAAGGGTGATTAGTTTATGGTCAGACCTGACTAACGAGGGGATGACCATAGGTGTGGAGCATCAATTTCCCATGTTGGTAATGACCAGGTCTAGGATATTGGAGCCCCTGGTGGGACTATGGATTAGTTGATCCAGGGCACTGGAATTTATGAATTCCAAGAACTGTTGGGCAAAGGTACTGGTACATGAGTAGTTTTCCCAGTTAATGGCAGGGTAGTTGAAATCACCAAGTATTAGGGTGTTTGTTGTATCTTAATATTTTCCAGTATGTTTAGAAAGGTGTAGTGAGAATCTTGTGTTATGTTGGGGGATCTGTAGCAAGCTACAATTTGGATTGCTGTCTTACCTAGTGTTAGTTGCACCTGGAGAATTTGTGTTGGGCAACTAGCCTGGTGGTGTGAATATCCTTGGTGAACACACTCCTCCACCTTTAGTGTTTCGGTCCTAGTTTGGTGGCTGAAAAGTATGGTAAGAGTTGTAGCCTGATATTGCAGGAGTGCTTTCTGGAGCCTTGAACCAGGTCTCACTTATTGCACAGATATCGATGTTCTCCATTTTTCGTAGTGCCTCGAGAGAGTGCATTTTGAGGTTTAGACTTCTAGCATTGGGTAGCATTACCTTCAGATTTTACATGCTTGTACCTGTTATGGTGGTGGTTTTGTCCTTTGAACGTTGCCTAAAAAAGGCTATAGGGGTGGCGAGAACCTTAGCCAGTAACCTGAATTCCAGGGGCAACAGATGCAGACCATCTCTGGCAAAGCATCATGGTCTGTCGATCATGTCATCCCAGGCAGACAGATACTGGATCCCCTTTGAATGACACCAGAAGCTTAGCCAGTTGTTGAAGTCAATCATTTTGCCCTTATACTGTGGTATCATTTTGGGTGAAGGCAGGGTGCTACTCAGGGCTAGGGTCATAGCAGCCTGGGCTACATGGCCAAGAGTTCTTCCATGTCTCTTTTTATGTAGTCCAGGGAGGTGCATCTCAAGTTATTCACTCCAACATGGACAATGACAGAATCATATTTGTATTACCTGCCTGTGGAATTAGAATGTATGGGTCACGTCATAGGGATGTCATGTGATACCTGTGGGGAGGACAGAAAAGTGAGGTTGTCACAGAACCTGTTGGATAAGAGTTTAGTTATGTCTACAAGCCCGTTATATGTGGTATCATTAAGTACAAGTACAGCAACAATTTGGGCCAGTCCTCTTAGGTTACAGATGCTACTACATTATGACTTGTGGTTGTCCTTTGTGGAGGAGGCCAATGTTGTCACATACTGTCTCTTACAGGATGTTACAACAACACTGTTTGCTCAGTTTAGCTGAAGAGGGTGTGCTTCCATGTTACAGGGGCTCCACACTCCAATTGTCACAAAGCAATGTCCACCACTTATTGTCCAGCCTGATAATGGCACTTGTCCATCAGGCAGATTTGCTTTGCCAGGAGGAGCTTGTTTCACCCCTGTCAGGTGCAACTGGGTCTATGGAGTTGTACTGGTGCTTGCATAAATCATTGTTGTTTAGTTCACCATAGTTTTATGTTCCATTTGAGGGGGGAGGTGCAGTCCAGCTATTTATACCATCCCATATGAGGGTATAATTAGCTTGGCTGAAGTTACTGTGATTTCTGCAGGGGGTGGGTGCAGGTGTGAATATTACTTAAAATTACATCAATTTCTGGTCAGATCTCACCATGGAGGACCTGACAGTGGAGGTGCTAGAGTGGCCACACATATTGCAAAGCACCTGCTGTAGTACGTTGTCTTGTGGGGATGTCATGACACTGTTTCAGGGCATTGTAGTGATGGACATGGACTAACTTTTGGGCAAGTGATTTTGAGCACAAGTAATCAATACAGTTGGTGGGAAGGTAAAGTTACCACAAACCATGGTGTTGTGATGTATTGTGATAGACACAAGTACATTCAAATAAGCACAATGGGTGTCCTGATTCATAGAGTTGCTCCTGTAGCTGGCAATGGCTTCATTAGGTGCATGTCCAGCAGTGAATAGCACCTTCATTGTCTCCAAGGAATCACACTGTTTAACCAATCTGGATGTGTAATTATCTGTAATGAGTATGTATGCATGACCTGCATTACCCTGCACATTGTCAGTCTGAGGAGTGAACATGTGAAAGGACAAGTAACCTGGTATGGCTGGGATGCTGTCCACAGCCTTGAACCAGGTGTCTGTGACTGTACAAATATCTGCATATGCCAAGGTGGGAACACCTTCTAGTGAGTGAGGCTCAGTGTTGGCATTCCTAGTGTGTAACAGTATAACCGTGATGCTTATTGAAGATGGCATTTACTAATTGGAAATATTTCCATTGTGACACCGCCTATAAGATGCACTATGGAGATACAACAGCCTCAGCCAGTAAACAAAATCCCATGTGTGACAGGTGAAGACTATCTCTGGCAAAGCATTGAGTTCTGTTGAGCAACATATTCCAGGTTAACATGAAGTGGATCCCCTTACAATAACACCACACGCTAAGCCAATTATTGCCTTCAATCATTTTTCATGTATATTGAAATCATCCTAGGTGAATGTGAAATGCTGCTGAAGGCTATGATCATAATGATCATACCCACCGCAGACACAGAGTCCGTAAACTCAAGTCATGTTTCTGCATACGGTCCAGTGAGGTATGTGTGAAGTTGTACACAATAACAGGAACTATGATGTTATCATAACATTACCTGATGTTGACATAGTTGTATGCATGTGTGGTATGATGAATCCTGGCATTTCACAGACAGCTAACTGTGATCGGTCCAATATATAGCCTGGTGAGAGTGACATTAATGTGTCTCCTGATGTAATCACTTATGAATAATAGGTTTGATTTTGTGTATTGCCTCAGATGTCTCAATGGTGAGACAGTGGTGCATAACTTAGTATGTATACTGTGTTCTGAAGATGTATGCTTATGTATATTGAGCTGGCATTTCTGTTCCTGAGGTGTCTGGAGTTTGTGTATGTATAGCTCCACACATGCAGGTGTGTATGATGTGGGTGTGAGTGGAGAAGGAGGTGAAGTATGTATGTTGGCAAACTTCTCATTGTCATATGTACTGACTGGTGTGTGAGACACCATGGAATCAAGGTTTGTAATATAGTCACATCTGTCACACATTGTGTTTGTGCAGCTTAGGAGTAGAGGGGTGGGGACGCTTCCCACATCTCATTACCAGTCACTGATAATGCCAATAGCAATAGCATCCTGCTTGTTTGTACATCACAGCAGGCCATCGTTAGGCAGTGGCCTGACAGTTGCTGAAATGTGACATGTTATCACCTTTATGTAGGTCTCCTAAGGTAACCCAACACCTGACAGTGTGCCATAAAATGGTTGAGTGACTATGATAATTTGCCAGGCATGTGGACCTTGCTTTACCCATAAGCCTGTTATGAGGCGTGGTCGCAATGCCATATTTATAAATGTGACAATGTATGACCCCAGCAAAGTTAGGGTCATGCTGCTACACCCTTAGGGATGACAGCATCAAACATACTGTGTGTAGAAACTCCTTGCAGTGAAGATGTGAATGTCCATGCATGCATAGAAAACTTGTTTAACTTTGCTATCATAACTTTGGCCTTGCAACTCTGCAATGCCTATCAAACAACCAGACAGCAAACTGAATGTAGTGTGACATGATGTGGGAACACAGACATCTTTTCTGGTAACATAAATGTGCAGTATGACATACCTAGGACATGTTGGAGGTAGGCACATTGTGGCCACAGGTGGCCACTCCTCTGCAGTACACCTCACATCCATGTCATACAGATGTCCTCTATTAAACTGTTGTACATTAGGCTGCATTGTCACATAACATGGATCACTGCCACTGTGGTGCTTGTCCGAACAACTATGGATGTCTATGTCATCTGACATTGCCATTATATTGTGCAGTCGTGCTCCTACATACCATCTGGTTGTACCCTAGTGACATCCTAACAACCCCGGAACACATGGCATAATACATGCAAACTGAAATAACTGCTCTTGTTGCTAATCAAGGCATCTTCCTGGAAAAGAGTATAGCATGCCTAAGGGAACTTGCAGAATGTGGGACAACTATATGGATGAACAATCAGGGTGTGGCCTGCCACTCATCTTGGGCTTGGTACTAACATTTTGTTTCTGGTGATAGGAACAGTATAGGAGCATAGTATCCCAGGAGACACTGGTTGTGGTGAGATCAGCAGTAGTAGTTGCCAGGGACCAGCAATTCTGGTGACTCCCTTCTTTTCAGCTTTCTTCACAAGGCAATTGTTTCATCCCAGTACACATTGCTTGAGTAGTGTCCAACTGCAAATAACTGTAAAATCTCAATCCTCACCTACAGGGTGTACATATTACTTTCCCCTCCATTGTTCGCCTGTGCTCTGTACAGACACAGACACCTTGAATGACTATATTATTGGAAACGATGATGGAATTAAAAGCAATACTGAGTTGCACACAGGACAAGTAGCATGCACTGACAAGCACTATCCCCATATGTCCCAGTAGTGTGATATTTAAAGCCACAAAAAGAATTATCATGGAAATGACCAGAAACAATATAGTGCACCTACAGACACTGGACCAAAACCAGTTTGTTTTGTTCAAGGGCAGATCATGCCTACCCTGACCGATGTACCTCTTTGTCTCTTAAACTATGAAATGAATGAGAGGAAACTGAGTCCCTCCAAATGCCATGACCTGGCAAGGCATTTGACATTATCAGGTATCAAGCATTGTTGACACACTATAGAGGTTATTTGCAAACTAGTATGTCAGCTGATGGATAGCCAAGTGTCTGACTGTCATTATCCAGGATGATAACATTGGGTACTCTACAGCTACAAATGAGGCCAGTCACCAGTGGACTTCCCCTCACAAATCATTCCTGGGACTATCCTCTAGCCATTCCTTTCTCTGTAGCCATGGCCACTGTCAGTGACCTCAGAATGACTACATGAGTGGATGATTGCAAATTAGGATCTGTCACTGCATCCCACACAGAACCAACAGTTATCCAGGATGGGCTGGCACACACATTCAGTTGTTGCCATTGACAATTACTAAATGCCAAGGAATGCACAATACTATCCTTTGGGAAGTCATCTACCCCTGGTAAATATTGTAGTGTCTGCACACCTCCAATAGTTGACCCAGTAGTCAGGGACATATGGACACTGTCAGTGATCTTGCCTTTAACTTTCATGGGTCAGTAAGATGTAGGGACTTATTCCATGTTGCACAACCTATAGAGAAAGGTATGGCATGCAAATCCCACAATGTCATTGTTACACTGTATTTGGTACTCTTCACACCTATTATTGAGTGCAGTGCCACCTGTGGTATGTAACAACACAGGCATATCCTACAAATGTAAAAGCCACAGAAGTTCCACAGTAAACCAATATACAGTGTACATAACATGTGCTATGCAGACTGTGTCAAGACCATAACTATGTATTCTTCTACATGCTTTGGAGGGGGTGTATGGCTACCATACAGGGAGGTGTCAGATCCCATTGTGTACCTCCTGCATATCCAAGAAAGGAGTAAACAGAGAATTACCTGTTCTACACACCTGCACCTTGATTGTGGTATACATGGGACATGCTAGACAGACAGGTATGTAACCCATAGACTGCAGTCTGTATGCAACAGGCTCCCCATCCACGTGAAGCACACTTCTACAGTACCGCACATCATGTGCAAGTTACACAATGGGATGCAGGATGACACAATCATAACTGGTTTTGGACACATACATGTGTGTGCAATGGATCCAGGGAAATCATAGTTTATTCATCCTCCATGCCATAGCTTGTGGATGTCTCAGCTCACAAAACCCTGCTTACAGTAATCAAGTCTATCAGACCTTGTCAGAGATTAGGGATACATGAGTACACTGAAAGATGCCTTTGTTCTTTTTTAGCCCATTACACACATATGAATCGATGGAGCCATGCACTCATACTGTTTTACCTTTTGGAGGACATTCTCCATCTGTGCTGACAGTCCATCCTGTGCTCTGATGTCTATGGGTTTATTGTACCAGTGTACCCATAGGTGTGTCCTGCACAATCCTGAAACTGAAACATAAACAGTTCTATGAGACACTTTGCTTTAAGTATACAGCTATTACAACATCATTCAATGTACTGTACACAAAACAATGTGGTTTATGCATTACAAATGGCAGCATACAATATCTGTCAGTGACCAATACAAGTGGCATGTAAAAGGCAACAATGTATGAAACAAAAACATAGTAATTTATGCGGTGACCCTGTGCATCAGACACACAGCTTCATTTCCCTGCATTGATGACAAGGATGACAGGCATGTGACACAGGCATCATCACTTGCACAGGGTTTTTTTGTGGAGGTGCAGGAGGCCTAGGTTGACCAAATAAGCTGGCAAGCATGTATGTGAGTCAGGAAGGGAAGCAGGCAATATGGAATGTGGAAATGTGATGTGTGTGTCTGTAGATCATCTGATTGTGACAGTGGTGTGTATCTGTGTGAACACAGTCAAGCTCTGTGCTAGCCTACATGTGCGTATGTTGGACAGCTTTGAGCCATGCATGGTAAAATTGACAATTCACTGTCTCCACCCCCAAACACAGGAACTGGCCCTGCCAGGAGTTGCACTGGCACCTCCATGCCCAAAGGTCAGAAGCAGGGCTATTACCTGAGGGTGACTGCTGTCTGCTGGGACCATGCCCTCCACGGGAACACTCAGGACTATTGAGCCCATGTCCTGCCATGTTCTGGTGTGTTACGCACACTCCCCTCAGTAGTGTTGGATGTACTGCTACTATGGGACCGTGATTGTGCATGGCCATATGGACTCTCAGCTGATGAATTTGCTGACCTAAGATGCTCAACTCCAATCAGACATTCCAACACAGACAATGTGCATCCCAAGACAGATAGTGTGCGATCTGTCTGAGACCACCATCTTTCCACTGCATCAGTCAACCGATCCAGGGTATCAGCAACATCCTGGAGGTAGTCATGGATGTAAATCTGTGCTGCATCCATAACTCTGAGCATTTGTCTCAAGTTCCATTCAGAACATGTGAATTTAGAACCAGCAGCACAATGACAATTCATGGAGTCGACGTATAATCCAAACAAGTTTAATCCACAATGATGCCACAATAAAGGGTAAGTGCTTTCGGCCGTAATAACAGCCTTCCTCAGACAACAAATACATTCAAAAGAAAACCTTATAATACCAAGTTAATTATCCAATTTGATTAAAACCAATTATCAAAACAATGATCATTTAAATAATTAAAACGAGCATAAATATCCACTATAAATATATAGTGCTTACAAATGCTATAAAATATATGTTATAAACCTTTAATTTTAAAATACTTTTTATGGATACTGAATCATTGAGTCCTGGAAACTGTGTGGCATTTAAAAGAACTTGCCACCAATATTCTTTAGATTCTAAAATTGTTTTCCAAGGACCTTTCCTGGGAGATATAATTACTTTTTCTAATACTATAAATTGAAATGAGTGTGTGGGGTTATACATTATGTGTCTATATAGTGCATTGTTATGTGAACACTTCCTTATTTCATTCAAATGCTCATAAATGCGCTGTCGTAACATGCGTTCTGTTTTGCCTATATAATAGGCCTCAAAACAAAAACACAAAGCTGCATAAACCACTCCTACTGTATTGCAATTATATTTCCCTCTGATTTTTATCTTTATCCTTCTTAAAATTATTTGGTCTACCTCTAATATGTAAGTGCAATATGAACACATATTGCATTTTTCATAATGCCTTGTGTATGTTGCACACTATGAGAACATCTATTGCACCAATCTTTCAGATTATGGTACCTTTTAGAAATAACTAATGACTGAGCTCCTAAAATCTCTGTCAGCTGCATGTCTCTATTTATAAATGTCCAATTCTTGTTTAGAATTAATAATAATTTTAAGAGGGATAACAATAAAAATCAGAGGGAAATATAATTGCAATAAAGTAGCAGTGGTTTATGCAGCTTTGTGTTCTTATTGTGACGCTATTATATAGGCAAAACAGAACGCAAGTTACGACAGCGCATTTATGAGCATTTGAATGAAATAAGGAAGTGTTCACATAACAATGCACTATATAGACACATAATGTATAACCCCACACACTCATTTCAATTTATAATATTAGAAAAAGTAATTATATCTCCCAGGAAAGGTCCTTGGAAATGGTGATCATATTGATGGCAAGGTGTTGCACCTGCTCATATGTCCTGTTTTATTAGCAGATGGCTTTCACATCATGGATCAATTCAGCCCAAAATGCTGTCTTCTTTCCTCTGTTGGCCCTCCCTCTGGACAGCAGGAGTTGATGATTCTGATGCAATGCCTCCAGGATGTTGTCATTTCAGTGTCTGTAAATAGGCCCCAGGATCGAGGATACATATTTCTTGAAAGACAAGCAAATGAGGGCACATGTCAGGAGTACATACATTACAGTATGTAGAGATTCATCAATAATGGATTGCTAGCGATATTCATTGCATGATGACACATGTCATATTAAACAGTGTGCAAAGATTCAGAGGGTGGGGATGCAAGTAGGTGAGTAGCAATAGTCACCTATTCCTGTTTATGCCATGATGGATACTAATGTATGATCACACACCTAACACAAGAGTCCATTGTACTTTGGCCCCTAGGAGTACCACCCCCTCATAATATATAACAATATCTGTGCCAAACAAACAGCAATGTACTATTACAACAGCTATAATGGGAAATCACCAGAAGACTGGGTACCTTGTTACAACAAAGCAGTCTGCCTGCACTCTAGTTCATATGTAGGTGTAGCACATCTGCAGATCAATGACATGCCATCAGTAAAGTTCTAAGAAAGGATTAATGATTAACCCCATTCCCCCTAAGTGTATTCAAAGATATGCATTATTTTGGAAAAAATGGTTACATACCTGATGGAGTGCAATACTCTTCTGTGGAAAGGTACAGATAAATTAATATGCCAGTGAGTTCACCCTGCAAGGTAAATCTCATACACAATGGTTCCCCTAGCTTGATGTTTGCCTTTTTAACATGGTTCTAATAAGTAAGTGATTGCCTGTGAACAAATCTGTGCTTTGGAAATGGTAAGTCCAGCCTCCACAGCTGATTTGCAGTGTAATCAGCCAATCCCATGCAACCATTGGACAGGCTATAAGAGCTCACTGTAGTTTTCAACCTCTTTCTCATATGTCTGGGTGGAAATTACTGGGATAAAAATACTATGTCATAGCAAAGAGAACGTCTGTAGCAGCTACTTTTTACATACAGATGTGTGTGCTAAAGGCTGAAGCTGAAGCTGATGCTTCAGGCAATAGGCATAGGCAACAAAAACAGTCAACAATTTACAGGTGAACAAGACATAAGAGTAAGTGTGGGGCCTGTGGCAGCCTTGTTGCACAGGTACAGCCAGATGGAGGGAACCCATCCCACTGGAAATTAGGTAATGTGTGTCCAGTATGTATGTTAGATAAAGGTATCAGTACCAGTATAACAGACAACATGCTTTGTGTGCCTAGAAAAAGGTAGGGGGTCCATTAACCATTATTTCACACAACTGGGCAACTGCCACATCACATGTTTTGTCTTGGTAGTTTTGTGTTGCATGTGTGCTGCGAACCCTTCTGTCTAGCACAACCTCATATATGAGTGTTACTTGTGCAACTGTGGTTGTCTGTACTATAACTAGCATAGCACTGTGAGCTGCAATCTGATATTACTGGGCCACAGTTTCAGTACACACTGCAAAATCCCCTGGGAATTCCTACTAATGATTGACCTGACATTCTCTGCAGTTACTACTGCTGTCATAGGAGTAGCTAGGTGTGGTCTTTGAATTATATTATTTAGAAGCAGACATTCCATCTGCTCTGCTTTCAGTGGATACCTAGGTAATGAAACAAATATACATATCACAGCTTATAATGTTGATGTCCACATAAATTATTGTCATTGCTATATGCAGCTGTATTTGAACCCAGGTCAATGTGTACAAAAACACTAATGTCCTCACTGCATTTTACAAACTGACCTGCTGTGTCCCTGATACATTTGTACATATTGTAGATATCATTCCACAGTTATCTACTGTTATTTACTCCACTTACATGTACTAGTATGCGTATGGCTGTACAGTGCTGTCTTTTTCTACCATAGTCCCAGTTAGAAGTCTATTTTTCAATTAATGTTTTAGCAAATGTATTTTTACATGTTGCACATAGAATTGCAGGGTAACCTGCTATTAGATACCTCATTTACACCCATTTGTATGTGTATGGCTATATACTGAGATATTTCTGTACTAGAATCCCAATTACACTACTATTTTTCTCATTCTCTTTTAACTGTTTTGCGAGGAGTAGCACAGTGTGCCGCATTGCTTAAATACACTTAATGATGGGAACTTGGGCACTACTATGTTTTGATTAATACACATGTATTCCTTGACAGCTGTGTGGTGCTGTGGGTTGATACATTGTTATGCAGGTGCAATAGTCTTGAGTTTGAAATAGGGCACAGGTGTGCTTTTTGCACATGATAAATGTGTTTTCCAACAGATACATCAATTTAATGCTATTCAGCATAGCTAAGCAACACTTCACATAAAAATTCTTTAAAGAAAAGACAAATTGGGAGATAGGACAGTGGTGAAATGGGGTGCAAGCAGGGGGAAAACATAGTGAAAGGCAGGCAGGTATGTGTAGGAAAGTTGTAGGACAGAACCATAGCTATCCATTTCTTGTACAGCAACAACTGTGGAATGTCACCCCAGAGTGAGGGCTGAGGACTACAGTAGTGCATTGTCATGCCAATTAGAACACATTAAGTGTGCCCAGTGGACATGAGTGCAAAATGGAGAGCTATGTATGGGACAGATTTTTTTTGTGGGACAGGTCCCCATTTTTTTTTAAGGTGAGAGTGGAATGTTGGGGAAGGGGCATGGATACATGTGGAGGAGGTAAGTTGGGTAGGTGAGGAAACTTTTGCAAACAAACAAGACAAACAAGACAGCAGGATTGAAGTATGACACAAGGGGGGTGAATACCTTGGATGGGGAGGGTGTTGTGGAATCCCAGTCTCATGAGCATCACACACAGCAGCAGTGTGTCTGAAGTCCTCACCCATGGGGCTGTCAACACTGTCCTTCACTGCCCAGGAGGTGGCAGTGGTGGAAGCTTGCTGCCAGGGCAAAACTGCCCCACCAGGATGGGCAGCATACTCTCCATCCAGCATAAGTGTGCACTGCAGTTTGGAGCAGCAAACCATGCACCATACCCAGCGGTTCCTCAAGGGTGACAAAATCCCCTCCTCCACCTCCGTTCTCAGAGGGGGGGGTCCAGCTCCTGCCTGTGGAGCAGAACTACCTGATGCCACAGGTAGCATAGGGTTAGCAGAGGGGACACCACCAGACTGCATCCCAGACTTGCTGGTGCCCAGTGCCACAGTTGGTGGATCCAAGGTAGGTGAATCACCAGGAACTGGCCTCCTATCTTGTCATGCTGTACAAAATAAAGGTAAACATAAGCAAGCAGATGTTAGTGTTAATATTATACAACATAAGAATGATTAATCAAACAAAATATGGAATATAATAAGGAATCAGCAGTAAGTATGGTTAGTATAATTATTATAACAGCAAAACAATATGGAATTATACATAAGGCCAACATAAGCGGTTGTTACAAAATATATATTAATATGAAATCATAATAATAAACAACAATAATAAACTAAGGAAGAGAAAGGTTGGGCTGAGGGAGAGAGAGAGAAAAGTAGCATAAGTAACTTTGCAGGTTATATTACTACACAGGCTACTAATACATACTTCTACATATGTACAATTTCAGTTGTGAGTACAGTGAATGCAACTAATGTATAGATGATGCTGCATGTACATAGTTCTCAACCTGTTTGAATGGGACAGTATGGGACAAACTCTAATACATGGTGGTACAGATGCACAACTACAGGGAACAATTGTACATAGTGTGATCATACATTAGTAGCAGGGAGTTCAGATTATGGATTTGCCAATAAATTGCATTCCTAGTAATGTCATTTATCTGCTAATCAAGGACTAGACATATGGGGCATTAGACATTACATTCCAAAAAAAAACATGACAGTTGACAGGTATGTTCATGTAAACTAAGAAGACTAGACAGCCAGGGATTGCGTAGTCAGCTGCATGGGATTAGAACCCACAGGCTGTGACTGCAAGGAAAATATGCACTTAATTTAACAGATGACTGCTGTAAGATTAGAAGAGACATGCAGTGACTACAGGACTACTTCACACTTATTTGAAAGGATGATTTAACAAGGCCCAGTCCTGCTTTAAACTTTATTGGCAATGTACTTTAAAATTTGGCACTTATACACATGGATATCTGCCAACAAAGTCAATTACCTTACCCATATACCTTGTTCCGGGAGTGGGAGGACTATAAAGCATTATTCAGCAAAAAATGTCTATAACACAGACATGTATCTTACTGTGGGTATTCCACTATATTTATCAGACAACTTTTTCCCCCAGTCTTTATTCATTTACTTTTCACAGATGACTGGTGTCAGATTAGAAAACATAGGCAGTGAATAAATGAATAGTGAGCAGTTATTTGTGTGAAATCAGTAGATATAATGACTTTAGAATCTATTGATTACTGTTGCTTCAAGTCTGGCATGCACAGCATGGATATAAAGCCATACTGCACACTTATCTGAACAGATTAGTTAACAAAGCATAATCCTGCTTTAAACTTTATTGATAATGTACCGTAAAATCTGGCACTTATACACATGGATATTTGCCAAGAAAGTCAGCTACCTTACACATATACCTTGTTCCTGGAATGGGAGGAATATACAGCATTATTTGTCAAAAAATTGCCATAACACAGACTAGCACCTTACTGTGGGTATTGAACTACATTTATCAGATAGTTTTTCCTGCAGTCTTTATTCATTTCATTTTTATAGTTGACTGGTATCAGATTAGAACACACATGCAGTAACTAAATGAAAAGTGAGCAGTTATTTGTGTGAAACCAGTCCATATCACGGCACCATCACCCTTTAGAATCTCTTGATTACTGTTGCTTCAAGTCTGGCATGTACAGCATGGATAGTTGTGTCAGACATCTATGACATACCTGGGTTCCCTTTGGAATCAAAATAGCGAAATGTCAAATTTCAGAATCTTGAGACTAAATTGTCGAATCTGCAGCTGCTGAAACTGCAGAATATCGAACCCGGAAATGTCGAACCCATGGTACTGATGGCACATTAGGTAAGTGTTATGTTTTTTAAGGGTTTTGGGGAGGGTTTGTGTGTTTGTGAGCGTGTTGGGGCGTTTTAGGTGTGGGTTAGGGTAGGTAGGTAAGAGTGTGAGTGTGTCAGTGTTGAGAGTGGGTGTTTGCATGTATGTGATGTGTGTTTGTGCAAGGGGGGTGTAGAATGTGTGATGGTGTGTTTTCTGTCTTCCAGTGTTTACTGTGGCCTCAGAGTTAGTACATATTGTGATGCCCATGCCCAGGCCCAGCAATCAAGGAGCCTCAATCCTCATCACTAACACCAGAGAGGGTATCTCATATTAAAGGAAAGGATAACAAATACACACAGTAAAGTACAATTTCCCTTAAGTGCACACAGAGATCACAGTCAGTCTGGGGCTGGTTGCTCCCTTTCTCTCCAGGTCCCCAATAAGACTCCCCACTGGCACAGCTATAGGGTCCAGATCTCAGCCTAGCTGGCAAGCTAACCTCCAGTACCCTCTCTATCCCACAGGTGCTTTGTATCCCTGCTCAAGTAGCTGACACACACACACACACACACACACACACACACACACACACACACACACACACACACACACACTTTGAGATAAGTATTTAAACAACTTCACAGACACTCTTGGGAAAGGCTGACACAGATTCTCCAGACTATACCATAGTAATCACTGCCACCACCAGCTAATATTTATCAGATACTAAAAGGCCCTTAAAAGGATGTCCAATTATTACTATGCAATATTATTATCCAATAGTAGTGTAGCAAGCAATCTTGAGGCTTTGTAAGGGCTTATTGCAGGATCACTTATAAGCATGCAATGTACTCTTGAGCTTACTTATCTCTACACAAACCAGCCACAGGTAAGAGGTTTTTAAAAATATTTAATAATAAATACTAAAAACAGAAGACAATACTACTACACCACAGTGCTACTCAAGAGTTTAGAGATCACACAGAAACTTAAAATAAATCAGTAGTACAGTTCTGACATAACAGAAAAACACTTAGTTCTAAACTTTTTAATTTCTTAGCTATTACTACAAGAAAAATACTTTTGAAATAACTTACTTAAGACACAGGCAGAGTGCTGTTGAGATGGATATCAAGACAAAAATGCTTAATAATTTCTGGTTCTCACTGTTTAAATTGAAACTGCAGCTCTGCTTAAACATTACATCATTTGTCTACACCCTTCCTGGAGTTCCCAGGCTACACATTATCTGCATTTACATTATTTTACACTTAGAGCAATAAAGGATATTCCACATGTAAATTCTGGTCATTAACTTTAGCCTTAAAACAATAGGCAGGATGCTTACTCCAGACTCATTGACTCCAAATTCTTACTTCAAAGGAATAGACTTAAAGTCATTTTAATTTCAAAGGACCAAAAAGAAATGCTTGACTTAGTTTTACGTACAGCAGATGGCAATGTTGCCACATTGTTGAAACAGCATTTCTTTACATTTAAGACACAAGCCTGCATTTTACATTTATATTTACAAATGCCAGAATTATGTATCAGATTCTATTTGACTAGTCTGGCATCCTTCACCCCTTCTCTACCAGTCTTCACATATATAAGTAGTGGGGGTGCAGGGTGGCTTGCCCTCCTGCTTATAGGAAGGGTAGGTGTGTGTTTGTTTTGTTGTGTTTGTGTGTGTTGTTTTCCTTCGCTTTGTTCTAGTGTCAGGAGGTAGGTGTATTTGTGTTTGTATGTGTGGTGTAGTGTTTTTTTTACATTCTCAGTTTTGAATTTCGTGGTTTTGGTTTTTGGGTTTGTGAGTTTTCGTCTTTATAGTCTTAAGATACTGAAATTCAATATTTCAGTATTTTGAGATTATAAAGTGAATCCAACATACCCATATACCCTCATCATTACTTGAGTGCAACCTACAGTATATTTCACACATTGAGCAGAGCAGAACACTGATTGTTAATCTGGTTAGACCCCAACATCACCTGATGTTTGGAAGCTATACTACACAGTAATACATGTCTACTTGATTTAACTTGCTGTACCATTTCAGGGATGCAATGACACATATTACACATATTACATTTCCCAGGTATGTCATACCTGACTGTTAAGACTGCTAACTCTGTACCTAATTTATTATAAGATTACATTATTACTTTGATGCTTCCCTACTTACCACACTCTCAGCTCATCCTGGACAGGAACCCTTCATGGAACAGGACATTGCAACACCCTCATCTGCAGCTACTGAAAGAGAAGCAAACCATTATCCATACCAGGTTTGCACAGATTCAGCTTGTATATTTCTAAAGTACTGGCAAACATGATTACATATCTGTGGGGTCTGCCCAGCCTGAGCTTTTTGGACCCAGGTGTCCAAGGTTCCCCTCATCCTCCACTTCAGGTCATCATAGTGGTGATAACACTGCTTGCCAGTGAGTGGGACAACAGTAACACTGGTAAGTTCCCTAACCAACTTATCCCAGGTCTCAGACTTACATTCTGAGCCCTGGTAATTAGCCTGTAGCAGACAGGGATTTATAGTTTTTCACCAGGAGTCCAACAATCACTCTAGACTCCTGCATACCACACCTCTGTGCCTGAAAGCTCACTCCCTCTCCAACACCAACAAGCATATCAACAGCTAAGTGAGGACTCCAATGAATGTTGTGAAATTCCTGCCTATTAGCATTAATATAGGCTGCATTCCCACCCTTACATGTCAAACCATAACTTTCAGAAAAGCACCACATTGCTTAGCATTGTGCAAACTATTTTACCGAAGCTGATCATTGCACAAACTCGCACAACCATATTTGCAAACAGGAGTAGCCGTTGACTATGTTTATGTACTTTTCTAAATGTAACAATTTTTGTTTTTGAATTAAACTGCCCTTAAGGTCACCTCACACATTTTCATAGCAATAAATGTAAAAAGGTATGATTGCTCAGGACTCAAACCCATGACATACTACACTTTAGGTCATGATTCAACTTATTTATCCACTCAGATAGTGAGAGAACCAGTATACCTTCACATATACTACTAAGGTGCCTGTTAGCATTGCTAAGCACCACGATGTACAGTGCAAACAGGCAGTAAAAAATTGATTACACCCAGTCTCTATTTTTAGATTTATGACAGGTGTCAGCTGTGTATGTGTAAGCTCAGCTCAGCATCACTAAGCACTGTGCCACGCTGTGCAAATGGGCAGTAAAAAAATATTGATTACATCTGGTTTCTATTTTTAGATTTATGGCAGGTGTCAACTGTGTATATATAAGTGCAACTCAGCATTACCAAGCAATGCGCACTGTAAACACGGAGATTAAAAAAAAAAGAAAGAAAAAAATAAAACATATTTATACAATAGCAGGGCACATTAAAACAACTATCATCCTGTGCTTACCATCTGTCCAAGATTTTCCTGGGCAGACCAAAAGTACGGGACAGCCTCCACACTACTGCTTGCATGAATTCATTATCCATATTACTGTGATCTCCCTCAGCAGCACACCATGATTAAATATGCATGCCATGCTGCCGAAGGGGAATCATGGCTGTGTACATGGATCCATTCCATGTAGGCTCTACACAGAGCCTACACAGATTTTATTGAATCCTGGTGCTAGTGTTTTCTTACTAATGATCTACCCTATTAACTCATGACAGAAGTGGGATATTAATAACAGTATGTAAGTCCATAACTGTTTTGACCTGACCTTACTTATTCTACATAACTGCACAGATTTCCCTTTTAAAGAGGTTGTGCAAGTGGCACATTTTCTAATGCATGACAACCATGCTAATCATATAAATAGCAAGCCATTGTGACAGTAAAACAGAATGGATTTTGTTTATCTTGAAAAGGACACTTGTTTGAAGCCATTCATTGCTTTGACCTGCTATTCTAAAATCACTGTAGGCATACATGAGTGTCATCTGATAATTTAATGCTATGCATTTGGGTATGGCACTTAACTTCACTCAGTTACATTTCCCTACTGTCCCTGTATCACTATAAATTTAAAGGACTGGATTACCTGCATTTCTACATACCTTACTTAACCCTTTGTAGTCCAGTCTCACCTTTAGTGCTCATCAAGAAACACAAACTGCAAACAAGTTGGCTTTCTTAAAACCATAGCACATGGGTATTACACCCATACGCACATACCCATTACCCATATTAAACCATATACGTATTAACAGAAAGCAAACAGCAATACTTGTTAAGAAAGCCCTTTCTTTTTTTTTTTAAAGATTTTATTTGATTTTACATATTCCAACTATTTGAAACAAAATAAAACAAAACAATGTGCAAAGGTCCATAACAATAATTATATACACAAAACCAATAGTACTGTTCTAATAGATCATTAAATTTCTGCCAGGCTGTGTATTGATAAGTTACATTTCTAGTTCTCTTTATTATGGTCAATTATTCATTTTTACAAACAGATTTGGCTAGACAGATAAATTCTTTAGTAAAACAGAGAGTAGTTTTGCATTTCCACTTTTTAGTTATAACTTTCCTAGCAGTAGCTAGGACAAACCAAAGAAGAGGTATTTGCAATATTGGAATAGCATCTGGGATTGGAGCATTGAACAAAATCAAGGAATCTGTAATAGTACAATTATCTGACCACAATGCTTGGCAAACATTTCTAAAATCACTCCAGAAAGATGACACCGTGTTGCATTCTATGGTCATATGAACACAATCTGCATCAAAGACCTCATTGCATAGGTTCATAGGAGTGTACTAGGCTATTGGCCCTGGAGCCCTTACAAGCCTAGCCCAAAGGATTCCCCTGGCAACAGGCTGCCCAATGTTATTTCCCAGTGCCTCTGTCCAGCAGGGCCACTGAAATGATCCACAGGGTGAATTTTCTATTTCCCACCCACTCGTCAAGATTTCTCTTGAAGAGGGCCAGTGATGTGGTCTGCTTGACATGTAAGGGAAGTCTATTCCAGAGAATGGGCAGTCTCTGAGTTAGGAACCTGTCCCTCTAGCAAGTTCTGTTGATTGTGGTAATAAAGTTGAGGTCTCTGGAGCGTGTGGTTTGGAGGGATTGGGATTTCTTTAGATGCAGCAAATCTAACAGAGCTGGGTCTGACATGGCTTTGTAGGTCAAGCAGAGATTGCCGCCAAGTAGGCAATATGATACTGAGAAAAGCTGTAGTTTTTTTTTTAGTCTTTTTGCATAGGGCAAGTGTTTAAGGCCTAGGATCCTTAGTCAGCTATTTTTGTGGTCTTTCTACTTGTTGCATATGTCTAGTTAGGTACATGCCAAATGGGGCATTGTACTCAATAATTAGTCTAATGAGGGAAGAGTAGAGGGAGACAATGACCTCTTTCTTCCTGGATGCAAAACCCTTTGTAATGAGATATGCCAAACAGAAGGATTATTTTGCCCACAGTAGCAATGTGATTGTCAAAGGAGAGGCTGCTATCTACCTGTGTTCCTAGATCTCTTATCACACCTTCAGTGTTCAGTGGGCTACCACTAATGTGGTATTTCATGGGTACCGTGTTTTTTCCAAAGGGAATGATTATGCATTTTTTGGCATTGAGCTTAAGGACATGGTTCTGACACCAGTTATTGGTCTCCATGAGGCCTTTCTGTAGAATGTCAACATCATTTGGAGACTTAATAATGGCTCTCACTTTGCAATCATCTGTGAACTTGGTCAGCCAGAGTCCCTTGGTTTTGGCCTGGATTTCAGAAAAGTAGATGCCAAACAGGAGAGGACCCAGAACCGAACCCTGTGGGACTCCACTCATGATTGGATGGTAGTCTGACTTGGAGTCTGCTACTTTCACAGTGTGGGTTCTATCAGTAAGCCAGTTTGCAACCCACCTTGTGACATAGGGGTTGATGCCTAGTTTATTGAGTTTATCTATGATTCCTGAGTGAGGAATTGTATCGAAGGCCTTGGCCAGATTGAGGTAGGCTGTGTGAACTACCTTGCCTTCGTCCACAGCTCTGGTGACAGACTCAAATAAGTCTACCAGTTTGAGCAGACATGATCTACCCTTAACAAATCCAAACTGTGTGGGGTCTAGAGTCTGGAGATTCCCTATGTCCCTATTTATTAGTTTCATGATGATGTGCTCCATAGCCTTACATACCAGACTCATCAGGCAAATGGGGCAGTAGTTCCCAGGGTCCATAGTCACACCCCCTTTATGCAGTGGTATGACTGTAGCAGTGCACTATTCACTGGGGACAAAGCCTGAAGTGAGGCTGTGATTGAACAGGTGTGGTGCCAGGTAATTTTGCAATTCATATAGAACACAGCCAGGGATATTGTCAGGTCCCATGGAAGCTGTATTCTTGGCCTTGGACAGTGCAATTTTAACCTGTGCAGTTGCAATATTGGGTACTAGGAATTCTTCAGGTATTGCGATTGGGCCTTTAGGGGGTGGCAGGGGGGGTAAAGTTGGCACTAAATCTGTCAGCCAGGATATTGGCAATGTTTTTGGCTCAGTATAGGAGTGTACCATTGTGTAGTAGCTCAGAGAAGATTTGAGCAATGCCTTGCAGATTTTTGACATAACTATAGAAGGTCTTGTGGTTGCCTTTAGTATCTGCTGCAATTTTGTTTACATAGCTAGCTTTAGAGGATTTGGTGAGGGATCTCTGCTTTTTGTTGAGGCTAGCAAGGGAGTTTTTCCAGTCTTGGGACTTTGCCTTGTTCTGCAACAGTTTCTTCCTTCTATTGTAGAGTTTGTTTATGGCAGGGGACCACCAGATTGGCTTCCTTTTTTTTGGACGAGAGCACCTTGGTTCTTTTGGGAATGGCCCTTTCCATGCATTTGTGTACATGTTCATACAGTGCATTGGAATATGATTCAGCAGCCCTGCATTTATTCTCCATATGCATGGGCATCATGAAGTTAGCCACCTCAGTTTTTAGAAGCTCAAAGTTAGCTTTGAAAATGCTTTTTATGATAGTTACTTTTGCGGGTGTGTGTGTGTGTGTGTGTGTGTGTGTGTGTGTGTGTGTGTGTGTGTGTGTGTGTGTGTGTGTGAGTGTGTGTGTGTGGGTGGGATGTGGATATCCATGGTGACTAGCTTGTGGTCAGATTTGACCAGGGAGGAGTTGACAATTGTTCTAGAGCAATGGTTGCCCATATTAGTGATTACCAGATCGAGGATGTTGCTACCCCTAGTGAGGCTAAGAATGAACTGGTCCAGGGCATTGGAAGTAATGAATTCCAGGAAACTTTGCACAAGTGTGTTGGTACTTGAGTAGTTTTTCCAGTTAATGGAGGGGTAGTTAAATTCACCCAGTATGATTGTGTTTGGTTGGACCCTAATATTTCCAGGGTGTTTAGGAATGTGGAGTGGGAGTCTTGGGACATGGTGGGTGATCTATAGCATACAACAATCTGGATTGCAGTCTTACCCAGTGCTAGTTGTACCTGGAGTATCTCTGATGCATTATGTTGAGCTACTAGCCTGGAGGTGTGCATATCCTTTATGAATATGGAGGCAACACTGCCTTTAGGGCTTCAGTCCATGTTTTGGGTCCGAAAGGTGTGGTATGAGTTATAGCCTGGTAGTGCAGGAGTGCATTCAGGTGCCTTGAACCAGGTCACCGTTACTGCACAAATGTCAGTGTTCTCCATTTTAAGAAGCACTATGAACGAGTGCATCTTGAGATGTAGACTTCTAGCATTGAGTAGCATAACCAAAGATTACATTAGCTTGTAGCTGTTAGGGTAGTATTTTGGTCTTCTGGACATTGCCAAAAAAAGGCACTATAGGAGTGGCAAGGGCCTTGGTCAGTATACGGAATCCCAGGGGCGACAGATGCAGATCATCTCTGGCAAGGCATCATGGTCTGTCAATCATGTCATCCCAGGCAGACAGATACTGGATCCCCTTAGAATGACCCCAGAAACTTTGCCAATTATTGAAGTCAATCATTTTGTGTTTGTTCTGTGGTATTATTCTAGGTGACGGTAAGATGCTACTCAGGGCTAGGGTCTTACTCTTCTGGGCCACATGATCTGAGAGCTCCTCCATGTCTCTTTTCTTGGAGTCCAGGGAGGTGCATCTCAGGTCATTCACACCAACATGAACAATGATCAAGTCATATCTGTACCTGCTGTGGAGTGACCTAAGTGAGTGTGTTATGTGGTGTATCCTGGCTCCCGAAAGGCCACTGACCATTACCTTCTCCTTATTCAACCTAGTGAGTGGGACATCAGGGTGCCTTACTATTGAGTCACCTATGACAAGTGTATTGGGTAAGCAGTTTTGCCTTAGGAGCTTTGGTTCTATGGCACACTGTTTGTGTGAGCTATGTGTCTCTTGGTTTGTGCTGTGGTGCAGTGGTTACATGCATTTCTGCCTTGGAGGTCTCTGCTGTTTGGGTAGGTTTTTATTGGGAGCCTACATGAATGTGTGTGTGTGTGTGTGTGTGTGTGTGTGTGTGTGTGTGTGTGTGTGTGTGTGTGTGTGTGTGTGTGTGTGTGTGTGTGTGTTTTGTGTTATTATGTGATAGCTGTGAGGGTGTGTGACTATGTGTTCCTTGTGGTATGGTGCTAGTGTTGACCTTCTCCTCTTGACTGGCTATTCCAGTCATGGCTGGAGAGTGCATGGCTTCCAATCTGGATATATAAGTGCATCTCTCACAAGGCTGAGTGTTGTGGGGTAAGAGGAAAGGAGGGGGTTGTCAGTTTACATGAGGCAGTTACTACATTGCCTCAGGATGCTCAGGTTCACCAGGTTACTAGGAGAAGCACAGGGAACTGACCTTTGGACATGCCTGGAGAGGTGTGTAATTTATTAAATTCTGAGGCTGTTTCTTTTATGAGAAGTTTAGTGCTGGAAGCAGTTTCTGTGCTGCAATAATTGCTACGAGAAGTCCAAACAAGTGTTAGACTTAATAAGCTAGTTTAAGTGCAGAAAGAAGAGAACTAGTACAATCTATGGGGAAATTTGAAGAGTAGACTTTCTGGCACTAGTAATAGTTTACCCTAGCTTAGCATTGTGTCACGCAAACCCACGCAAACATGGGTTTTTAAGGCAGAAAGTTAAAAGGGATAGAATGCAGCCCAAAACGGCCATTAAGGTATAATTTCAGAGCTGCAAACCACTCTTCTAGTAGTAGATAGGCTGCTCAGTATTTGCCACTCCCACTGATAAGCAGAAAGGCTTCCCTCTATCACAGAAAGGTCTGGGCAACTCAGAAATTCCAATAGTCCTGAATATAGCAAGTCTGAATCCAGACTATTCTAGTAACAGAAAATGGTGGGAAAATGAGTAAACGATAGAATGTTTTGTTTTTTTTGGAAAATAGCAATAAATACACTTAAAACAGCAATATATTCAATTTAAACACAGAGCAGGCTAGCACACTTGAGTGTGTAGCCAAAAAATATAGAAAAAAACAATAAATGCAGTTAAAAATAAATGCAATAACATAAAACGATGAAAATAAAGTACAGTAAACAAATTTAAGCATCACCAGCATTTTATTTTTTTCTGAAGTTTGTGAGGTGTTAGAAAAACTCTGTGCAAATGTTCCATGTATAAATCTTCCAGTGTAAAGAAGACATTGATTTTCCTATAGACTTTAAGGACATTTTCATACTTTCTCAGAAAATTCTTCTTTATTTATTTTTGTCAAGTAATTCCAGTATGTCGATTCAGGGGGAACAAATTCAATTCTAATAATCTTATATATAATTGGCAAGTATGACTTACCTTTACATGGATTATTCCTCACTTTTTCTCTTTCCTGACAAAAAGAAAATCACACCAAAGCATATTATCTATCAATCTTTCTATAAACTTGAGTTCCAAAGTTCTGGGTAATGTTGGCATTATAAATTTACAAAAGCTTTACAATAGGCATTGTGTTAATCATATGTAGTTTTCTTTGTTTGGTCTTGAAAAGTTGAAATGAAATTCAAGAGCGGGAAATTTGTAATTAATGTTAGATGATAATGTATTTTTTCAGCAATTGCAGTTCTCTGTTAATGAAATTTTATCATCAAACCTCTTTTAAAGTATTTTTCTTTTTAAAAAATAATTTGTATTCTGAATAATGTATCATTTCACAAATAATTGTTGTAGTACGCGTGCTTTATGATGTTATCTGATGAAGTTTTGTGTTATGATGGAGGGTAAAAGAACTTACTATGCTTGATTGTTTCAAAAATAGTCCTTAGTCTACTCTGTCCCATTGTGGCTTTTGTATTTGGTAAATCTACATTTGTATCATTATCAAAAGTGTGTGTGTGTGTGTGTGTGTGTGTGTGTGTGTGTGTGTGTGTGTGTGTGTGTGTGTGTGTGTGTGTGTGTGTGCGTGTGTGTGTGTGTGTGTGTGTGTGTGTGTGTGTGTGTGTGTGTGTGTCTAAGTATATATAGATGTGCATGTGTTTATGTATATATATTTGGGGATAGGGTAAAAATTAAGTTAGTGTCATTGGTGGCAAGCAGAAACCACATCAAAATGCTAACTTTGGGGATGGCAGCATAGAACTGAGGTATTATGTCTCTTGCATAAACAAACTGTACACCCTCCTTGTATACCAGTCCCTGGGCTGGTGTAGTAGGCATGCACAGTTGGGTGAGGGACTAAAACCAGAAACCACTTACTCTACTCTACTGTCTAGGATGATGGTACCACTTTCCACTACTCTGCTCTCACCCTGATGGGAATGAGTAGGCTTTGGGGTAAACAGGTGAACAGAGGAAATGAAGATGAAAACAAACAGCAAAAAGAAAAATAAGTAAATAAAAGTAAAGCGAAATATATGTTCCTGCCAAAAGATGAAAGCTATTATTCTTATATCTGTACTTTCTGTCCTAAATTACTATGTTATATAAAACTCAAAACCATTGACTGTTGACCTTGTTCATAATGTAATCTTTATTATTTGAAAAAATTTGATTTTGCACTTCATGGCAGTTTACAGATCATAATATAAATGAAATACTTTTTCAATCTCTTTTCCACTATATAGCTACCCCTCCCCAGCTATACCATTCACTTATTGCAATACAAGTCTTTCACTATGATTGTGCAAACTCTTTCTGCAGTCAATGCTTTTTCTTTTTCCTTTGAAATTATGTTAGGAGCCATCATTTGTCTCATTTCAATTAATAATAATGGTGAGTCATTTTTTAGTAGCAATGATGTTATAATGCAAGTGATATGAGAAGTTTGCTAGTGCACAATTCCATTAGATTTTGGATAGGATTTCTTTATTTAATATTTGGATACTTGCATTATTTTTTTATTATGCTTTTATTATATTATAGTTTGTTTTATTTTAAATTTTGTTTGATTTTGTTTTACCCTAAAGTTTCTTCCTTGGAGTTTTAAAAGTTATTGGCTAGGATCATTAGGAACATTTACTTTCCATTCATTTATTGTTAAGGTACTAGATCTAGCTAATTAACAGGAGGAGATGAGAATTCAGATTTCTTATCTAAGGTATTTAGCTGTATTGTTATTTAATGGAAGTGCTGTGAGACTACTACTGATTTATTACTGCAATGGATTTTTTTCCATCTATCAGCCCTGTTCCTGTTGTGTTTTTAAACTTTGTGTCCTTATAGCTGTCCACCCCTACTGTAAATATGACAATGGAAGGTCTTTCAAGCCTTGTCTTATCTGCTCATTCTACTTTGCACTGAAAGATCAACTGGAAAGGCTCTGACTTTAAACTCTTAAAGCTTCAGTTAGTCTCTAATATCCCAGTGCACATTGCATTATTCAGAGTATTAATCCATTTATCCATCCTATGATTAAAATCTGTAACATTTGGGAATAGACTACCAATGTACAGCCTAGGAACCGCTTCTCAGGAATCATCTTGGGGTTAGTGTTTCTGTTTTGCTTCTGATGAGAGAAAGAGCAAGGAGACATTATTTCCTGGCCTTCCCAGAGATTACCACTTAACAGAAAGCCTGAAACTGCTTCCTGGGAGCCAGCTTGGGAATTAATACTACTGCTTTGCTCCTGGTGAGAGAAGGGACAGAAGGAAATTGATTCCTGCTGGTCTTTGACTGAGCAGTGTGTATAGGACTTCAGCAACTGGTCTCTTATAATTTTGTTCAAAACCCTTTCATGGCCTTTGTGCAACTTGGCTTTCTGCTGCAACCAGCTGCTATAGGCACTATCCAGTGTATCTGCTAAAGCAAGACTATAACAAGGGTACTGAAACCAACAACATCTGAGTTAATATTGCTGCTCTGGAAGCATCTTGGACTTAGTGTTACTGGTTTTCTTATGGTGAGAGAAGGAGCAAATGATCACTGGTTCCTGGCTGTGTACAGTTGTGTTGAGATCAGCACTATCTCCATTACTAGACCGACAGCACTCCCAGTAATCAACGCCAAATCTCATAGGCACTAATCACCTCCTATCCTCATAGATACTACTCTAACTTTAGCTTACATAAGCTCCTGAAACCATGGATTTGGATTTTTCCAGCCATCTCTGTAACCATCTTGGTTAAAACGGGCATAATGAGGCAATGTAGCACCAATGTGCTAGTTAGCTAAATCTTCCACTAACACAAACATAGTAGATAAATCCTTGGTGCTCAGAATAGATCATGTTGTGATAGCTAGACTTTTGTCTTAAAAGTCACTGAATCCCTTATCTTTGTATGATGCCATTATCTGCATAATCACTATGCCTTGTTTGTATTGGGAGCCTCATGTCCATGTCATTATGTTGTTACTTGTATATGCTGTAATTTTACCCTATTGCAGTTGCCCTACTTGAATATTTGAATCACTTCATTGGCTTCTGTCCACATGTTTCTACCACCAGCACCATTTATTGCCATACTATACACTAAATGTTCATGGTTCCTGCCAATAATCATGAAAGAATAAAAACAAATTACAAACTTAAAAAAAAAAAAACACACTAGCTCATTTCATGCTGGGATACAGTTATTAATAATGTCTGACTGGATAGAAGAGGCCTGATTAACACTTGCTAAGTATATGAGCTTGTAATTTATATTATCAAAAGAAAATTCTCTTGCTAATATAATCATTTACTTATACTTAACAGGAAAATACATTTCAAGCTGTTCTGATTTCAAATGGAGCACAGTCATTCATTTTCCTAAATTACGATATCATACAGTGGACAACTGGTACAGCAAGTGGAGGTAACTCTTCAACAGGACTAGGAGGAACACCTGCACAGGTACGAATATTGATTTCATAGTATATACTATACATGTTTTATACACAGTATGTGTATATGTATATGCGAGTGCGCGTGTGTGTGTGTGTGTGTGTGTGTGTGTGTGTGTGTGTGTGTGTGTGGGGGTGAGGGAGAGAGGGAGAATTTGCATCCTGGAGGTAAGTTCTTTGTATCTACCTAATAACAGTGTTATCGTTCTAATATTATAATATTACTTCAGGCTGCTTTCATACAGCAGAAGCCATACAGCATTACAGTGGCACAGAAATGACCTTATATATTCATATTACACCTTTCTGCCACCAGCATTCTTTATTATTACAGTCCTAACAACTGTTGATAAGCAGACAGCCAAAAGGGCGGATAACCTTAGTTAATTAACTTTAAAGTTTTCCGATAATAAATTTTGCTTAACCCTGACAAATAATCTTTATAAGGAAAACAAGATACATACTTTCTTTATAATGAAGAAGGAGTACTGCTCTTAGACCCCCTTTTACTATAACTAAAGGAGAAAGGCCTTCTCCAAAATAGTTTTAGCTGGCTAGTGATCTGATCTCCATAAAGAAGCAAGATGTACCACAGAATAGGTTATTTTTTTCAGAAAACTTGGTGAATTTCTTGAGACAGCTATAAGTATATCTGTAATTGTGATCCATGATCCATGGTAATCTTTCATTACTTTGCTGCTGCCTATAACCCTGCTTAGTTTGCCTTTTGACAATAATTAAATGCTTACTATGCATTCTTGCTATTTCATTCACTAGTTTCTATGCAAAGGAAATAAGAAAAAAATGTAATGTCACAAAAACATTTTCATATCTAAGACAAACTATTATAAAGTCTGTCCTAATTTCTATACTTTATTTTTGAAGATTGTAAAATTATTGTTCTTAAAATGTAATTGTAAATTTATTGTTGTTAAAGTGTTTTATAATAATTTGGAGCTTTTCTCCCTGGGCGTCTGCTGAAAATGGGCTTCTACCCAGTCAGACTTTTCCAGTAATCAAATGTCAATAAATAAATCTTAATAGTTTGATATTTAATTAAGCCTAGACTGCAATACCTGCAGAGGAAATATGATACATTATGCAATAGTCCCAAAGTATACACTCTGTTGGTTATCATTTTGGTTGTGGGCTCTTCTACTGAGGATTATCTGTTTATCTTTACCTTTGACTAGGTCATGACTGAAAAGGGTCTCTTAGACCATCTCATTCACTTGGTAAACAAATGTAAAATAAAATAAAACAAGATAAAATAAAACTGCTCTCTTTGGTAAAAAGAAGATATAAAAAAGGAGGAGCATTAACTGAAAATTATATTTCTTTCTGAGAATTGATTGCCATATTCAGGTTAGATGGCCTTACCAAATGTAAAAATGTCTCTAGTACGTACATATAAAATACATTGCATGCAATACACTAAACATCAGGTACTCACCTATAAGTGATTCATCTAGCATACACAAAGTCGGCATGTAGTGGGTCTGTTAGCTGAAAAAGTGCAAGAAGAACACATATCAATATTTGAAATGCAGTCACCAAGGCTACAGGCCCTCAGAGATTGCTGTAATATAGTTATCTCCCAGAAACTAAGACTTTCACGCTAAATAAATGCAGCTTGTATTGCCTATTTTATGGCCTTGTAGATATATATTTCAACATTGCTTAATATTATATATACTAAAAATGCATAAGAATCTTACAAAATTTCCATCATGGAGGCTGCCATATTGACATGATTTTGTTTCTCAGTGTCTTCCTAGTCATCCTAGAATGGAATTTTAATCACAATAATGTGACATACACTATAAATCATAAATACATTTTTTTCTCAGTTTAGGTATAGTAATACTACTTTGTGTCACTTACTTTTTAGACAGTGATATGAAAGCAGTATTGGTGCCCTCTCCTTACCTGATTTGCTCTCATCTATGCTTGCTTTAAGCTGGTCAAAGCCTTTCCTGCTCCAGTTAAATTTTCTTCAAAAGAAAAGAAGTAAAAATGAATTTTAAGTGTTCAAATCTCTAATCCTTAAAAATTCCCACACCTTTCATTACACCATTGCTAGGTGTAAATGTCAGCTCTGATCATACATCAATGACTATGAGATGTCACTACAAAGAACTAGTAAGACAATTACTTGCAGGTCTGATATTGTCCTTAAATTTATAGTTGCACTGCTAAAAGGAGCACTTCACTGACTAATATGAATCAGTTTGTTATTGTAGTAGTGCAATATAATTTGTTTCAGCTCTTCACGTAGAAACTTCCTCCAAATTAACTCTTAAGAAAAGATGTAATCAGTTGCCCTATAATTGCTTATTTATTTTACTTTCTTAAGCAAGACACAATCTCTGGCTGTAAAAATGTGAATGACACCTAACAGTATACACCAATGAATCACTGCTCTCTTATCTGTCATGCAGTTTGAGACAAATTCTTTTCTGAAACAACGTGAGGTGCTGAATAAGGAAAAATGATGGGGAATTCATGAAATGAGACAAGTGGAAATGGAAAAAAGTGAACAGTTCTGAATGTTTTCCAGATACTTAATGGCAGCTAGGTAACGTTATAGGGAGAAAGATAATCTTGAGGCAAGGTTAATAACATTGCAGGATGGAACTTTTCACTACAGCTGTCCCATACATTCTTGGATTCTTTCACTGTCATTTTCTGTTGAGGAACAGTTTCTCATAATATTCATTGAGTGATGCACCTTGTGTTATCTGTTTTATCCATTTGTGCCTTTTTCTTAAAAATTGTACCCAGATGGAATCTGTTCATTCCTATGAGGTATTTAAATGTTTCAGTCATATCTCATATATGCATGCTTTCTTCAAGCCTGTATATATTAGTTCTCATACGTTTTTTTCTCTTTATATGTCTTAGAATGAAGAGCTCATTATATTTTTGCCTCCTCTGTACTGCCTGCAACTTGTTCATGCTATGGCAAAATGTTTTGTATACACAGATAAATCTTACCAGCTGTCTGTATTGATGGACGGTAACTTCATTTTTTTCTACTTTTGATGCTTCTTCCCCGTATCCTGCTAGTCTTCCTTGATAGTTTATCTTTCTGCATGCTTACAAATATGCTATCTTACTTTAGTACTCCTGTGTAGTTTCCTGTAGTTGTATTCTCTTCCAGGTTATTGTTTTCTAAACACATTATTTGGATTTTTTGCACCGTATAAAGCTGCTGTGGTTTAGAAACTTTCTGCATTTTTTGCCAAGCCAATGTCTGTCCTTCCTATATCTTTCTGTCTTATCAGCCACATGTCACATGACATTCTAGGGTGATGGATAATGAGCTGCTTATGGAGGTCATTTAAATAAAATGCAAATTCTGACTGGTTAGCACTGTGTACACACACAATGCCTTGTATGCTTGGGCAGAGTTATTGGAGGCAGGTTACGAGACCAACTTTAACAATAATAGATGTAAATATAAGGACCAAATTATCATACACCACCCCAATACTGCAGTAAAGGAAGAGAAACAAAGAGTGCAATATGCTTTAAGCAGCTTGGTTTACACTAGTATGATGCATGCCCTAATGTCAAGGCATAAAGACTGTCCCAGTATTACATGACTTAAGTATCGTGGGTCACGAGGACAGCATATCCAAATGTAGGAGAATGCTCCCTCACATTCTTTATGGCTTTCCTTTTAGTACAAGGCAAAAAGCACACGTTATTAATTCTTTACTGTATCGTGAGACATACTATCGAATAGGAGTTTTATGAACTAGGTGCACCTTTCTCGGTTGGTGTGGTAATGTGAAGTTGCACTTGGGACTTAAATCTGATTGCTCCACAATATATATATATTGTGTATACTCATTTTATTTTCAGAATTAAGTATAAATTGCATTTATTTTATAGACAAGCAAGGGATACCCATTATTTTAACTAAACTAATATCTTGACAGACAGCATTGCAGTATGAATGCTAACAAGTGTTCAGCACATGAATATATAAAAATTAATTCACTTTCAGTTCTGTATGTCATTTGGAAGCTTTTAATTTGAAAAGTTTGGAAGAATCATGTATTTATACTCATTATTTTTAAACAAAACAATGTATACTAAAGTTTATCCTGTAGTGAATAAATGAAATGTTTGAAAGATGCTTTGGCTTGGTGCCCAATGAGTGGTGCACAGCTACAATTATTCCACTCCAAAAGGGGGAATCCACCTTGGATCCCGGGAACTATCGTTCCATCAGTCTGATGAGCCTGATCTGCAAAGCCATGGAATGCATTATCATGGAACTTATAAACAAAGACATTGGCAACCTTCAAACACTGGACCCCACCCAGTTTGGTTTTGTAGAGGGACGATCTTGTCTCCTCAACTTGATTGATTTCTTCAAATCAGTATCCAGAGCCATGGATGAGGGCAAGGCAGTCCACACAGCCTACCTGGACCTCGCCAAGGCCTTCGACACCATCCCCCACTCTGGAATCATAGATAAACTTACTAAGCTGGGCATTAATCCCTACATCACTTGATGGGTTGCCAACTCACTTACTGACATAAACCACACTGTAAAAGTAGCCAACTCAAAATCCAGCTCCAGACAAGTGACAAGTGGAGTACCTCAGGGTTCAGTCCTGGGAACACTCTTGTTTGGCATCTACTTCTCTGAAGTACAGGCCAACACTAAGGGACTCTGGCTAACAAAGTTCACAGATGATTGCAAACTGGGAGCCATTATTGAATCCCCAAATGAAGTGGATATTCTACAAAAGGGCCTTACAGAAACAGATGCTTGATGCCAGATCCGTGGGCTCAAGGTCAATGCCAAGAAATGTATAGTTATCCCCTTTGGGAAAAAAACATGTACCCATGAATTACCACATAAGTGGCAGTACACTAAACACCGAAAGTGTGATAAGGGACTTAGGGACACAAGTGGACAGTGGTCTCACCTTCGATAACCACATCGCCACAACAGTCAGGAAATCCTTGTATGTGGCATACCTCATCATTAAGGGCTTTTCATCCAGAAAAAAGGAGGTCATTGTCCCACTGTACTCATCCCTCATTAGACCCATTATAGAGTACACTGCCCCATTTGGTATGTACCTCACAAGACATCTTCAACAACTGGAAAGGCCACATAAATACCTCACTAAAAGAATCACAAGCCTAAAGCAGATGCCCTATGCTGACCATCTAAAAAAAACCTCCAGCTATACTCTGTTGCATATCGCCTGCTCAGAGGCAATCTCTGCTTAACATACAAGGCCATGCCAAACCCAGAGCTGTTGGACATGCTACACTTAAAGAAATCCCAATCCCTCAGAGCCACATGCTCCAGGGATCTAAACCTGGTCATCACAATGAACAAAACATGCTGGAGGGATAGGTTCCTGACCCAGAGACTCCCCATGCTCTGGAATAAACTGCCCATACATGTCAAGCTGAGTGCCTCTTTGGCCCTCTTTAAAAAGAACCTTGACGATTGGATGGGAGATAGGAAATTCACCCCAGGGATCCCGTCAATCGCCCTGATAGACAGGGGACCAGGGAAGTAATAGCCAGGGAATTGTTATGGCTAGGCTTGTATAGGCCCTAGGGTCGATAGCCTAGTACCAACCTATGAACCTATGGAAATAAAGTCATGAATCTGCGATAAGTGAATGAGATCCATCTAAACTCTAGCAGTTATTTTACCAATTATAATCTTAATTTATAGTTATCCTGTATAGCTCCTACATATATCTGGCAAGCACAGGCATTTCACATTTTGTTTTCTGCAAGCTGTAACATAGAAGCACAGTGGCATAAACATTAAAATGGCTGCCTTACACTGTTTGGTTCTGTATGATGTCAATGTGATCATATGACTTTTCATTGAATGGTTCAGTTTCCTCCCACATTCCAAAGCCATCAATGAAATGACAATTTTCCTAATTGCCCACTGGTGTGAGTGTCAAGTGAAAGTGAGCATTGAACATGTGTGTGTGTGTGTGTGTGTGTGTGTGTGTGTGTGTGTGTGTGTGTGTGTGTGTGTGTGTGTGTGTGTGTGTGTGTGTATATGTACGTGCATGTTTTCACCCTGTTTGCACTTAGGGTACCCATTAGTTCTGGAATAGACGCCTTCTCTCGAAGACCCTGAAATAGATGAAGTAGACTTATCAGATAATGAATGAACATTCTTCAGTAAACATAATTTTTCCACCACCAGTTTGAAATTATGTAGTGGTTTATCCCATAGATGGAAATTAAGAAAGACTTTTGCCAGTGCAGCCAGATTTATAGCAGAATAGTTGAAATTCTTCAAAGTTCCTGGTGTGCATTCACAGAACCACTGTGCCCAAGTACAGTTAATAAAGTCACTCTAAGGTTAATGGATTAAGCCCATTCTACATGAGTCTCAGAGATGTTGCCAGGATACCAGTGTACCTTAGTAAGCCATCTTATTGTATGCCAGCACATTGCATAAGAGTGGTGGTACTTCTGAAACCTAAACAATTAGCACTCATGCAATACAAGTGGACCAGTATTTACATAGGTCACCAGTACATAGTCTGCAGATATAAATGAAATATAATCTTATAACCCCAACTGCACTGTCTGTAGGCTCTTCTGTCACATGTCACTGGTGGATAGTGGATCGACTCATCACAATCGGTAGTAAAATATCCTATCACTCGTTGTTTTCCAGGAGAGAATGGTGGCACATGTACAAATTCACATTCTCATTTCATTTCTCACCTCCAAATTCCCCAAACTAGGCTTTTGTGCACAAATCATGTTTTCTTCAGTTCTTGGTCCCAAATCACGGGAATCTCTCCCTTCTTTATTTAAAGATCCACTTACTCTATTTTCTAATCAGAATTAAAAGCACATTACAAGACTCAAGGAAAACACAGCTGGCCTCTGTCGGGTCATATAATTTAGCCTCTTCCTACACTACTTTCCTCTACATAGCCTATCATGACTACTTTCAATGTGATTCCAACAACATGCCAACTCTCATATTCATCTCACTCTGTATATAATGCATGTATATATATTGTTTTGTCAGTCACTCTGTATATAATGCTATATATCTAATGTCTTTATACCCCCAGGCCAACTCTGACATTCACTCCATATATAATACATGTACTGCATTTTGTCATTCACATTGTACATAATGTCATGTACCTATTGTGTTTTGCTCCAGGATGAGACTAAAATAACCCTTGAAAATAAAATAAAATACTTGTGTTATCTTTTCTTATGATCAGGTGAAGTCTAGTATATGTTATGTTAAAACCACTTATAATAATGTTATAATTCTTATGGACCTTACTAGCCATTTTCACCTGAGAAGCTCAGTAGGCCTATACTGGGAGCCATGTGTAGTGGGTATGCAGGGTCTGATGTTGATGTTAGCATTTATCATTTTCTCATGGTCAGACTTTAACCACAAAGCTGACTATATGTATTTCTTTTAAATGTATTGACCCACTCCCATTTAACTTACAGGAAACTCTGTCAATAAATGCTGCAATTTCCAAAGCAACAGTTCTTAAATTCTTATCACAAAAGCAGTTTAAATCACATTCTAATTCACCATAAAATACTCTTGTGTATCCACTGTATTATCCATGCATATCTTATATATAATCTGCTCTGCCTTTTTAAATGAAATTGTAAATGGGGGTAGCAGTGGCATAAAAGTTTTACTATTACTTTTTATTATTTTTTTTTTTATTAAACATAAAACTTTAACATGATGTTCAAGATGAAAGTGGCATAGCAACATGTGCACAGCTGAAACAGTTAACAGCCTTTCACTTTTATTTTCCAGGCTGGTTTTAACAGTGGAAATTCAACACATTACTTCAGCATCCCAGGGTCCAGAACCCCAAGCATCCTGAACATTCAATCAACAAGCAATGTCAACAATCCAGGCCAATGGGTATTCAGAACAGATTTGTTTACTGCTGTTGGAGGCTGTGTTTACAAAGGTAATGAATAACAAAACATATTTTAGGGTTAGTTTTATTACTGAAATGTGCATATTTTCATAATGTACTTACCAAATTTTAATAACCACAAAAGTGGATATAACAGGAACTTTGGATATTATATTTTCATAACATACCTGACAGCAGCAACATACATTATGGAAATAATTCAAAAGCAATTGCTAACAATAACATGGACTTGTGACAAACAGACAGTTCTGTTCTAAAAGACTGTAATTTAAGTTATCATTGGGCAACACAGGTCAACTTGGTAAGTATAAAGGCTTTGAAAAAGCCATAGGTACAGCCAAATCTAGGCTTATATAGGCTCCAGGGCTGTTAGCCTAGTACACACCTATGAACCTATGAACCAAAGTCACAAAGGCTAGCTGAGTAGGGATTTTACCAGTTCTTTCTTTCTCCCTTCCTTCTTTCCTTTCTTTCTTTCTTTCTTTCTTTCTTTCTTTCTTTCTTTCTTTTTTTTTCTCTTTCTTTCGTACATTATAACAGATTAAGCAACGCCTACTAGTACATATGATTGTCCCAGAAAAATAAGAAAATTGTCTACTATTCATCAAAATTACCAGGAGTCTTTGGGACCACAGAATATTTTAAGTCTGTGAGCATAACAGTGCAAGTTATAAGGGATATTCTTCCAGTATCACCATTGTATTTTGTTCAGTCAGGAACCACTGCTTTTCCAAAACACTGAGTAATCTTAGTGTGCCTAAAATGTCTAGCATCCAGAATAAGTGATTGGATAATAGGTGTATAGGTTTCCTAATTGCATGAGTTATGACAAAAAACATTCTATCCCACAATGTTTGGACCTTGTTGCATATTCTTAACATAAGTATGTAGTTCATAGAGTCAGCATTGCATAACCTGTAATTACTGCCCCCCAACCTTGTTTCATACATGTTAGGGAAATAAACTGTCACATGTGCACCTTCTCGAACTATGTAAGAAATTATAGCAGGAAGAAAACTATGTCTAGCTCTTAATGACCAGTCTTGGACCTACGCTTGATCAAATAATGTAATATTTAATAGTACTTCTGACTTGGCATGTGCAGTCTTGGGCCTATGCCTGATCAAATACTGTAATATTTAATAGTACTTCAGACTGAGCATGTGCAAAGTCCACATGTATGCTTCCTGTATTCACTAAGGCATAGCATGCAATGGAGAGGAGCCAAGGTGGGGGGGGGGGGTGGCCATCTCCAGCTTAAATGTTAAAGTTACATCAGTGACAACAGCTAGTATAAATTGTTCATAGGCTATATTGATAAATTGAAGGTACTGCCACCATTTACACTCTACATTCTGATATGTCCTGTATACCTCATCAGATGTTAACCACCTAAGCTCTTGTGCTGAACTCAAAATCAGACCAGTATACTCTATGCCCTGAGTGATACAGAGATACCAAAAGATACTATCATTATCAATGGCTACTATGGGATTGTCCCATAGTTTGTCAAAAAGCTGAACTGGCCATAGAAAGTAATCCTGGTGTCCTGAGCCATTCCCCAATTTAGGGAACAAAAACAAAATAGAATAAAATAAAATAAAAAAAAGACACACTAGTATTTGAGGACTTCATACAGTTCATATCATGCACAGAGTACTAAAGCACTTCAGTCCTGACTGCAGAAGCAATACCTGCATTCATTTGCTAGTAATGCTCTAATGACTGATCGGCAACAGACAACGGTGACCTTCTAAGACTTTTCACCCAGGGTGGCTGAATTCTTTATCTTATCTTAGCAATTACTCTGCTATTATTGAATACAATCTTTTGAGTCTCCAATTGCCTCAACAATTCCCATTAATAGCCTCAAACATTTCTGTATTCACAGTATGGAGCACTGCAACTTATATAATGTGTGAGTACTATCTCAAGTAATACACATATCAAATGTTGTGTGCATCCAGCCTGAATCACATGACCTGGCTATTTTAGGAGTTTGGTCATTCCAAAGAAAGATTGAAATCACTGGGCGTAATTAGGAAACTAGTTTGCTTTTACTATCTGATGGATAGCCGTATATGCATATTTTAGGAGCAGGAACATCTTGACTGACACAATCTTAGCCATAAAATTCAGATCAAGGGATTTTCATTTTCCAATCTGTGAATGAGGGGTGCTAAATTAGCCTGTATGATAGTAATAGATATAATCCCACTTGGATATCCAGAAAGCTCTAAAATGTATTCCATCTAATACCCCAGTTTTGTGTCATTGTTCACAGATGGACACAGAGAGTGCAGTGTATTAACAGGGAAAAGCACAGATTTTTCCCAGTTAGCAGACGATCCTGGTAATTTAGTAAACAAAATAAACTCAGATAAAATATCTGGGATGTCTATGTCTAGCAGAGAGATAAAGAGGGCATAGTCATTCAAAGTTTATGTACAACTTCCATACCCAAAGGTGTATACTCCAGCATGGATAAGGTTGGCTAATGGACAGGTTTAATGTTTCTTCCACAAGAATTTATAATGTAGACAATATTGTGCAACCCTGATGACTGGCCCTATGTAATGGAAATGGCTCTGAGTGGGTAATATTAATAACTACCTGTTCTAGTGGGTTGGCATATAGAAATTAATACTACTTCACAAATTCCACGCTAAGCCAATTTTGGCCATCATCAGCCATAGAAAGTCTTACCACAGGGTGTATAAAAGGCCTTGTTGAAATCTATGAACAGGCAACTGTAGGTTAGGGTAAAAACTGCAAACACTGATGAACATTTAGAAATTATGTTTCTAAAGTTTCCAGTTTCTAATGCATTTTACATGAAATACTTTTTATTATTTATATCAGCACTGTTCTATAAACCAGAATGCAAAGATAAACTAATCTTGTTGCTGTTAGCAATATCACAGATTTTCATAATCCTACATTTTCCTCTCCAGACATGTGGCTGTATAAAGAATCTGTGAGCACTATTCCTATAGATTGCACCATAAATGTTGTGTGTTTAGGGTTGGCATGATGGTTAAGGTATTTACTTTGTAGACACAAGGTACTGAGTGTGATTCTCACCTTTGAGAAGCATGGCCAAACTTAAAAAGGTCCCTGGGGGTCATAAGCTTAGTAGCCACTTATGTGCTCAGTATCTGAGAAGGAAGAGGGTGTACTCAGGGTCATTTGCAATGGAAAACATGAACATAATCATGAAGCTAGCCTTTGCTATGATACATAAGCAGTGGTTTACAGATTAATTTAAGTGGGATGTGGCACAATGGTTAAAGTGTTTACCTCACAGACACAAGGTACAAGGTTTGATTCAAACCCTTAATGGAAAATTGACTCAGCTCAAAATGGCCTATAAGGGCAACCAGCCTAATGCTTACCTATTAATCTATGACTTCATTTATTTAACAGAGACGTGGGGACAAACACGGGCAGTAATCTAGCCTTTGACCATCACATGTCTACAGTAATGAAGAAATCATTCTGTGTTATGCAATTTATAAGCAAAGGGATGGCATCTAGTTCCAAGGAGGTCATTGTTCCACTGTATTCATCAGACCTGTCATTGAGTACAATGCTGTCTTTGCTTTGTACCTAATCAGGTACATCCAGCCATCTGAATATCCACAGATGTTCTTTCTAAAATAGTACAGGGCGTAAGTAACATGTCCTATGCAGAGCACCTCAAAGCCCTGTCCCTGTACTCTATCCCCTACAGGCTGTTGAGGGAACATCTATGCCTGGCATACAAGGCATTGTAGGAGCCCACTCTGATTGAGCTCCTGCATATCCACAAAACAAACTGCACCAGGATTATTCATTCTAGAGACTACCCCTTCCCTGGATCCGTCTCCCTATCCATGTGAAGCAGAGTTCCTCCGTAACCCAATTCAAGTATAATTTGGACAACTCTAAGGAAAACAGGAAATTCATCCCTGGTTTGGCAACTGTGTCTCTAATTGACACAGGCAACCTGTAAATGGTTCATCTCTCAAGCCCCTGCTTACACTTATCAAGGGCACCAGAACTTGTCAGAGATTTGGGATATATAGCAAGGCTTTAAAATGCCCCAGTGGTCATTAGCCGAGTACATACCTATGAACCTAGGCCAAAAATAATGGAGAGACAGAGGCCAGAAAATAAGGAGAAATTTTAAATATTTCTGAAGGATATTAAATCTGTAACTCAAATGTCTGTGATTACTTAGTGAACTCAATCCTCAATGATTTGCCAGAAAGCCACAAATTTTATGAAGAACAGATATAAAATATGAGGCAAATATCTGGACATTCTGCAAAAATATGGACAGTTGAAATATATGGTACAAACATTATTTAATTTTATTTTATGTTAAATGAATGCTACTGCAACACTAAATAATACCAGAATCAAAAATAAATGACTTCTAAACATTTTCATTTAGTACAAAATATACTGCAGGTGATAAGAACAAAATTAAGTTTTTAGAAGATACATTATTCTAAATGATATTTTTTCCTCATGTTTAAGGGACTGAATCTTTTTCCATTTATAATAAAATAATCCTATTTTATTTGGCTTCTAGCACAATTTTTGAGAACCGGTGATGTATTCTGGGAAGACAGTACCTGTAGATCGAAGTGTAGATGCTCAGAAAACAATACTGTCATCTGCCAGAATGAAGGTTGTTCTACTTATGAGCAATGCCAGCTATCCTCCTGGTACTATGTTTGTGAATCAATTGGCTCAAAAACATGCTCAGTATCCGGAGATCCTCATTACTACACTTTTGATGGGCAGCTGTTTCATTTTCAGGGCACCTGCACATATGTGTTATCAATGCTGTGCCCAGACAGGCAAAACCTCACCAGCTACAGGATTGAAGTAAAAAATGAGAACCGAGGAAATTTAATGGTGTCCTGGACAAGACTTGTGAGGGTGATAGCTTATGGAAATGAAATTACCATGACTCGAGATAGTACAGACCAGGTCTTGGTAAGGCTGGATGTTTTAACTACACACTTTTTGAAACAGTTTGAACTTTGTTATTATAAGAGTGGTGACTAGTGAACCACATTTGTTTTCACTATTTCATTTATAGCAACGTGATCTGTAGAACAGAAGCAGTTAATTGTCTTGCACATATTGAAATTAAAAACTGTAATAATTTTATTGCCTACATATGTTCTTTACCATTATTATCTGAAACAGTGGTCCAGTATATCTACAGTGGCAGTTGCAAAACAAGTATGTTTCTTGTTGTCTAGTCGTCTGTATACTAAATTTGTTTTCTGAACTTTTTAAGTCTAAATGGGTACTATTTTGCGATTCCAGTAAAGAATGTAAAACATCCATTTAAAACCAGCAAGACTATGGATTACTTTAAGTGAGTGAATACATGCATGTGTCTGTCTGTCCATCTGTCTGTCTGTCTATGTGGATGCCTGTGTATAAGTGTGCAGCTGTATCTGTATGTGCCTGCACCATTGCATGTATGAGTGTGTTTGTGTGTGTGTGTGTGTGTGTGTGTGTGTGTGTGTGTGTGTGTGTGTGTGTGTGTGTGTGTGTATGTGTGTGTGTGTGTGTGTGTGTGTGTGTGTGTGTGTGTGTGTGTGTGTGTGTATGGTGTGTAGTCATGTCAACTGAATACAATCAGTAAAAAGGTTGCAAAGCACAGTACTAAGAGGCTACTATTCAGAACTTGTCTTGCTAGTAAATGAAATAACTGTTTACTAGGTTACAATATGACTTTCATAAGCAGACATTCTTATGAGAAACAATTAAATAGAAAGGAACATTTTGGACCTTTAACTTATCTTAAAGAGATAGAGAAATTATAATATTCATATTGGAAAAGTATCTGTTTAATTTGTTAATAAGGTAAGCATGTTAACCAAGAGACATTTTCAGTCATAACCTTGATGAACCAGTAAAATACATTTCTGAAGGAAAGGAGAGCAGAGAGGGTGAGAAGAATTATATGGACAGTTATTTTATTAGTGTCACATATCAGCCTGAAGCCTGCCTTGTACATATTCAGCTGACAATTTCTTACAGTAAAAGAACAAGCAACATCTATAATATTTACTGTAAAATGCTGCCAAATAATTTAAGTGTATATTCAGAATATTAAGTGGTAAGTGGTGTATTACTATATTTTATACATCTGTTAATGTTTGTTTTACTGTTGCAGGTAAACAACATACGATCTTCTCTTCCTGTATCTATAATGAGTGGGAAAATCCGGGTTTATAAGAGTGGCTTTTCAATCACCGTCCTTACAGATTTTGGAGTGGTTGCCAGCTATGATGGATACCATTATGTCACTGTTTCTGTACCTTTGAGTTATTTCAACTCTACATGTGGACTGTGTGGCACACTAACTAATGACAGGTCTGATGACTTCCTAACATCATACGGCACATTGACCCATTCAGACCAGGAGTTTGCCAAAAGTTGGAGAGTGCCTGATAATGATACATTATGCAGAGATGAGTGTAATGGATTATGTTTAGACTGTACTCCTGAAAACCGAGATCTGTACTCTGGAAATAACTACTGTGGTATAATTACTGACCCTCAGGGGCCATTTAACACATGCATCAGTCTTCTTCCCTCTCAGGATATTCTACAGAGCTGTGTATATGACCTGTGTGCCACTGGTGGTTACATGACAAGTCTGTGCCAGGCCTTGAATTCGTATACTGTTCGCTGCCAAGCATTAGGGGCACCTCCACAACAATGGCGAAGGCCAGGATTCTGCGGTATGTTCTAGAAATCTATACTGCTATATCTAAAATATTTAAAGAACTTCACAAACAATATTCAAATGATTTGCTAAAAGTGTAAGAAAGGAAAAAAACAAACTTTCATAGGTTTTAAAATATTCCAGGGGTGTTAAAAAGAACACATATTGGGTGACACACTTTGGAAAACATTACTTTTAATGTTATACACACACAAACATATATATATATATATATATATATATATATATATATATATATATATATATATATATATATATATATATATATGTATATATATATGTACACATATATAAAATTTCAGATGTAGTAGGCAAGTATGTACAATATGTGGTTGAATTTTATTACATGAATAGGAAATCCACAAATGAAATGAGCACTTGTGTGTGTGTGTGTGTGTGTGTGTGTGTGTGTGTGTGTGTGTGTGTGTGTGTGTGTGTGTGTGTGTATGTGTATGTGTGTGTGTGCGTGTGTGTGTGTGTGTGTGTGTGTGTGTGTGTGTGTGTGTGTGTGTGTGTGGTAGGAAGGTTACATTTTTAAATATTCTTTACTATATGCTTTGTGGTTTAGAACTCTTGGGGAGGTTGCTTCTAAAACTACAGTGCCAATAATAACTGCCACATAAGTATTTTTTTCATTTCAGTTTATAATTTTGTAATAAAAACAGTACCAAAGCAGTGCTGCTCCTCAGTTTTATACATTTGCTGATTGCAACATAAAGGTTAGTCAGATGGATTAATTTAATGGAGTATCTAGAATTTTTTTGGAGGATATTGTTTTTACTTTTTCAGCATCCTGCCTCCTTCACAGACTATGGCCATTAATCAACTAAGTAGCTATGCTTAGCTGTTGGTAGAGCACAACAGCTGTATGTATACATTATATAATGATTAGTTTTTTATTTTTATTTTATTTATTTATTTATTTTTTGCCAAACTGTTAACTAATTTACAATTACTTACCCTGTACTAATCCAGCAGAATTAGAACTGGAACAAAATGTGATGTAAGCGCCTCCTGCTGCCCATGAATATTACTCCCATAAAATGTCCCAGTACGTTTTGGCTTCTGCATTAGGAAGCAATCTTTAAAACTTTATATTTTTTTAAAGCTGCAAAATGCAGTTTTCTTTTCACACAAAAAATATTTCCATGCAAAAAGATACTTGCAAAAGCCTTTTTGTGTGAAAAGTTTGCTTTGCACCTTTAAACATGATCTTTAACAGTGCAGGCAGGAATGATGGGTGTGTACATCTTGGAGGGAGGTGAGTGGGCAGTCACATGTGACACACTAGCATGTTAATCTCCCACGTCAAGGCCAGAGAGACAGGACGCAGTGCTGCCTGGGGGTGGACACGGCTTCCAGCTGATGTCAAGCCCTTTACAGATGTGAGGGATCAGGTAGCACTGACACCCACTGCATCTCCCACCTTTGAGCTGTCACTGAGATGTGTAAGTGGCACACTAAAGTAAAGCATACTTCCTAGGCAGTAGCATTTTCTGTACTTGGACATTTCAATTGCCTTGCTGACCTAAGCTTAACACAGCATGTCCATGGGTGGACAGAGAGCAAGGTAGACATAGCAATCAAGGATAATCTTCAGGAACAGCTAATGATCAGTTGTTAGGGAGCAAAAAAATGGGGCAAAAATGATTATTTTATATTAAGCCCATGAATTATATAAATCTGTCTCACTACATACCTCCATTTTTTTTCATTTCAGTCACTCACGTCTGTTTCAGTCAAAGTTTCTGTTCACCATCTTCCTTGCAGCATTACTATTTTTTCTTTTCCCCTTCACTATCCAGTGAGGCAAATGTGAAAAATAATACCTACCACTGAAAATATGTATCATTGATTATGCCATTGCTTAATTTAAGAATTTCTGTCTGGCTTCTCTCCTATTTGAGTTATAGTCTATCCATCCAGCCCTTTCTTCTCCTATTCAAAAGTGGTGTGCCAGGGATTTCAACAGAGTTATTACTTCTGTATTTACACCAATATCCCTTTCTCACCCTTAGCTTTCACTTGGAACCTCCAGGGTTTTATACCTCTGTGCTCATGGAGCTGGCAAGGTTGAGCCATATGGAATAAAAGGAGTACAAGTTATCAGAAAACTGGTGTTGGACATACATAATTTGTTTGTGGAGTAGAATATTAACATTCAAAAAAAAAAAAACACTCCACTGCTTTAATGTCCTGCCTGTACACCACACTTACAAACAACCAAAATGATATAGTACTCATGGTAAATTAAGGTAGAAGTGGGATTGTCAGAGAGATGAAGAAAGTAGACAGGAGTATAAGGAGATGAGGTGCATGGCAAAGAGAGAGGTGGTGAAGGCTAAGGATAAGGCATATGAAGAGTTGTATGAAAGGATGGACACTAAGGAGGGAGAAAAGGACCTGTACCAATTGGCTAGACAGAGAGACCGAGCTAGGAAAGATGTGCAACAGGTAAAGGTGATAAAGGATAATGAGGGAAACATACAAGCAAGGAGAGTGTGTTGAGCAGATGGAAAGAGTACTTTGAGGGGTTGATGAATGAAGAGAATGAGAGGGACAGAAGGTTGGATGATGTGGGGATAGTGAGTCATGAAGTGCAATGGATTAGCAAGGAGGAAGTAAGGATAGCTATGAAGAGGATAAAAAATGGAAAAGATGGGTCCAGATGACATACCTGTGGAAACATGGAGGTGTTTAGGTGAAATGGCAGTGGAGTTTTTAACCAGATTGTTTAATGAAATTTTGGAAAGTGAGAGGATGTCTGAGGAATGGAGAAAAAGTGTTTTGGTACCAATTTTTAAGAATAAGGGTGATGTGCAGAGCTGTTGTAACTACAGAGGGATTAAATTGATCAGTCACAGCATGAAGTTATGGGAAAGAGTAGTGGAAGCTAGGTTAAGAAGGGACGTGATGATTAGTGATCAGCAGTATGGTTTCATGCCGGGAAAAAGTGCTAAAGATGCGATGTTTGCTCTGAGAGTGTTGATCGAGAAGTACAGAGAAGGTCAGAAGAAGTTGCATTGTCTTTTTATAGACTTAGTGAAAGCATATGACAGGGTGCCTAGAGAGGAGTTGTGGTATTGTATGAGGAAGTTGGGAGTGTTAGAGAAGTATGTAAGAGTGGTACAGGATATGTACGAGGGTAGTGTGACAGCAGTGAGGTCTACGGTGGAAGTGGCGGATGCATTTAAGGTGGAGGTGGGTTATATCAAGGATCACCTCTGAGCCCTTTCTCATTTGCAATGGTGATCGACAGGTTGACAGATGAGATCAGACAGGAGTCCCCGTCGACTATGATGTTTGCAGATGACATTGTAATCTGTAGTGAGAGTAGGGAACAGGTGGAGGAGACCCTGGAGAGACAGAGATATACACTAGAGAGAAGAAGAATGAAGGTCAGCAGGACTAAGACAGAATATATGTGTGTGAATGAGAGGGAGGATAGAGGAATGGGGAGGATGCAGGGAGTAGAGGTGGAGAAGGTGGATGAGTTTAAGTACTTGGGATCAACAGTTCAGAGTAATGGTGAGTGTGGAAGAGAGGTGAAGAAGAGAGTACAGGCATGATAGAGTGGGTGGAGAAGAGTGTCAGGATTGATTTGTGACAGCTGAGTACCAGTAAAAGTGAAAGGGATGGTCTACAAGAAGGTAATGAGACCAGCTATGTTATATGGGTTGGAGACAGTGGCATTGACAAAAAGGCAGGAGTTAGAGCTGGATGTGGCAGAGTTAAAGATATTAAGATTTGCACTGGGTGTGACCAGGATGGACAGGATTAGGAATCAGTATATTAGAGGGTCAGCTCAGGTTGGACAGTTTGGAAAGAAATCAAGAAAGGCGAGATTGCGTTGGTTTGGACTTGTGCTGAGGAGGGATGCTGGGTATATTGGGAAAAGGATGCTAAGGATGGAGCTGCCAAGTAAGAGGAAAAGAGGAAGGCCTAAGATAAGGTTTATGGATGTGGTGTGAGAGGACATGCAGGTGGTTGGTGTGAAAGAGCAAGATGCAGAGGCCAGGAAGAAATGGAAACAGATGATCCACTGTGGCGACCCCTAACGGGAACAGCCAAAAGAAGATGATGATGAGTAAATTAAGGTAAAAAAATAATGTGGCCTGTATTTGGCTATTAATGTTCACTGATGTCATCAACCATGCATCCTTGTAAATATGTATAATTGTTAAATTTCAATATCATTTCAATATCAATCTGCTTTAGATGGCATATACTTATTATGAAGAAAAACCCTTTATTTTATTATTTTACCTAAAATTGCAACTTCATCCTGTGTCATTCTGTTAATACATAAGCAGTTTACCAGTGCTTCAAACAAGTTAGATCCGCTTATTAAGTGAAAACAGATTAAAACAGCAAGCATTTCTCCAGAGGAAAGCAAGCTGCAAAACCACATTTCAGAAATTGCGCTCTAAGAAACTCTTGAGTACTTTGCATCCAGAATGCAACAATATTTCCAACAATGCCATGTTAACAAAGTTAGCAGAGAAGGTATCACATTTAATATAATGCCATTTAGTGTCTTGTTTTACTAAGCAGCACACCACACATCAACAGGTCTGAGAAATATTAGGATAGGAATTTTCTGCCTACCACCTGTAAACTTATATAGCATAACATTTTCAATGCACTGATAGATTATTGACTTAATTTCCCATTGATAGTTGTTTAATACTTTCTCATTTTACTGGCTACACATATTTATTAAATATCACTGCACTTTATCTATAGTTCAAGCCAACATGTGACATTGACAAATACTCATTAAATAGTTTATAGCTGCATTACACAAGGGCCTTAAAGCTCAAGCAGCATATCCAGACCTGCCTAAGGTCTATTTCACAAAACAATATGTGTAATTAGTTCATTATTTAATGTGGCAAACAGCATGCAAGCTAAAGAATATAGATTTGAGTGAGAGATGTTCAGTCTGATCCTGTTTGTAGGACGAAGTGTAGCACAAACTGCGGTGCTGGGACCCTAATCCTTAAAATCTTCTACCGTCTTAAGAAAGGGGAAAACATTTTGATAACTTAATATGTACATGATTGCAAAATGGGTGACGTAGTTGATTGCCTAATTCTGAAAAAAGTACTACAAGAAGGATAGGATAACTAAGATGAAAAAGTGCTACAAGAAGAACAGGATAACTTACATTTTTATCCAGTAATAGCAGCATATCTTCCAATATTAAGAAACAACACAGGGAAATTTGGAACAGTAAAATCAAATAAGAGTGCAAAACAGATGCATACTCTGAAATTTGTACATCGAAGATTGTAGGATATTGTCGTATGACAAACTCAACTTTGAACAATGTTTGACCACTGTGATCAGAAAGGCTAACAGAATTATCCATATGTCAGTCAAAGTTTTTTCTAAAAATAATATGTAGGAAAGTTATTATTTCTTCATGATATATTCATTTGCCCCATCATTGAATATTTTACTGCTTGTTGCAAAACTAAACATGACCTTCAGTTATAAAAGGTCTAAAGATCTTTAGTGAGGAAAAAGATCCATAGGTTAAAAAAATATTTTGGGAAAGAAAAATGTAAGCATTTTTTGAAAGGCTTTAGGAGGTTTCACTCCTCTTAGTGAACTTGAGACTATTAAGGGGTGTTCTGTCTAGTTTTGAGGACGTTGAAGGACCAGGTCCTGATTAAAAGTCCGATCCATCAGCATGTAACATGGAGTTAGCACCAGGCTGGACAATCTCATGCTTAAAATTAACATTAATAATGCTAATGAGATTATTATTGTTTACATAGGAGCATGGGAGAGAGGATCTATGTGAACACAGGACAGCCTTTTTCATATCATCTGACTCATCTCCTCAGAGAATGCCAGAGTTATAATGTGGTCTCTAAAGAGGAAATGGATGGTCCATACGGATCTCTTCCTGGTTAGGGATCAAATGGGTCTGGCTGTAGCCTTTATAGGAGGAATGAATGAGATGACAGGGTCCAGGGTGGCTTCCATGATTATGGTCATGTGATATGGTATAAAAATAGGTCATTGTTTCAGATGTGGTAGAGCCCACTTCCTGAATTAGGCAATGACTTGTTTCAGGAGAGGCCCTAGCAAATGTGAACTTATGTGTTTAAAAATAACTATTCAGTATTATATTTTTATTGTAGTTGTCTGAACACAGAAATATGACATTTGATATGAGTACTTGATTACAAAGCAATGGTAAATAAATAAATAAACAAGTCTCTAAATTAATAAAGTATGCAGCTATATCTTTATTGTTCAAAGGGATGTTTGCATGCATGTGTTGGCATGGGGTGGGTACTTTTTTATATGCAAGACTGAAGTTCTTTTCTGATACAAGCTGAAGTAGTTTAAGGGGAGTTCATTGTCATATGGTCTGATATCTTATGATCTAGATGTGGATATTGATTCTGTAATGCATTGAAGCTGAACAATGAAACAGACAAAACAGTATATGGTCACTTTTACTTTTGGCTGGCAAATTCTCTGAAAAATATTTAGTTGTCATAGAGGCTGGACAGACATTTAGGAAGAGTCTCAGACTACATAATTCCCAAAAACAGATGCTGCAAGTAAAGTTTACACTATATCTCCAAGATGTCTATTTTTATAGTTTGACTAAAACTGCAGTAATGTGAGGACTTTGGGGTGGTATGAGTATCTCACTGGTGCAGTGTTCCAGTAACTCAGGTGTATATAAAATGCCCCTGATTTATTCATACACCTTCCCAATATACAGCTTATTGCTTTTATTTCACTGTAGAGAGTCCTGTAGTTAGAATTTGGAATTTAATTTGAAAGAGTTCAGTACTTCTTTTCCCCTATCCTTTTAGCAATCAGAGCATTCAAAGTGCATGAAGAAACTTATTTTTTAAATGTGATGTTATTAACAAATTGTTATTAAATGGTTAGAAAAAGGCTAATGAAAGAATATATTCTATTAATATTTCATAATCTCTGTGAAATCTCTAACTACTTACTGTTTCATTTTTTCATCCTGTCAGGTAAACAAAATTAATGTTTTGCTGATTACTTACAAATAACCATTAACAGAGAATATTGTTGCTCTATTAATACATAATTCAAAGTTACTACACTGTCAGTTGTTATTTTTATAAGAAACTCAGTAGGTATTTTTACTAATCCAGAACTTATTAATGAAATCAGATAATTAATTTTATTAGTTATTATTTTGTTTTTGATATGGTGGTTCACATAATAACTTACTGAACTAAAAGAGAGCATTAAGTGGTATAATATTTTTGTATTTTTTTATTACAGAGATTACATGCCCAGAAAACAGCCATTATGAGTCATGTGCTACTGCCTGCCCTGCAAGTTGTGCAGATTCAACGGCCCCTCTGTACTGCAATCAGCCCTGCAGGGAGAGCTGTGTTTGTAGTAATGGCTATATTCTAAGTGGAGGAAGATGCATTCCTTTGAATCAGTGTGGATGTATTTATCAAGGCCGTTATTTCAGTATCGGAGAAGAAGTCATTCTAAATGAAGACTGCTCTACTAAATGTAGATGCATAAATGCCAATACTGGAATGCAATGCCAAAGTTATCGATGTTCTACATATGAAGAATGCAAAATAATGAATGGTGTCCGTGGCTGCTACCCACTGCAGTATGGAACATGCTGGGTATCAGGTGATCCCCATTATAGTACTTTTGATCAAAGGTACTTTGACTTCCAAGGAACATGCACATACACCCTCAGCAAATACTGTGGAATATCAAACAGGCTTACAAACTTCTCCATCAGTGTAACAAATGAGAACAGAGGAAGTACACGTGTGTCATGGACTCGGCAAGTACAACTCAGCATCTATAATCATCAAATAAAGATGTCTGTTGGAGAGTATGGCAGAGTGGAGGTAATTTTCAAATGTTTTAAATATTATTTTAGTAAGAACTAATTAAGTATTAACACTGCTGGTGTGCTGCCTTTCAAACCATTACTTTTGGTCGATGCATTCTTGACTTTAACTAATAGTGGTATTTTTGAAATAACATTTAACCAACAAAGGCAGCAGTTTTAAAAAAAATCTGATAGTCAAAGTAACTGTTAAATGAAAAAAAAAAGAAAATAATCTTAATAAAAGCTATGAAAGTAACCAAGTCCTCTTATCTTTAAGTATTTCAAAATACTTCAATGACTCTTTCTTGTCATGGACAGTAAGTTTTAAAGGTTCCAACTTAAATGTACATTTTCACAAAAACTGTAGTTAAAACATACATTACTTATGAAGAACTGTAGATGAAATGGGCTCAAAGATGATATGTCTCTCTTCTCTCCTTATGTTAGTTTAACAGCATGCAATTTTTATGCCTCACATACCAGACTAGGTCTATGTGCAAGCATGTATTCTCATTGCTTGTGTTTTCCCTAAATGATCATCCTGTTTTGAGAGTCATGGCATTTTCAGGTGGCATTTATAAATGAAAGCTCTTATGCATATTAACTTCTCATTTCTTAATACTAGAAAAGGGGAAACCTTGATAATCCTAATGCAAATATTTAGTCACCAAACAAGCAAACAAATGATCAAAAAGTAGGTGCAATTCTAAAATAAATAAAGATGTACATGTATATTAGGGAAAGAGAAACAGTAAAGTATAAAAATGGAGAGACTTCTGTCACAAACAGTAAGGAAACAGAGAAACATTAATGTCTGTCATGCTGGTGACAAAACATTTCAATACATTTTGCAGAGAGGTTACTTACAGGCCCCATCTCCAATGGAAGTAATAAAGATGAATTAATAATAGAAAGAATTGTTAAGAAGAGGGAAATACATTTTCTGATGAATGCAGTATGACAGATGCTTAGAAGTGGTGCCATGTCTGATGTTCTACATGGAACATACCTTATATATGTTCAAGCACAGCCATGAAGAAGAATCTATGTGGTACAGTAAAATGTAGTTGGAAGGACAATCCTTGACAGAAAAGTTAGTAGGAGGTGCCAATGGGTACTTATAACTTGGGATATTGTGGCTAGGCTACGGATGGTCATCAGGATCAATAGTGTATTATTAACCTATGAATTTATGAATATATGGATCTAAAAAGAACAGAAGGATACACCTACATTTCCAATGTTGTATATCTTATTATAATTATATACATTTCTCCATTTAAGGCGCAGTCAGTCAGTTGTCAGAAGCTATGTTTTAGATTACTAGATATTGCATAATTAAGACTCATACATTGTGAAATGTAAACATAATTAAGAACTGTGTTGCTCAGGATTTTTAAACATTCATCTAGTTTTCTTCATTCATTTTTGGATACCTGCTTTATCCTATCTAGGATCATTGAGGAGCAAGAGCCTATCATTGGTTGTAAGGCAGTGTAGCAACCCTAGATGTGACATTACTCCAGTACAGAATACGCATTCATACTGAACACGTTACATGCACTCAGATGCACAGGGCTTTAATATTGAAGTCTATACCACCATATTTTTATATTACTTTTCTAAACGTTGCACACCTGTGCTTGAGAACTTGAAAGAAATGCTGCTGGCTGGTAACACACGTCATGGAAGTGAAGAATGACCAGCTTAGTCAGACCATTATATGCACTCTCCCCTCATGTAGCCAAGCAAGGGGATAGGGCTTTGGTAAAAATCAAAAATCACACCAATGGCTGTCTAAGTCTTGACCCCACTCACCTGACCATCACCTTGGTAATAAGGAATAAATGGGCCAAATGAATAGGGTTGTAGATGGTCAGAAGGCAGTGGTGGCAAAACACTGCAAAAATGGTTAAAGTGTTCCTGATTGAACACTAGTAGTCAATAAGATTAATATGATATTCTGTCTCTGCTCTCTGTTCATTTCTGAATAAGCTTGACTACTGAAGTTATCTGTGTTATAATACAGCTGTATTTTACTAGAACAGCAAATCATATAAAAAGTAACATATTATAACAGCTTGTGAACTCAAGAAGAAGGAATCTTATAGTCCAAAAGTTGGAAAGCTTTTAGCCTGTTACCTGTTGTTTTTATCTAAGTCAGTTTGGCACTAAAGTGTTGGACTTTGTGCTGCTGGATCAAGACCATTCAGCAGTCAAGGGTTTGATTACCCCAACCTCCATCTAATCACTGGTCTGTCACTGATGCCACTTTATGGACAGAGGCAGTCTGTAAATGCTTGACAAACCTTCATTCAGACCTATATCCAAACCTTAAAAAATACTCTGGGATATCAAATCATGTTAGATACCATTGGGAAAGCATGGCTCGGATTAAAAAGGCCTCAGGGTTAATTAGCCCAGTAATCACCTATGAATCTAATGCACTGATAGTTTTACTTGTACTTAGTTCATTCATCCATATGGATTTTTTCAGATAAGTATCTTTTTGTCTTTTCTATATATACTGCCATTCTGCTTTTTGAATTCTCTTCGGTACTTCCCCATGGAATCTCCCATTTGCAAATAATGCAGAGTCAAATCCTATTCAACCTGCTATGTAACACTCTTGTGTCAAACAGTTTCCAGAACTTGCCCATGCGATACTTCCTTAATAAACATGCAGTCAAGATCCTAATGATCCCAGCTCCCTAGCAGATTAACACAACACCTGAAAACTTTTTTTTGCTAGCCAGATGTGATATGAATGAAAGACAAGGCTTAGTATCATTATGCAACACCACTGTTACACAAATATAGTTTTACTTCCTGTAAGGGCAGATCTGTAGTAATGTAAAAATATTTGCACATCTTCCTCTCAACTACCCTCTGGGTAGTAGTTGCTCAATGCAGCATTGACTAGGTGACACTTCTTTACCTATATGATTCTATCCCCATGGTGAGAGAAATCCCTGAGATTCTCTGGCTAAATTTATCTTATAATGTTAAGATTTGTTTTTAAAGATGGAAGGCTGGTTGTGGATGTCCTGCCTCAGCACCAGTGTATAGACTTTAATGTTAAGTCTGAATGGAGAGATGATAAAATCAGCAAGCAAAAGAAAGTAGTATTGCTGCAACTAAATTCATCCACAAGTCTTGGTGAGTACCTTCATGAAGTGGACCTTGTTTTTACAAAATCTCATCAAGACAGCACTGATATATAGACTATATTTTACATAGCTACTTCCAGGATAAAACAGTACCCAATCCTGGTAGGTGCACTGGTGCCAGGACTGGAAAAATGACAGTGTAGAATTTTCAAGACATGGAGACATTCATACAATGAGGTTAGGCCCAGTTCAGAGGGAGGATGGTCCCCTGTTGTAGAATTAAGCAATAGTCTACAAAAACAACAAAAACTGACAGGCCAGAAGAGCCATAAAGATGATAGAGTGGCCTACTGAGGATAAGAAGGAATTTTTATTGTTACTATTATACAAGAAGCCCAGAATTTCTAGACAGATGATATATAAAAGATTAAGAGAGAAGTTAGAGGAAAATACTTGCACAAGAAAACACATTAAAAGCTACAAATGCAAATGTGTGTTCATTAATACAACAGATTCATTAAAACACTATATAGAACAAGAATCCTTGGGCCATTTGGAAACAGCAGAGACTGAGGAAGTGTGAAAATATAAAGAACAAAATCTAGAGATTTTTGAAAGGTATGAAAAAGAAACATGAATGTGGGAAAGAAAGAGAGATCTGATGTGGTGCAATATTTATGCAATGGAGAAAGCCCGATTAATCAATTCAAAAAAGCAGCTCTGAAGATGCTCGAAGAGAAATACAGGCAAAGGCACCCAGATATGGACAATTTCGCTATACAAAAAGTAAGATCACAAAGATGGAAAGTAGAACAGAAGATTATTAAAGCAGAAGTCAAAAAAATAGAAGCTGAAATTATGGAATACCTGCAAAGTGAAGGATTTAGTGTAGGAAGTCTAACACAGGTTATATCAAAGCATGATGGAACAATGAGTCCTCAAGTAAGGAGAAACAGGAGGAGCAGGAGACATCTGAAGCAGAAATATGGACACGGCAAAGAAAAAGACATGTAATATGGTGCAATATTTGTGCAAAGGGGAAAGGAAAACTAATCAATACAAAAAAGCAGCAAAAACGATATTTGAAGAGAGATACAGGCAAAGACATTTAGATATGGAAACTTTTACAATACAAAAAAAATAAGAAAACAAAGAGGAAAGTAGAAAATATGATTAGTACTAGAGAATTTAACAAAATAGAGACTGAAGTCATGGATTACTTGTGAAGTAAAGGATGTATATAGAAAATCTAATTCTGATAACATCACAGCATGAGAGAACGGGTCCCCAATTTAAAGAGAAACCAGTGGAGATAAGCATCTGATCAATTGCCATATGAAGATACATTGGAACCTTTAGTAGGAAATCAGTGCAAAAGTTCAGTTGGAGGTGCACAGCAAGGGAAGGAACAGGAAACTGGCAACTCTGACTCAGTCAGTGTTGTGGTCTAATAGTGAGTTCCATATGGAAGAGCAACAGATGACACAGGATGAAGCTAAAGAGAATGTGTCACATGAAGGTGTTCTAGAACTTTCTATAGAATGCCCACAGGAAATGGAGAACAAAGAATGTGCCCTTAGTTTAGAAGAAAGTGATCTGTGGGAAGAGTTGCTTGATTTAATAGAGACGGATAGACATATTAAGATTAATAAAAGAAATAGATTACAAAAATTCAATAAGGCCCAAAATGTTAGAAGTTTGATAAAACAAATGAGCACAGTAATCAAGACTGTTCTTCATGCAATATAACAGAAGTAAGTGGAATATATTATTGTGCAGCTAGGTACTTTTCCATTATCGGGGCAACACTTGTAAAGAGCACTTACAATGTTAGACCGTGCTTGCATATGTAGGCATCCACAGCAAATAAGTTTGAGCTATACCTGATAAACTTTTAATATTTTTTTTTTATACTTTATGACCACTGAGTTCCGTATGTTGTTTTCTTTTCTTTCTTACTACAATGTTGGTTTTGTGCTGTAAGGTTAGTTTTGAGGCCTAAAACTGTTAATGGGAGGAATGTAGAAGAATAGTTTGAAAACAGTGTTGTATCCGGAGCTTTTCTTCTTTGAGACTATGACCTGTAACTGCTCCTCCATGACAGGAGTGCTGAAATTCTACTTTAATTCTGCACAGAAAGGTGAGGAGGTCAATATACGTTTGACGTGTAAGTAGATTAAAAGTATGAACATGGTACTTATCGTAGTACTGCTTGACACTTGAATTTATAGACATGAGTAATGACACGTTCTGCTTTGTGCTTATAAATCTCAGTGCATTTTCAAAATGTCTCGACAAACTCTTTTCTGAAAGACTGCTGTTTCCTGTTCTCTATAAATAATTACATGTTAGTTTCTATGCTTACAATGCATGTGATATGCCACGGTGTTCTGTATTATGTTTTGTTTGTTTACAAATGTCTTAAGCGAGATTTATTTATCTTTCATTTGCTCGCTTGGTATGTAGGAAGGAGAAATACTTTACACGTGATTGTTGAGCTGAAAGCCAACAAATGTAGAAATGACAGCTCGTTTTTTAAATATTATGCAGTAACATACTTTTACACGTGTGGTTATATTAACACTAAAACGACATGACAAGTGACTGGATTCTGAGCTCAGCAACCGCGTAAAAAGTGTTGCCCTGATAACGGAAAAGTATCTGCAGCTAAATTAATAACAGTAAAGTCTTACCACAAAAAACACAAGGCATTAAGGGAAAGGAAGGGGAGAAATCAAATGCCATCATGGAAGTATCAAATAGACAAAACTATATTAGAAGAGAACAAAAGCAGGAACAGATCAACAAAAATACTCAGAAGGATAGACGTGATAAAAGCAATGTGCAGTATCAGAGCAGAGCAGTATGGTACATTATTGCAAATAATAAACTAAAGATAGCACAGGCAGAAAAACTTAGAACATATGCAAATAAATATAAAGGAAAAGTACAAAACAAGCAATTTATCGATGAGCCCAAAAAAGTTTTGTAGAGAAGTGGGAAACAAGGCAAAAGCAATAGAAACACCACCAGAAAAGGAAGAAATAGACACTACAGAATAGAAAAAAGATGCTGAATGGAAAGAAGTTAAAGAAAGAATAAGAAGTTCAAATGTACAGGATATGAAATAAAATAAAGTAACAGCCATGGAAATTGCAACAGAATAAAGAATTGTTCCTAATTGGAAAACCCCAGGACCAGATGCAGTACTTAACTTCTGGCTAAAAGTATTAACATGTTTACATGAAGATATAGCCCTGAGTAAGAACTATTTATATGTGCACCCTGAATAGCAGACTTGGTCAACAATAAAATGTAAACAGATGATTACATGTATAGGTTTGCAGTCATAGGACTGCATACATATCTGCTGACCTCACAAGATCCAAACATAGTGAAAATTTTAAAACATGAGGAGAATAAGTCTAAGATGAGTTCTCTGCTTAGTTTAGCAGAAGCATATCAGGGTTAAGTGGGAATAGAAATCAAACTTTAAGTAGACAAAAATCAGGTTTTTGTACCAAAAAAAAAAAAAAAGAAAGAAAGAATACAAGGTCAAAGATCAGGTGAGAAGGCAAGAAATGTGGAAAATGCATAAATGTAGTTTCAAGTACAGAAAACTCCAGGAATAACCTCATATTGGTCAGAATCTAACACAGGAATGATTAAGGAATGGTGACTTTAAACTGAAGACGAAAAGTTAATACCATCAGCTCAGAATAGTGGACTATGTTCACATTGGTTTGCAAAGTCCATCGAACAAGTCAGAGAAATAGACAAATGCATGTTTGTAAAACAGAATTGGAAACAGTTGCAACTCTTTTTGCTGGGTGTGATACATTAATAGCAGAAGGCCTGTATAGTGAAAGGCATAAACATGTGTCAAGAATGTTGCATTGTGTATTGTGTAAACATTATAATACTGAAACAGCAGAGAAGCATTGGAAATATGAGCCACAAAACATTATAGAAAATAATGATGTTTATATCACATGGGATCACCATTGCCAACAGTTCAAAAAAAATAGATGTGAGAAAAACAGATATTGTAGTCCATGAAAAGAAGACAAACGTTGCTTTTGCGCAATTGATTGCTGAAATTGTTATACCCAGTGATTGCAGTGTCTTACATGCAGAGAAACAAAAAGTCATAAAATACCAGGATTTGCAGGCAGAAATGAGGGCAATGTTGAAGAAGGATATCCAGACAGTTCCAACAGTAATAGCAGCAATGGGTCTCATAATAAAGAATTTACAGTCATATTTAAATATGTTACCAATACGTGTAATCTTGTACGAATTGCAGAAGGAGTCAGTTTTGGGCACATTGTGAGAAGACCATGTTTGACTAACATTAAGGATTGAAACAATACTAATTTCATGAGTGTTAATCATACTTTGACCTAGGAATGAGGTCCATTTCTAACATGGTATTAGAAACCCAAAATACTTGGAGAAATAAAACTGAGAGAGATCCCCAAGGTTATGTGTACCAATCTATCTTATAATGTTAAGATCTGCTTTTAAAGATGGAAGCCTGGTTGTGGATGCCCTGCCTATGCACCAGTGGAATGCCCTGCCTCAGGTAGATAATATTGTATGAACTTTAATGTTGTCTGCCTATTGCTTCCTTATCATTCTAACTAAATTTGTGCATATGCCCCAGAGAGCCACACACAGGCATCAAGAGAGAACACTTCTATTCATATCAGGTCCCTTGGAACTGCAGTATTACCAGCCTCTGACCTCACAAATGATTAACTACATCAAAGTTCATCCATTACTAATAAAAGAGATACTGGTAACTTCTCCCAGTATTTAGACTTCTTCAGAAGAGATATTCTTAGTTTCAGTACTGAAAATATATATGTACAAGAAATGTCCTATATGCCTTAATTTATGAGGGATTTCATTTGTAGATCACCACATAACTGACCATTTTGATAAAGTATGACCAGGCAGAATGTTTGTGGCCAGGTAAACTCTTGGAACTGCAGAATGTTCTTTGTTAATGGATTTGATCCATACATGATCAATTGCTCTGCAGAAGAAGAAAATGGAGTATGTAGACTTGAACTAATTAAAGGAACAGCTGTCATTTCCCCATATACACAGACCCTGACCAAATGGTTATGAATGGGCACATATATGATAGTGTGCTGGTTTGCTAATGAGGGTTTAATGGCCAGATTTGTTGTGTTGTGCTGATAAGGCAAAGGCAATATGTCTGAGATGAGAGCTATATCAGTCACTGACATGTTTATTGGACCATAATAAGGGGAGGATTGTGTAGGCTGGAAGAAGGGTAGGTAGCAGCTATGCAGGCATTCAGAAATATCACATTTGGTACATGTGTATGGGATGGTGTGGAATAATACAGCCCTGTTTCGGATTATTTTCTTGTAGGTGACATGATTTAGTTAAAAACTGGTATCAATAAATGAGTGTGACTCATTCATATCTAACCTTTTTGTTGCCATCTAATTACTTCATGAACATTTATTTAAACTTGCAAGACCTCAAATAGTATAGGGTTTGCAGTACTTTAAAAACAAAATGCTAATAAATTACAAATAAATTATATATTTTGCACTTCTCTTATAATTTTAAATGTCAGAAGAATTCAATGCATAAAGCTCCTTTTTATTTCATTGCAGGTTGATGAATCTGTTGTGAATCTTCCAGTTTTGCTTGAATCAGGTGCTATCCACATTTACTACACTGGATCAGTGGCTACTATTGAGGCAGACTTTGGTCTTTCTTTGTCATATGACTGGTATCACTTAGTTATAGTAAAACTGCCTGTGACATACTCAGGGCAGCTTTGTGGACTTTGTGGAAACTATAATGGGAACATCAGTGACGAATTCATCATGCCAAATGGTTCAATGGCCCAGAACGCAATCAGCTTTGGAAACAGCTGGATAAATCCAAACTCGTCTATTTCATGTCTCGCTACTAATGTTGAGCCTGTGTGTTCTGCATATAGCAAAAGCCAATATAGCTCACTAAATCAATGTGGGATGATCACAAATGCCGATGGCCCCTTTAGAGCTTGCCATAGCCAAGTTGATGGACAGGCCTACTTTGACAACTGCATTTATGACCTGTGTGCTACAAATGGAGATCACACAACTCTATGTGAGGCAATAAGGCATTATGCTTTACAATGCCAGAGGAATGGTGTAGCTATAGAACACTGGAGGAACATCACCAGATGCGGTTTGTTGGCATACACTTTTTTTTGTACATGTGATTGCATCATATGATGATGTCTATCTCTTACACCCTGACATATGACAATGTATATCTCTTACACTCTGACATATGACAATGTATATCTCTTACACCCTGACATATGACAATGTATATCTCTTACACACTGACATATGACAATGTATATCTCTTACACCCTGACATATGACAATGTATATCTCTTACACTCTGACATATGACAATGTATATCTCTTACACCCTGACATATGACAATGTATATCTCTTACACTGTGACATATGACACCCTGACATATGACAATGTATACCTCTTACACACTGACATATGACAATGTATATCTCTTACACCCTGACATATGACAATGTATATCTCTTACACCATGGCATATGACAATGTATATCTCTTACACTCTGACATATGACAATGTATATCTCTTACACCCTGACATATGACAATGTATATCTCTTACACTCTGACATATGACACCCTGACATATGACAATGTATACCTCTTACACTCTGACATATGACAATGTATATCTCTTACACCCTGACATATGACAATGTATATCTCTTACACTCTGACATATGACAATGTATATCTCGTACACTCTGACATATGACAATGTATATTTCTTACACCCTGACATATGACAATGTATATCTCGTACACTCTGACATATGACAATGTATATCTCTTACACCCTGACATATGACAATGTATATCTCTGACACTCTGACATATGACAATGTATATCTCTTACACCCTGACATATGACAATGTATATCTCTGACACTCTGACATATGACAATGTATATCTCTTACACCCTGACATATGACAATGTATGTCTCGTACACTCTGACATATGACAATGTATACCTCATGCACTCTAACATATGACAATGTATATCTCTTACACCCTGACATACCACAATGTATATCTCTTACACCCTGACATATGACAATGTATATCTCATACACCCTGATATATGACAATGTATATCTCTTACACCCTGACATATGACAATGTATATCTCGTACACCCTGATATATGACAATGTATATCTCTTACACCCTGACATATGACAATGTATATCTCTTACACTCTGACATATGACAATGTATATCTCTTACACCCTGACATATGACAATGTATATCTCTTACACTGTGACATATGACACCCTGACATATGACAATGTATATCTCTTACACAGTGACATATGACAATGTATATCTCTGACACTCTGACATATGACAATGTATATCTCTTACACCATGGCATATGACAATGTATATCTCTTACACTCTGACATACGACAATGTATATCTTGTACACCTTGATATATGACAATGTATATCTCTTACACCCTGACATATGACAATGTATATCTCTTACACTCTGACATATGACAATGTATATCTCTTACATCTTTGCACATTTCTTACTTACTTCTATAATATGAAATAAATTCCTTTAATCATCATTTTTTTTATTTTGCTTTTGTATGCCTTTATATTTAGTTGTTGGGGAGATGGCAGAGTTATTATATATAAAGCTAAAGTCCTTTCAAATGTCTAAAAAGTAAACTAATAATGAAGGGAAAAAGTATTTTATGTCAGTTAAATAAGTATGACTTACTTTGTAGACAATATGTTTATATATCAGTCAAGCCAGTAGAGGTCATGAATGTTGTACCTTAACTGATCACAGTGAAAAACTGTCACACAGAAATCAAAGATCAAGTAACTCATCTCCATCCTTGCCTTTTCTCTTATCTTTTCTCTACCTGTCACATGCCCTACTGAATGCCTACATGGATTCTGCCTCTACAACCCATTCTGTTATTCCATTCCCTAGGTCTTCAACTCTTACTGTAAATAATTTCATTCATAAACTAAGGGAGCAGTTTACCCCTACAAATGACTGCCCAGGTCTTCTTCGCTTTCTCCTTTCCTTTCTGTAAGAGTGACTCCTTTACTTTTCCTTAGCATGATGGTGAACTTCCATATCATAGTAACACAGAAACAATACTAAGCAAGTTATCTCAAAGATAGTAAGATACCTAGCCATATACACCATTGAATAGGCACACAGTCATGGCTCCTGTTTTGAGTATTTAATCGTGATTTCCTCTCAAATCAGGCAGGGCTATACATAACAATCCTGGTGTAAATTTGTGTCTGTCTCTCCGATGATTTTGTGTCTAGTGAGAAGAGTTAGAGGAATTCTCTTCTCCCATCATAAATGTGAACCAAGAACCACACAAACCAAATAAAAACTTGCTGCCCAAAGGTATCGACTCAATTCTGCACAATCCTCAAAAGAGAAGAAGTTCCACTGGAAACCAAATGTTAAAATGTTGAAATGTTTAATCACGAACAGAGAACACAGCACAATACACCAGGGTTAAGCGCTTTCATCTAAAATTAGATTAGTTCTGATGAAGTCTAATTTTAGATGAAAGCGCTTAACCCTGGTGTATTGTGCTGTGTTCTCTGTTCGTGATTAAACATTTCAACATTTTAACATTTGGTTTCCAGTGGAACTTCTTCTCTTTTGAGGATTGTGCAGAACTGAGTCGATACCTTTGGGCAACGTGTTTTTCTTCTCCCATCATGCCATTCTCATTGTAACTCAGTCACCCTTCTGATAGCTTTCCTCTGGATTCTTACCCA
>NC_056741.1:1020617175-1020655717 GCF_019279795.1 Protopterus annectens | reverse complement strand
TTTCATGTTGGCCATGCTTTTCCATTATGTTACATGTTATATCCACTTTCAAACTTATCCTCCTACTCTATATATTTATTTTTACTGCTTAAAATTGTAGTTTTTATTCCTTGTATTTATTTTTTTTTAATATTTTGAATTGTACTGCATCAGTCTTCCTTGTGGAGCTTTTCTCTCTGGCCCTCCACTGAAAATGGGCTCTACATAGCCCAGTGGACTATCCTGGTAAACAAATGCCAATAAATAACAGTACTGAACATTTAGGGATTTCATTTGTAATAAGGTCTGTTCTACTTCTTCATGGAGAAGATACTTAAACTTCCCACTACAGGTTACTGCAGACTAGATGGTTTAAATTCTTGTGGTAGAAGTTAAGGTGGGTAGATCAACATTAATAGAAGTGCAGGTGACTAGAACATGCACAGAAACTCAATTGATGATATAGAGATACATGTCATGCTATGCTTCCTCATACTTAACTATCTAGATTTAGAAAGATGCACAAAAAGCCCCATATTGATCAAACTATCCTGGTTTTTATGTTCTTCAGCTAGTAGCTCAATAAAGCTTTAAAAAGTAATTTGGGAGTGCTAAGAGACTCACAGTCCCACGGTATACAATTGAAGAGTGAGGGGAAACAAAACTCAGGCGTAAACAATGATGCTTTTTCAGTGTTTAACCTTAACTCTATATGCATGCATTGATACAGTTTGTCATGTGTCTTTAAGGATATTCCAGGAGTTCCGTGATTTCACAGTCTTTTGGTCTAACCATTTATGCTTGTTTAAAGATACTATGTAGACAGAAGGAATGCAAAAAATTACTGTCAGTCGAGACAGAAAAATTAGGTTGAGTGGCACAATTAAAAAAGAAAATGATAATGTCCTCAAGATGGAACATTCTAGCAATCAGTCTGCAAACTCGAGGTCTTATTTGTTGCTCTCCATATTGATATTGGCATTTTAAAATTTAACAAGGACTGCTGATGGAAAATAACTTTTACTGCAATCATAAAGCAGCTTGTGCTGCTTAGAGAGTTTTGCAGATGTTCATAGGTACCCTTATATTTAAGTACAAATGACACAGAGACAAGCAGAATATTTACAAGATGCACCTATTCATAAGGAAGAAGGATGCTAGCGTCCTCTCCTGTTCAGCTGGTGAATCTGGGCATCTTGAGGCAATGTTACAATTGCCTCATGTACACAGACAACCCACTCCTTCTCCCACAAAACACAAATACATGTGAGAGATGCAACTATATAGCCAAACTGGAGGCTGAGCTCTCTCAACTCAGGACTGGCAAAACCAGACAGGAGGAGAAGGAAACCACGCACACCACAAACCCAGTTTCACATAGAACTATCACAACTGCAAAACAAACACATAAACACACAAAGACATACTCGGAGGCACTGATCAAAATCTACCAAAACTACAGAGGCCTCCAAAGCAGACACCCAAGCAACTGCCACCTCAAGACATAAGACATGCAACACATAGTTCTCAAAGTCAGTGTGCTAAACAGTCACAGCCCTTAAGGCCAAACACAATGCCAGACACACTTGTTATAGGTGACTCCATAGTCAGACACACTGACGTCCATCTCACCAGACTGAACAAGGAAAAGATCACAGTTAGCTGCCTGTCAGGCGCTAGAATCCGCCACATAACACAAGCACTCAGGTCACTCCACAGCAAGTACAAGTATGACTCAGTCATTGTCCATGCCGGTGTGAGCGACCTGAGGATACCTCCCTGGACTACATGAAAAGAGACATAGAGGAGCTCTCAGATTATGTAGCCCAGGCCGGTATGACCCTGACCCTGAGCAGTATCCTACCCTCACCAAGAATGATGCCACAATACAGAGACAAAATGATCAGCTTTAATAATTGGCTTAATTACTGGTGTCATTCTAAGGGGATCAATGTCTGTCTGCCTGGGATGACATGCTTGACAAACCACACTGCTTCGAGGACGGCTTGCACCTGTCACCCCTGGACTTCCGGATATTGGCAAAGGCTCTTGCCACCCCCATAGTGCCTTTTTAGGCAAGGCTCAAATGATAAACCTACCGCCTAGAAAACAAAAATGGAGAAAAACTAAGGGTAATACTGCTCAATGCCAGAAGAATAAACCTCAAGATGCACTCGAAGCCCTCCTCAGTATGGAGAACATCGATGTTTGTGCTGTGACTGAAACCTGGTTCAAGGCTCCTGAGAGCACCCCAGCACTATCAGGTTATACCTCATATCATGCGTTCCGGCCCCAAAATCCAGACCGAACCACAAAGGAGGAGTATCCATATTCATAAAGGATACCCACACCTCCAGGTTAGTGGCAACGACGAAGCATCGGAGACCATCCAGGTGCAATTAACCATAGGTAAAACTGCCCTACAGTTTGTAACATGCTACAGACCACCTTCTCAAACTCAGGAAACCCACACAGCCTTCCTGAAGACACTGGAGAGTATAAATGTCTCTCCAAACACCATCATATTGGGTGACTTCAACTACCCAAACATAGACTGGGAACATTACTCAAGCCCCAACACCCTAGCCCAAAGGTTCCTTGAGTTCATAAACTCAAATGCTATGGAACAACTAGTCACCATTCCCACAAGAGGAGAAAATATACTAGACCTGATCATCACAAACATGGGGACAAAATGCTCCACACGGAAGCATATCCCTCATTGGTGAGATCAGACCATAAATAATCTCACTGGAGATCCACATCCCGCCCCACCCCAGCAAAAGACCACAGTGAAGAACTTCTCAAAAGCAAACTTCACACTTCTTAAGACTGGGCGGTATCCTTCAAGGCCCCGAGCCAGTGGAAACCACAACTCACGCTGCTGAAACCCTTACAAATGCCTTCTACGAGCACCTCCAGGAATGTATGGATCAAGCAATCCCTAATAAAATCAAGACCCTTTCCACCAAAGGCAGGCGCCCGGTCTGGTGGACTCCAGCCATAAACAAACTCTACAACAAGAGGAGAAAGCTACTACATGACAGAGCAAAATCCTTTAAATGGGAAGGCATCTCTGATCAATACTAGCAAAAACTACGATCACTCATAAAATCATCCAAGGCCAACTTTGAGAGAAAAATCGCTAATGACACAAAAGACAATCATAAAGCCTTCTTTAGCTATGTTAGAAACCTGGGTGGAAACTCCCAGATATGCTCAGAATTAGTCCAAAATGATAAAAAATCACTGAACCCACAGACATTGCCAACATACTGGCAGACAGGTTCAGTGCAAATTTCTCCCTCCCTCCCCAAAAGGAGAAATATCTATCCCACCAGAGTCTAGCCTCCCAAACATCTCAGATGCCCAGGTGAGAGCTGCTCTCTCTAAAGCAAAAACACAGCATCAATGGGACCGGACGGTGTCCCCAGATGTGTGCTACGAACTCAATGAGGAACTAAACCCACACATAAGGCTGCTGTTTAATCTTAGCCTTACTACAGGATACGTGCCCAAAGAATGAACGGCAACTGTAGTCCCACTCCACAAAGGCGGTGCTTCTACGGACCCTGAAATTACCGCCCCATAAGCTTGACGAGCCTTGTCTGCAAAGCTATGGAGGGGATCATAATGGAACTCATAAATAAAGACATCGGGGACCTACAGACACTGGATCCTACCCAATTTGGCTTTGTCAAGGGCAGATCCTGCCTCTTGAACTTGGTCGACTTTTTGAAACAGTCACTAAGGCCATTGATGAGGGTAAGGCAGTTCACACAGCCTACCTTGACCTAGCAAAGCGTTCGACACAATACCCCACTCGGGCATCATAGAAAAGCTCACCAGCTTAGATGTAAACCCATATGTCACAAGATGGGTTGCAAACTGGCTCAGGACAGAACACACAGGGTTAGAGTTGCTGGTGCCATGTCAGACTCTAAGCCAGTCACGAGCGGTGTCCCACAGGGCTCAGTCCTGGGCCCCTCTTGTTCGGCATTTATTTTTCTGAAGTGCAGGCAAACATAGGGATTGTGGTTGACAAAATTTGCAGATGACTGCAAACTGGGCACCATAATTGACACTCCATCAGACACAGACATCCTCCAGAAAGGTCTCATAGAAATGGATAACTGGTGCCAGAGCCATGGCCTTAAACTAAATGCCAAAAAATGTATAGTCATACCCTTTGGGAAAAACAAGGTAACCCCTAATTACCACATAGGTGGTAATCCATTAAACACGGAAGAAGTTATCAGGGACCTGGGGACCCAAGTTGACAGTAACCTCTCTTTTGACACTCACATTGCCAAAGTGGTTAGGAAGACCTTCTACATTGCCCACCTGATCATGAAGGGATTCACATCCAGATCAGGAGAGGTCATTGTACCCTGTACTCTTCACTTATCAGACCAATGATTGAGTACAACGCCCCATTCGGAATGTACCTTACCCGACACCTGCAGCAGTTGGAAAGACCCCAAAAGTTCCTCACCAAAAGGATAAAGGGGCTCAAACATATGTCATACGATGCCCGACTGAAGAAACTCCAGCTCTATTCAGTCGCATACCGTCTGCTCAGAGGTGATCTGTGCCTGACATACAAGGCCATGTCCAACCGGAATTAATGGACATGCTCCACCTCAAAAATCCAAATCCACCAGAGCCACAAGAGCAAGAGACTTAAACCTCAACACGGATATAAATAGGACGTGCTGGAGGGACAGATTCATCACCCAGAGACTCCCTACACTATGGAACAGAATCCCAGTCCATGTGAGGCAGAGCCCCTCACTGACTCTGTTCAAGAGAAATCTTGACGAGTGGATGGGAGATCGTAGGTTTACCCCGGGAATCATCTCTGTATCACTGCTGGACAGAGGCACAGCAAATTAATGGGTATAGTATTCTCATCCTAAGGGGTGGTGAAAGCCACACACACTCTGGCTAGGCTTATAAATGCCCTAGGGCAGATAGCCTAGTATGAACCTATGAACCTATGAACCTATAAACCAGGGGTCAATTTGTGGTTACCCACCATTCGTCCAGATTATGACTGAATAGTGTAAGAGAAGTACTTAGTTACGTGGAGAGAAAAATAATTCCAAAGAAGGGGTATTCTCTGTGATACATTTCTATCTCTCCAACATGTTCTGTTTATAGTGCAAAAGAAATTAAGATCCCCTGAGCAAATGGTTATGCCTCACTCTGGACTTGCGAATGTGTAATAGGTGTGACAGGATATCTGCTGAGGCTCTGCATACAGGACAGAGATTAATCATCATTCACTTGTATAACACTAAGAACAGATCCAAGGCTTTGAGATGGTCTGTATAGTTTTATGATTTAATCCCTTGATTTTCTTAGTAAGAAAGTGTTGTGGACATTCAAGTTGTGTTAAATGTTCGGACATGTGCATACTGAAGTGGGCATTATACTCAGTGACTGGCCTAATAAGTGCAGAATATAGGGGAATAATCACATCCCTTTACCTGGATGCCACACCCTTAGTAATAAGATATGCAATAAAAAAGCATTTTCTTACAATAGTGGACATGGGATATGTGGTGATTGGAGGCCATTTCAAGGTCTGTATAAGTTTCCCGGTCCCTAACTACTGAATCAGCATTCAGAGATAAGTTGTCAATGTGATATTAAAAAGACTTCTTCTTGCCAAAGGATACTATTATAATTTCTTGCCATTCAGTTTTAGTCCATGACTTTGACACCAGCTATTGGTTTGGGAAAGGACCTCTTGGGAGGATTTTGCCATCCTCTGCGGAGGTTATGATGGCACCACATTTACAGCCATGTGCAAACTTAGTCATCCACAAATGCTTAATAGTAGGTTTTACCTCCAAGAAGTAAATGCCAAAGAGGAGTGGCACAGGAACTGAGCAGTGGGGTGCCTCCCTAGTGGAAGTTATTTTGGTGAAGGTAGAGCGACCCAAAGTAATTCCTGGGTTTTATTCATGAGCCAATGTTATCTGAGTTACACAAGTATTAGCATTTAACCGGGATAGTGTATCTACAATACCTGAGTGTGGGATGATGACAGATGTCTTTGCAAGGTCAAAGTGTGTACCGATTTACCCTCATCCATTTCTTCAGTAAGTTTCACAAAGAAGTCAACCAGGTTAGGGAGGAAGGATCTGCCCTTAACTAATCTGGACTGACGTGGGTTAAAGTTTTGTAGGTTACCCATCTCCTTATTTATTAATTCCATACTCATGCTTTCCACAACTTTACTGAGGAGGCTGATAACACGTATGGGTCTATAATTTCCTGGATCCATTGACACCCCTTCTTTGTACAAGGGAATGACAGCTGCTGTTCTCCATTCATAAATTCAAAGAATATGCAGCATTCTAATTTGTAAACAGTTTCTTTGATTTTTGATCAACATGTTGTTTCCTCCCATAAGTCCTGGAAAACAGTGATCTAGAAAGAAGAAATACTTTGTAGCAATGAAGCAATATTCAACAAGTAGTATATGACAGTGTTTACATCATAATGTATGGTAAGTAGACATTATAGGATAGATTTAGGGAAAGTGTGGTTGAAAATCTCAATATAATCATAAACTAAAATAATTTTGCAAGAAGCTTTGGCCTTTAGATTATAAGGGTACACAAAAGTGGGCAGTGGTCACCAAGAGACAAGGAAATTTAGAGGATGTTCACGTTGCTTTAGTGATTTATAAGGAGCCATACTAATAGGGCTTGTCTGGTTGGATGGGTTCAAGTTGCATGCTGTTCACAGAAGAGAGAATTCTTTTGAAATGGACATTAATTAGATTAATTTATGCTTAAGACTCCAACAACTATAACATATCTTAAGTTAACTGTGCTTGCGACTAAGCAAACTGATTTGTTGTGAGAAATAGAAAAAGGCTGTATTTTTCTGCAGCTGTCCAGAGTGTGCTCAGTTACAATCCATTTAGGGTCTATGCTTTTTGTGTTTAAAACAGAACTACTGACAAGCAGTTCAGGGCATTTTAGTGATGACTGTAACTTCACAATTCACCCTTTACTCTGAACATTCTTTCTGTGATAGTTATACTGTCAGAAAATAGAGGAAAAATGTTGTTGCCAGATTTGAAGCACATTTCAGCAGTGGATGCCATATTGACTTCACAGCTGTGCATGGACTTTCAGTCATGCTTGTTTGCTAGATTACCTTTGTGACTTACCTCATTGATGCATGGATCATGGATGAATTTAGGTGTTCTGAAAGTATTGTGTTCAAAGAATAAAGGGAAATAAGTAGAAGCAGGTGTGGAACACAAAGTTATTAGTATTATTTCAGTGAATGTTTTTCTATATTAGTCGTTAATGGCAAAAATATTAAAGTAAGTTGGCAGCAGAACAGGACTTGAGGAGTTGGTTTGGTGCAGATAGTTAAGGTACTTCAGAACATATGTATCTGTAGCTGCTTGGAGTATGGATGGAAGTGAGGAGAATGTAGTGTGAGAATTAAAGGGGTTCATACAAATACAAGATAAGGTCTAAGGAAGACAGAAGACCTGTAAGTATGAAAGTGGTGCAAAAAGTATGAAATGTTCAGTAGAAAAGAAATCAGACAAAAGGGGCTGCTAATGAGACAGGTATGTCTTCTACGAAGGGAGACAATAAAGGTAAGAATAAAGAACATGCAAACATGAGGTGGTTGGAGTGGATGAGGTGAGGGAAGCAAGGATAAATTCCAAAGCATCTGATAGGGAAGATCATTTATGAAGGTATTGGGATTAACAATGATCAGTGAGACAGAAAGATAAAGTGCAGAAGTGGACAACAGAACAAGAAGGCGCACAAAGCAAGGGAAGCAGAATGTAGGGTAAGAAGGAGGCAGGGTGCCTCCAGGAAGGAAACAGGAATAATTAAGTATGAAAGTATGAAGTGAGTATAAACATGATGCAATCACTGAGAAGTTAATACAAAGTAAGTCAAGAAAAACTAATGATCATTGTTAGTTAGTAAAGAAACACACTGCAGATATTGAAGAAAGTAGGTTAGGCATGACAGAGCATCTTCTTTATAAACCAGTGAATTCCTAGTGCACATATATTTTCCTAAAGCTGTTCTTTGTATTGCCATGGACATAAAAATAGTTGAGTCTGCTAGATACAATGAACTAAGGGGGAGCTAGAGAAACTTGGTGATCATGTTGATATTTGATTGCACCAAGCTGTCTTCCCTTAATCCAAAAATCATGGTTCAGACAGAAAGTTTGAACAGTTATCCAAAATAAATAATAAGAGAGTTTGCCCAATATGCTGCAATTTGCTGAAAGTAGACTTAATGTAAGCCCTGAATCTCTCTGTATGATGTCTCAGCTCACAACATGATGTCATAATGACATGAATGACCTAAATGAGAGCTTGACATGGGAGTGATCAAACTGTATATGCTTGCAGTGTTTGAAACAGTGGATAAAATATCTTCATAGTTTATTGCAAGAGGGCAGCTACAACAACATAATAAAATGTTTTCTATGAATTTTGGTTACAAAACTTATATGGTGTACCAACACTTTTGAAATGAACTGCTGAGCCATGAAGCAGCCAGATATGAATCAAAGTTACTTAAATGTTTTCATGTGGTCAGTCACTGTGGTGATGGGAGAAGGCATGCAAGAAATGTAAACAGATGCTTTTGCTGAGTTGCTGAAGATTTATTTAATCACAGTCAGGCATTTCAGCATGAGATTAGACTCAAAACCCCCTGGGGCTAAATGCACATTTTTGTGCCTCTCTTCTGATGTCATTTAGTAAAAAATAATTTAAATGCTTGTTTGTCTCTTCATTTATTTAGCACTTTAATGAAGTACTGAAAAGGAAGTTCCATTTAAACCCAATGTTTGTTTAAACAAGCACATAGAGTGAGTGTCAAACATCTGAGCAAATATTTTGCACTGGTGCCAATATAAACCACAACTGCAGACACTTAATAAGCTAAAATAGGCAAACACTTCAAGAAATATAGTACTACTTTGTTATTCTGTTTTTTAGCATCTTTCTGCAGGTTATACAGCTTTACATGAAACAAACTTTATAAATATCAACTTGTCGTACACATAGCAATGGACAAAAGAATGAAACACATTCATATTTCTAAAACTTAAATGTCTAATACCTTCCTTACTACAGCAGTAACATAACACAGCATACACATGAAAGATGGAGACCACAGCCTTGATGCAGTATACCCATTATGTAAGTCGTTAGTCATAATTAATTTAAAATAAACAGATATTACAAGATTGTGTCAGCAAGAATATGTTAAGCTATCATAATCCAAATGAGAGACAATAGATCTTGTAGCCAAGCTATGTCTAGTGACCAAATCTAATATGTAGGTTTTACACTGTATTAGTTAAAAAGCAGTCTCTAAATATCTTTTGAGGTACTTGTAAATGCAAGAGTGTTACAACTTAAATATGATTATTTTATTTTTCACTGTTTTAGTCTCAGGAATTTGTTTTGGCAGCTCTAGTGTGTTCAATACCTTTCTGATGGGCAGAAGTCCACACATCCCTTCCATAAGGCTTGCCAACAGAAAAATGGGTTGCTTAGGTAAATGAAAGCAAAATATTTTCATCCCTCAGTTTTCATGTACTCCTGAGAATTTAAGTTGCCACCACAGACTTACAATGCTATGTCAGCCTCGGTAGTTTAACTACCTCTCTTTCATTATCTTCACAATTTAATCTAATCATGAGACGATACACTTTGATTTTTTTATTCCACTACATTGCTGTTGGTCATGATACTTTTGCATTCCACATTAATCTTTTTCTCTTGTCTTTTCCTTTGTAGTATCTTTGCGATTTTGGTTAAAAAGAAATCATAAAGGAATAAGTGCAGCATGTAGAGTTGTATTTACTTAGATTCAATCAAAAATAACTTTAACATTTTGAATGGGAAAATATGAGGCTTGTTATATGTACCTGTCTCTCAGTATATTCCCTCAAGTAATTTTAATGGCATCTATATCTTTTTACAATATATATACATTATATATATATATATATATATATATATATATATATATATATATATATATATATATATATATATATGTGTGTGTGTGTGTGTGTCTGTGTGTGTGTGTGTGTGTGTGTGTGTGTTTATTTTTTAATTGTATAAATGTGTTCTTCCTTAGGTTGGAGATGTATTCTGGACTGATGGATGTACTCAGAGGTGTTCCTGCTTATCAGTAAATAATCTTAGATGTTCACCTTCAAGCTGTAATGAAGACCAGATCTGCACTATACAGCATGGAAAGCTGGGCTGTCAGAGCACCCTTACTACATGTACTATTGCTGGAGATCCACATTACTACACCTTTGATGGAGCAGTTGCTCATTTTCAAGGGAGCTGCACTTATGATATTGTCAAAATCTGTAACTCCTCATTAGACTCAGCCTTCACATTTAGCGTCCGTGCTGAAAACCGTAAAAGAGGAAATCCCTATGTATCTTTTGTTTCACGGGTTGAAATCATACTGCAGAATAATTCATTTCAAACAGGCATTATCATTGGAGCAAGTAGAATTGTACAGGTAAGTTCTAGCAATGTATGTGATTGTTAAATTTATGCAAAATTTAAACACAACCTATGAACAAACAAAAACTGCAAAGTTGTCTCACTGAATAAGAAAAAAAAAATATGAATAAATCATTGTTGAAATAAGGCACATACTTTAGTCTGCAGAAGGAGAATAGTGAATAACAAAAAGCATTTTCCTCTGTAGTCACTTCTTTCACTTTTTTTGCACTAGCATTGCTGCCATTATCAGATAACAGATTTGGGCAAAGCTGAGTAGATTAGATGAATATATTTTTTTTATGGCAGAATCAATATTTCTTTCCATAATGGATCAGTGGTTAAGATCGCTGCTTCATGGCTTCAAGGTCCAATGTTCAAAACTGATCTCTGGTCAATGTTAAGTTTGTATTTTCCTACAGGTGCCTATGTGGAGTTTTTCATTGAGCTGTAGTTTCCTACCTCCTCTCACAACTATGCTATATGACTGTCTACTCTTAATATTTATGCACGTTGCATTTACCCTTGCCGTTGTGGCTAAGGCCATGGTAAAAAAGTGTCTATGACTGGTTCCCTTATCTGGTTTACAAAAAAATAAATTAAATTAAATCAGAAATATAATCTTTGCTGCATTAGAAAAAAAAAAAGAACTCATTACACAGATAAAATTAAATGTGAAATGATATGCTTGGCTATGAAGAGTCTGGGATGATGCAATATTTGGTGAGTAAAAAAAGCTTCTATAGAACAAAATGTATAGCTAGTATATTTTTCATCTATGTGACGCACTATGATGGGACAAAGAACAGGGACATTAACACGGTTATATTCAGTTATGTAAAGACTAGGTTACAGAAGAAAGTGTTGACATCATTACATACTGAAAGCCAAACTGGCTTTATTTGCCTGTTAGGTTAGGTTGGACTCTAACTATCAAAAAAAAAAAAACATAAACTCCTTGAGGGAAAATGTAGATGGTGCTTAATGAGTTACAGAACATAACCTAGTAGTGAAAAGCAAAAAGGGTAATCTGCACCTTTCCACTCAGTGGCTCATAAAGACTGGACAAGAGCTGAGAACATTGGCTTCAAACATTGAGAAAGTAAAAAGAAGCATTTGCCAGTTCTGGATTTTGTTTTTTTTTTCCCTTTAACTGTAAAGTAATTAATTAAAACTGTCTGACTGCATCAGAGGCAAATACTTTGCTTAGGTTGCAAGTTGTTTGGGATCAAAGACTGTGCAGGAAATCAAATGGCTGTCACAGGAAGGAGAAAATTCAACAGTTGAAGACTAGTTTTCTAAGTGATCTGCCTCTGATCTCTTCTGGAGACCAGGACTTGGTGAATCTGTGTATAAACTTGTTGGTTGTATATGCTAACATTTTATGCATGCTGTTTCTGTTGAGAAGGCTGAAATGCATGAAGTCTGATTGTTATATATGAAACTGGTCTTGAGGATTTGGTGGTCATAGTGGGAGAATATGAAGGGAGATGATGCATACAGATATAGTTTCAAAAACTACAAGGGTCCATCATCAGTTATGAATAAGGGTAGCATAAGTAGGACTGATTCTTCCTTCAGTTCACCCACAACGCAGGAAGTTAGGTCATTTATGAACCCTTACTACTTGCTTTTATTACCTCTCACCTTTTTTTCAGACTTCTAGCAATCAAATGGAAGTTCTCAATGTTTATATTTCTGCCTGCATTTGAAGCTAATTCCTGTCTTCCACTCCATTCCCTGAGGGATAGAACAAATCCTCTTCATGACCAGCTTAACCTTACTATCAATGCTGCTGCCTTCTTGGCTTGTGTTTATGCCACCCTTTTACACTGGTGCATCTTCTTCCTTGTACCTATCTTCTCTTTTCTATAATATTTTTATCTGTCCTTACTTCATTTATGAGCAGTCTGCTGTTGTTGACCTTCTGCCTTTCCCATTTTTATTTATGCAGACGCTCACTGCTACTAGTACCATCACTTTAAATCAGTTTCATACCTCAGTAAACATTTTACCCCTTCTCAGCCTACAGATGCTACTTGCCATATTCTTACTAATCTGACTGACTGTAGTGCACACACCATAATCCTGGATCTCTGTCCTGGTATTCTGATTCATCCCACAAACCCCTCCCACCTGCTGGAAGCTCAGGTTAAATTAGGTCAAGCTACACCATTACTGCTATGAAGCTGCAAATCCCATAACTGGACTTCTTCCAAGCTCTTCACAATGGTTGACACCAGATCTAGTATGTTATCTTTCATGTCGGTTTTCTTAAGCTCTGCCTGCTCCTTTCTTTTCCTGTATTACAGTTTTATTCATATCCAGCTTCTTTGTGTGTATCCATTGCGAGCAAGCAGCAATACATTCCAGTCCATAGCTTCATACCTCTCAACCTCTTAGAACAAGAAATCTGGATAATGCCTTACATAATAGGGGACAAAAGCACAAAAATGGGGACAGATTTTAAATATTGCTCTTTTAAACTTAGAAGGTAGCTAGAATAACAGGGTTTGTGCTAAAATGCATTTTCTAAAGGAATGAAGTCTGAAACTCAAAGGTATGTCATTATTTAGTGATTTTATTCCTCAGATCATCCCAGTGATTTGACTGAAAACCACACATTTTGTGAGGAGGAGACCAACATTTTGAGGCAAATATTTGTACATTCTGTGAAAATCTGTAGAGTTGAGAGGTATGACTTATGCTCCCTATTTCTTGGCTATTTTTACAATATTTGTCTTTATCAGGAAACATTACAAGAGCCTGGAACATTTTCTTTAACATTTCATTGCTTTTCACTTTATACTCTTTCATTTCATCACCTTGTGTTTCCATGTCCTGCAGCCTACGATGCAACTTCTCACCTTCCACAACTGTCCTTGTTCTATATCGCCTGTTTATAAGTCATGGTGGAAGGTATTTTGTGGCAGCTGCTTCTATTATCACGCATAGGTCACTTCTAGAAAATAAAAATTGCACAGATTTGTTTTCTTCTGTCTTTGTGGGGGAAATATAAAAGTGATAGAGAAATAAAATCCAAGTGATCTGAGTTTGACTAGAGACCCAGGAAGCTTGACAGTACAGAGGAGGAGCTTCCTCTTAAGCACCTTAACCTCCAAATTACTTTAGGAACCTTATTGTCCTCTAGTAAGCGTTGTCGCCTCACAGTAAGACGCTGTCCGGTTCGATTCTCAGCTAGGGCGTCTTCTGCGTGGAGACATGCGTGAATGGGCGTACCTTCGTTGAAGGTTGTGCATCAGGCCTGGCAAGCCGGTACGTAAAAATCAACTGCCACTCATTAGCGGACCGGAGTTCCGCTGTGGCGACCCCTAACCGGGAAAAGCCGAAAGACACAAACAAACAAATCATCCTCTAGTAAGTTGTAAACTAAAAGCCCACTATACACTAATCTATCCCTCTGAAGCCACAGTGCCTTAATACTGGTTTGGCCCCAATTCTTACTCAATATCACTGAAACCTGTTTCTTCGAATCAGCACTCCACATAAGGAATACATTAAACATGAGCAACTCAGGGAGTAACTTTACTGCTGCAGCAGTACAATTGCACAAGCTTGTGGTATGGACAACAATCTTGCTGGTAAAAGCCACGTGCAAATACAGCAGTCTTGAGATACAGCTAATGATTATTAACCATGTGCCCCCCCCCCCTGAAAATATTGTTAGCTCAAAGATATCAGATAACGTAATGTTCAAATGTTATTCCATAAGCAACTGCTTTACACATCATGGGTGATATTATACCTAAAACTTTTGATTATTATTCTGACCTTTACTACTCCTGTAGTTACTCCCAGATAGACCTAACTACAAACTTGAAAGTACTTTTGCATAGTACTAATGTTAGTAAACTCACTTATCCATGCATTCTATTTACTTACCTGTATTAAATGCACATCATATCAAAATATCAATCACTATAGCTAATAGCTGTCTAATACTTATAAGATAGGATCTTGCTTTAAGAATTACCAGCAATAATAGTCTTTATTCAAACTGCTTCAGTTATTAAAAACTGCATATGTGTATGTTACTGCCTTATTTATTTAGTAATACTGTTTATGCTACTGTTGTATGTCTTGCTTTTGCCAGGAAATTACAGAAAAGAATCTTTCAACCAGTTCACTTACGCAGTCAACAAACTGACTAATAATTGACTAAATAAATACAATAAATCTGCAGGAAGGATGTGCCAGGTCAGAGTTTCTCATTAGACCTGATGGAGGATGGGGGCTCAGGCTCAAAGTAGGACTGCCATGCTATGATGAGCGGGGTAGCTGAGGAAGCATGATTACCACTCCCTGGTGAACATGTCCTGGAGCTGCTCCTCATGGTTCACTCTGTACACACACATGCCATATGCATCAGCATAAGACAGCGAATATAATCTACTAAAAAAAATGCTAACTGGCTGCACCTCTCTTGTCAAATAGCTGTATACTCTAGAACCTGGCATGACACAGTGAGGGTCACTGTATGCAAAGTTTTGTCTGGTAGGGAGACCCTCTTGGCACAGGTCACTCTGAGTGGTCTGACAATTCATGGAAGCTGTAAAGCATGGAGTTGATAAAAGTCAGCAATGTTACAAAGAAACACAGGACTGCAAAAAAAAAAATTCTGAAATGGGTTTACTATGATTAATCAGGTATAAATTATTTGAGACACATAATCAAAACTAAATTAATCACATAATCATACTCTCTAAGAACTTGAGAATACAAAAACACCACTCAAAATTATTGTTTTTGCATGGCTAGTTAGCTGCTTCACAGACCCCTCATAAGGGGCTTTGTCACATGCTCACTTTTCCATACTAACTCCAATGTTGTACCAAGTCAAAGAAGACTTCAAGGGTGTAAAATTAACACAAAACATAACATTTACCTCTTTGCTAACTTCTGGGACTGAAATCAAATCACAACATATGCAGCAGGCAAGTTCTGACAAACTAACGCTTTGACAAGGTAAATGTACAGTCTTTCCTCTGAGATGTTTTGCTATCAAAAATAAGCAGACTGATCAACTGCAACTCTTCACAGAAAACATAAGATGGAGCAATCCATCTCACTACCATAAAATAACAACTCAATGCAGTTAAATATAATCAAAATAATTAGGAAAAAAATTATGTAAAATGCTATTTTGTTTGCATATTGCATTTCTGGCATCTTGTTGCACATTTTACATATCTAGTTTTGAGACTATCATCTTATGTGCTCAGACATTTTGCTTTAAATCCACAAAATTATCTTTATAAGTTCATATGTTCATAGGTAGGTACTAGGCTATTGGCCTTAGGGCCTATATAAGCCTAGACAAATGGTACCCTGGATTTTGCCACCCAAGAAAATTATTTTCCTGTGCCCCTGTCAAGCAGAGCCACAGAAGTGATCCCCAGGGTGTAACAGACAATCAGATATTAAAAGCAATTGATATAACTAGGAAATCAGTTTCTTTTCAAAAACTGATGTACACGCAATTGATGATTTGGAACAATGCATATTACACACATCTTAGATTACATAAATTTAACCCTAGGAATTCTCCAATTTGTCCATACTGTGCAGATCAAACAGCGGATCTTCTTCATATGTTCTGGAGTTGTAAATGCGTATATAAACTTTGGAACTCTCTTAAAGCACAACTGCAAAAGATGGGTTATCAAAGTTCTACACTGTCATGGGAATTTATGATTCTACACATTCCTCCAAGAGAGCTTTCCAGATCGCAAACTATTATTTGTATGAATATTTTTTTGCTGATGAAACTCTATATAGCCACAAATTGGCTAGAACCACATAAGACATCATGGAATAATTTTAAGCTTGTGGCTATAAAGCATATACTAGCACATAAATTACTTCTGAAACAAACTAACAAAAATATTAATAACCGAAAATATGGGAAAAGGTCTTCAATATTATATTAGCATGATACTGATTTTAGGAATATATTAAATATAGGAAGCATTTCATGTAGATATTGTATAAATGGTTTGTAGTAGTTATAGTGTATTATGTGTGTGATGTTTATTGTATTTTTGTAATGTTTTTGGAAAATATATTTCAATAAAAATTTATTATGGAAAAAAAAAAAAAAAGAAGTGATCCCCAGGGTGAATTTCCTATCTCCCATCCAATCATCAAGATTTTTCTTGAAGAGTGCTAATGAGGAGCTTTGTTTGATATAGATAGGTAGTTTGTTCCAGAGTATGGGAAGTCTCTGGGACAGGAATCTATCCCTGCAGCAAGTTCTGTTTATTATGGTGACAAGGTTTAGGTCCCTAGAGCGTGTAGCTCAGAGGGATTGGGATTTCTTTACGTGGAGCATGTCCAACAGCTCTGGGTTTGACATAGCTTTGTATGTTAGGAAGATATCACCTCAGAGTAAGCAATATGCGACAGAGTAAAGCTGGAGTTTTTTGAGATGGTCTGTGTAGAGCATCTGTTTGAGGCCAGTAATCATATTACACTAGAATCCTTAAAGGTCTCTTTATCTACCAGCCTGCATTTCTCTGTAATTCTCACCTTCATTCATCAGGTCTGAAAACTCTTGTTGCCTGTTGTGATGTTAAAATCCTCAATAACTGTCCTTGAAATTTTATTAAGATCTATGCTTCAGTGTATCATTTAGATAAACTTGGATACTGATATTTTCCAAATCACCAGTCACTTAGAAGCAGTTTTGGGGAGATAGATTCAATGGCTACCCTACAGCTATCAGTGATGATCCAGCACCTTTGGATATAAAATAAAACCTATTTGTCTGTTTTTCACTACAGAGGAAGGGAAACACCGAACATGCTCACTGCAGTGCTATCACCTTTCAGCTAAATCATACAGTCAGGTAGATCAGGTTACATAGGTATTCAGTGGACGTGCTTAGTGAATGTTCACTCATCAGAGATCTCTTAATCAAATTCTGTTAGCCAGTGTTTGCAACTGGGTATTGAACAGAATATGGTAAAACATATATAGTAGTTGTGAAGCTGCCATAGTGACTTGTTTCATCTGTAGAAAATAAAATGTATTATTTAATGATTTTAAAAAAATGGGTCTATACAGTCCACTTGGCCCTCCTACCCTGATCTACTGGTCCTATTGTCCAAACAATTATGCTCCCAAGTCCACATCCACTGCCTGTGAACCTGTTTCTTCCACAGGAAGACTATATTATTTCTCCACTGCCTTTCTTGTGGAAAAAAAAACCTCCTTGGCTCTTCCCTGATGTGCTCAGCTTGATCCCTCAGTTTTTGTTCTGTAGTACTTAACTCTTTCTTTCTAAATGTGTAAACACATTCACTTGTGCTTAAGTTTTCTGTCATATATGATGTCTGTAGGGCTCTAGATTAACAGATAAATGCATCAAACAACTTACTTAAAGCATGCTATTCCATATCAGATCATACCATTGAATAATCCAGAACTGCCCTAGCAAAAAATTAATTCTGATTCCAAGATTGGAATATGACCTACATTTAATTACCTTAAACCCATTTACCAACAAAAAATGCTGCAACTTCAGCCTACCCAGAGGGTTTGTGTTTGAAACCTAGAGAACAGCCTCTGAGACACTCCTACACAAGGGTAGCCTCTCTACAGATCCACACAATTGTAGACCTGTCAGTCTCACCAGCCTTATATGCCAGAAAAGGACCATATCATAGTAGAACTCATTTATGCAGGCACAGATAACATAACTGATCTACATCCCTATCAGTTTAGTTCTGTGAAAAGCATGTCCTGGTTCTTGAAACTAGTAAGTTTCTTTGAAAAGGTTACACAGGCTGTGGACAGGAATCTACATCATATTATTGCAAAGTGAAAATGTCGAACGGCACAACAGCGAAAGTGCTGAAATGTTGAGGGTCGGTTTTTGAGATTGCAGTACAGTGAAGATTGGGATAGTTGCTCTTTCCTCACTGTAGTGCGATCTCAGAGTTGGAATACATATTTAGCGGGGGGTGTGGGGGGCACAGCCCCCCACAATACAGAATTTGAATTTCGGCATTTTCGCTCTTGAGAGCGTTCAATATTTTCAGTTTGCAATGTTATGATATAGACGTGTGGACAGTGGTCAGTCAGTGCACACTACATACCTGGCTAAGGCTTTTGACACTAACCCCCATGGTGGTACTGCTAACAAAGTAGATAAATGTGATGTAAACCCCTGTGTTATCCATTGGATTGTAAATGGGCTATCCGACAGATCCCAGGCTGTGCACAGTACTGGTATCTTCTCTAAATATAAAATTGCAATTAATGAGATACTGCAGAGATCAGTGCTGGGTGCCCACTTGTCTGACATTTATTTTGCAGACATCTAGTCCAGCATCCTGAAGTGTGGGTTGACCAAGTATGCTAATAACTCTATTATCTGCTTTTTCACTGATAGCAAACAGTTTCAAAAGGGGTTAGAATATGCACTTTCTTGGTGCACTGATAGCAGTGTTAAGTTAAATGCAAAAAAGTACAGTCTAGTGACATTCATCAAAAAGGTGTTCACACCTTGTGTGCTATAAATGATACTCGTCTTTCAGGCAGACACAGTCATAGGAGACATGGGTACTTACATGGACAATTCTGTCTCATTCAGTCAGTACATTTCCACCATAGACATGAAATCTTTCTATTTGTCCCAGTTAATTTCCAAGGGAATATCTTCAAGAATAAAAGAATGAACCTTGCCACTGTATTCTTCCCTTATCATGCCTAGCATTGAATATACTCCCTTTGCTATGTATAAATCAAAGCACATTGCTCAGTTAGAAAGGCATTAAATATACCTTACCAAGGAAATTAAATGCCATAAATCCATCAACTGTCTTGATAGATCAGTACAGCAGCAGCTCTCCTTATAATCAGCAGCCTACAAGTTCTTTGTAGATGACCTGTGTCTTGCTTTTCATGCCATGAAAGCCCCAGTCCTATTTAACATCATATTTCTTTGCAAAACCAGTGGTTCTGCAAACACCTGCATTAGTGACCTAAATCTACACCAAGAAATAAGCAAGACTCACTGGAGACATGGGTTTCTAACTCAGTGTATTCCCAGTCTATGGAATAAGTTACCACTACAGGTCAAACAAACTACTACTTTAATTACCTTTATGGCTGTTCTTGATGACTGAGTAAGCAAACATTTCCACCTGGACTGTAATGTGCAGCCCTGCTCAGCTTAAAAGCTGTGCACTATTAATTTCTTGAAAAGGGAGGCATGAATGCTTAAGTATGTCTATTTAAAGGTGTATGTGGCTAGACATCTTATAGGTACCATAATAACTTGCCTCGTATTGTTCTTATGTTCTTATGTGCTTAATTTATTGTCAGTACAAGTATAAGTTACCTCAAATAGCAGCTCTCCTGAGCTACCCCTACATTACTAGTTTATTAGTGGGCAATATGCCATTACCAACCATACATGTTTTAGCCAGTCTGAAAGCCTTGTACTGTAGGATAAGCTTAACGAATGCATATATTTCCCTGTATTATGAATATTATGTCCACTTATTCTTTTTTGATATACGTAAGATTATCCATTATATAACACAGTATGTCATTCTGAGATCTCTGTAATAACATTTGCTATACCCTTACATCATACACGCATCTCTTTGGTCGTTTACATTTGACATTCAGCAAGAATATTGTTTTCTTGTGATGCATCTAGGGGAAACTTCTATGTTCTTATTGCACATGTATATGGTGACTTGTTCATTTGAAACATCCTGTGTGAATCATATATTTGTCTTTTCCATTGTGTATGAATCATATTTATTTCTTTGACAATATACCTGGATTATGGCTGAAAAGGATCCTTGCACAATCCATCCAGCCAGCTATCAAAGTAAATAAAATAAGTCTTGTGAAGGAAATAAAATTGCTGTCTTTCATTTTTTAGGACAATTATACTATTGTGATTTTATTTCAGAGATTAATCTTCTTGTTAGTTTCCTAAAAGTTGTATTGTGAATTCTCTTAGATCTCGTATTCCCAAGGGGAATGCCAGTAACGGATAAGTGCACGGCAAAACAATGAAAATCAAAAAAGCCAAAAGCCAGCACAACATAGTCAGCATCCAAAATCTTCAGATTTTATTGCATAATAGCGTTAGAGCCAAAAACAAACTGGTTTTGGATAACAAGCCTTCTTCAGTGTATAATACTAACAATCCCAACTTCTAACATTTATAATCAGCATCATTCACTCATTATCCAATCACAGGTGTTCATTTAAACCTGGTGAAAAAAGAACACCCAACACAATAATCCATGTTTTTTTTCTTTTTTGTTTAAAATATCATGCCAACCCATTTTGTCCACACCTTTAAACCTAATTCCATCAATAATAGTGAACCTAAACTGAGCTGAAGTGTGTTGTTAAGTGTGTTTGTAAAGTTCATTACTATGTCTGGCACATCTTATATCACTCAAATGTTCTAAAATGCGTAACTTTAATGGTTTGAATTTTTTGGATTGTGGAGGATCCACTGGATACTATAGGGCATATGACATCATCACGTATGCATGTATCAGTGTAGTATGATACCGCTAAGGAGTTTAGCCTGTTTTTTTCCATCAGTGGTCTGAAGTATGATATCAGAATTTGTAGAACTTTCTTATTCAGCATTTGGGACTGTAAACTGTGCGATTGTGATTTTTTTTTTGAGTGTGGTGCACCAACGTTCATTTATATGAGCTTTACCGTTTGGATACAGCAATGACTGACATCTCTAGGAATATTTTTTTCTGGCGACAAATTTATATTGCACGATACAGATTATCAAGTGACATTATGGATGATGGACATTTGTGCCTATAGTTATCTAGGTATTTAATTTAACATATTGTTGAGTGCTGGAATAATTTGCATATATATATATATATATATATATATATATATATATATATATATATATATATATATTTTTTTGTCATATATTTTTCAGTTTTTCTTATGCATTTTTTGGTGACCTGAATCTTTTTATTATTTAGTGCATTTTTTTTTGCTGCACCAAAGAGAACAGAATATTGAGTTTCTATGCTATTGTTTGTGGTCTATAGACTTTTTGAACATACATCTTACAGGTCATTGGATAGATTTGATTTGGGGAACAATTGGTGATATATTGCCCTTAGGCCTAACATGGATCTCATTAAGTTGTTAGAAGTATTAGCAGCAGATAAGGAAGATGTCAGAATTTTTGATAATTTAATTAATAGTAATCTGGAAAGTGGGGAATCTGACAATTCCTGTACTGAGGCCTTCCACCAATTATCAATGGTTATGAAGGAATTGAGATCCAATGTGTGGCACCAAAAGTTGTTCAAGGCTTACTGTACTAATAAGTTTGCCCTAGAGGGCTAAGGATTCAGTTGCAACCTTATGTCAAATCCCCAAATGACCAACTTATGTCAGAATGGAGGGCTGCTCTACAAGAAGCATCTATGATGTTTGTCAATGTTGTCTGTTCATTCTGTGAATGTCAGACTAGTGAACTGATTTCACAGGTCAGCCAACTATGTGATAAGTTTAAAAAATATGAGGGGGACATGGCATACAAAGGACAGTTTTCACACCTTACTCAGGAAATAATTGGTCTAGAACAAGATCTTAAAATACATATGTTAAAAAAAAATTGTCAAGGGACTCCAGGGATTATAAGCAGGGTAAACCTTTTGTTATCAAAAAAAAATGTTTCATTTGTTGATATTAGGCAATTCCCCCATATACAATCTAGACGTAAAAGAAAAAAATCTATTCTTAAGAAAAATGGGACAGGATTCGGAGCCTTGGGTACATCTGGGGAATATTTTTCCTCAACTACTGATACAGATTTGGGAACCCCCAATATATCACCATTGCCTAAGAAAAGGAATGATGGTTTCCCTTTAGGAGATCCAGGAGGAGGGGCCATAAACATCATAGGCACCAATCACATGTTAGAAACACTACTTCAACTGATGACCACATAGTTGATGAATATAATGTGCTGAACATTTTTTCTTTTTCCTTGAATTCAGATGAAACTAATTTATTAAATAAAGGATTGAATTTTGTGCCAAGTTATTTGGTTGCTGAGTAGTTTTTGCTCAGGATGTCATAATTTTTTGCAGAAACCAGCCAATTAGGGACAATAGAGATCCTGGTGGGTTCCGTTTTGAAGTCTCTACCTTTACACCACCTCCCAACAGGAATGTTATGGTATTTTAAGAACTAGTTTTAAGGGATTTACATTCTAGTTATGGATCACATGTGAAAATTTCATCCCATAATCTATCCCTCCCACAACAACTAGCATCGGACAAATTGAGTAAAAATAAAAATACTGTGGTCAGCCAAGCAGATAAAGGGGGTACAGTGGTAGTGTGGGGCTGGAAAATGTATGAGATGGAAGCACATAGACAATTGCTCGATCAAGGGACCTATCAGCAGGGGTGGCTCATGCTATTGGACTGCAGGACTGCAGTCCCCCAGCTCTAAAATGAAAAGAACAGAAAACTTAGCTGCAGGTTCTGTAAGTCCTGTGCATGTGTCCTTTCCTATCTGGACTGCCGTCTAACCAGTCTGGATTACAAAAAGAAGGCAATCAGTGTAGATGCCCCAAAAGTCTATGCGGTTACAAAACACATAGACTGCAAGGAGAATGGACTGCAATGTCTGGAGTCTACATAGCAACTGATTGGCTCCCAGCACTCCCGGCTCATATTTCATGCACTCAGATTGGTTCTCGGCATGCACGCACTCTCAGACTGACTGCTGCAAGAGAGTAATGGTGGCCCTCAGACTGATGCTCTGCAAGGAATATATCGGAACCACTGGGTGGCTTAGAAATAAGCATTCTCACTGCTAGGGAATATATACAGGTAATGGTAATTCAGAAGCTCTGAAAGGAACTCTCTCGGATTAATTGCTAGGGAACTGAAGCAAGCAAAGGAGTGTGTGTGTGTGTGTGTGTGTGTGTGTGTGTGTGTGTGTGTGTGTGTGTGTGTGTGTGTCTGTGCGTATGCATGTGGGTGTGTGTGTGTGTGTGTGTGTGTGTGTGTGTGTGTGTGTGTGTGTGTGTGTGTGTGTGTGTAAAATGCCCAAATTCAATATTCCTGGTGGCTAGAGTTATTCAGGCCTGAATTCCCTACCCACCACCACTGCAGATTTTTTCCTCATATGTTTGTTCTGAATCTGGTGACAGGCATTTGAATTTCAGATGTCATAGTCTTCAAAAAATACATGGTAACACTACACAAAACTTTTATTCTAGCAATTTTCTAGTTTATAAGATCAATATTTGAAGATTTTCCCTATTTTTGGGTCTGTATTTCCCCCATTATTGGCTTTGTTTTTTGCTAAGAGGTTGAGAGCTATGTTGAGAACTGAATTCACTAAACAATAGCTATTTGAGTTTCAGTCTTCGGGTCCTTCAAGAAACAGCTTATATGGCATAGTGGTATGTTGCGCTGAGTGTAGTGCATAGGGTTCTGGGTTCAAGACTTGGCAGTGAAATGCATGTTAGCAACATGACATTATATTCCAGCAACTTTCCAAGATTATACAAACAATGTTTAAAATGTGTCTCTGGTTTTTGGGATTTTGCCCCCCCCCAATAAATTTTGGCTTTTTCCAGATTTCTTGTGCTGCAAAGTTGAGAGATATAGTGGAGTGTCGAGTGGATTTTACAAGGAGCTGAGAGCTTGAAGAGAAGTTTAGTGCTGCTTATGCTGAGTCTGCTTGCATTGTTAATAGCACAATAGGTGGTGAATTTGTTTTCAGTACAGAAGGCTGTGGATTCTACTCCCACAGTATGTAGATGCAGTGCTGATACTGTACTGTGTTGTACTTTTAAAGGGGGGTGGATGCTGCAGTCCTGAAAATGTCCTCTTTGGCAGAGATACCTAGTAACTATGAACCTGTTATCAGTTTGCCATCCATTTCCTATTGCAATATTGCTAGCTTATCATTTTTTAATGTAACATAGGCAATTTATTCTTCAAAGGCAACAGGCACTTTATTTGTAGATGAAACAATGAAATATAAAGTTGTTTGCTAGCAGCAATTTCTTCATTAGTTACAGATCTCTTTAATGTGAAATTATTTAGATGACTTTTACTTCTGCAGAGATTATGCATATTTACTGATACTGGTGGATTTTAGAAGTTTGAGTAGACGTTTATGATGGAAATGTTCTGAATTGGGCAGTTTTGTCATTATTGGTGCATATTTTCATTGTTTACTGGAAAATGTTCAAAACATTAAATTTAAAACACCCTCTAACAACTGTACTGTATTATACAAGGAATATAATTTAACACAAATCAGGAAGGTGTTTTTTCATTATCTGGTCAGCTCAGGTACTCTCCCTCCCAGTTCTTGGATGGGTGTGTCTGATTATGAAACAGTTAAATCAACTGTGTTTACAAGCACAAACGTTTTTGTTACTGAATATTTTCACTGAGTTTGAATGCTACTGAAAGTGATGAAGCCAGATTGAAACAATCACTTCTCTTAGATCTTCATTTTTTTGGGGGTGTACTTATTGTCCACACCTAGGGAGCTAACTCCGTCATATAGGATTTCTGCTGCACAATTCTCCCAGCTGAACTATACCTCTCAACTGTCCGAATTTTCACAGAATTAATAGATTCTGGCTTCTTATTTTTGGTTTGTTCATAAAGTTTGATGTTTTCTGGCAAATCATTTAGGATTGAGGTCACTTAATAATGACAGACATTGAGTGTCAGACTTCATACCCTTCAGAAAAATGCATGCTAAAGCAAGACCTGTTATTCTATCAACTGTCTAAGTTTATACAAGAGCAACATTTAGTACTGTTTGTTTGTTTCCCCAATATATTTAGCCTTGTACAGATTTCCTGCATTAAGAGGTTGAGAGGTATCCGCAAATAAATCACTTTATAGAATTAGGTATATCCAAACGTTCTCAACTGTCACTGATTTTGGCTCAAAATGTTGCTCTTTCCTGAATAATCCTGCTGCAAAATGGCAATTTTGGAAGAAACGTGGAGGGTTTACAATTAATAAATAATTGTAATGATCAGAGTTACAGATTACTTTTGTTTTAGAAATGCATGTAGATTCTCTTATTTTGTCAGACGCTCAACTTAACAGAACTAATATTAAAAAAGTGTCCCTTTTTTGACAGGTTCCCAGTGTATTCTGTGGTTATTTTATATTTTGCATCATATTTTTTGGTCCATTTTTCATAAAATTGTGGTTTTCTGGCAAATTAGTGGCAAATCATTAAAGATTGAAGTTAGAAAACAATGACAGACATTTGAGTTTCAGATTTCATATCTTTCAGAAAATTCATACTAATGCAAGACTTACTATTCTATTATCTTTCTAAGTTTATAAGAGCAATATTTAAAAATTGTCCTTATTTTGGGGCCTTTGTCCCACTTCTATTTATGGCTTTTTCCAGATTTCTTGCTCTGAGGTTGAGAGGTATGACAAATATGTCAGGGCCTTCACCGTTAGCCAGACACATTTCAAATTGTGATATACTTGTACCCCACTCCCCTATGTAGTGACTCTGGATATGTCCAAGCAAGGCAAGGAGTAGTTTTTCACTGTAAGTGTGCAAAGCATCCCGCCATCCAAGGTAGACACAAGTGCTACAGTGGCTTTTCATCTCTCCTTGATTTTGCAGAATGTTCTGGTTTTCTGTCATGTTTTTATACTGTTGATTTATGCTTCTTATTATTCAGAAAATGCATGTTGTTGCAGTGGATGTTGCTCTGTGTTTAAGTAGTAATGCTCTAATGACCATCAGGTAAGCTTGTCTGGGATTGTAATATGCAAGTAAGCTTTTATAAGCATACTGTTAAAGAATTATCAACATTGAAAGCATTTTTGTTGTTGCCATGCAGAGAATATTTACATAGCTAGATAATGTATAAGCCTTAGGTATTGAAATGCATATGACAGTATTTGTAATAAAGTACACGATTACAGTATTTTCAGAGTCTCATTACATTTGTTGGAGACTTGTAGTCATCTTTGCAGGCTTTACCTGTAAACTAAACAGAATGCCAGTCTATCATGTGTGGTCCATAACCTGTGCAGTAATCCTTTAAGCAAGTTATCTTGAGCTTGTTTCTTGTTTGCTGTTCATTTTTTACTTTGATCATGTTTTGCCCATGAAACAAGTAGATAATTGTTGCCAGGTAGCACCGGAGCAGGTCTTTTTTGGATAAGAATCATTTTTACAAGTAGGGGTAATAGGTATCACAGAGATTGCTACTTTCAGCATGTTACTTGGTTCTTTTTAAAAGCTGAATATAAATTATAATTAGAACTGCAGTGTAAGGAGAAGTGGTTTGAGTTGAGTGCTGCTTGTTTTTTTATACTTTATTTCGACTGGCATTCCAGTAGTGTATTTAAAAAGTAATTTATTTTTTCATGCCTCACAACCTTTTTGTTTACATCTAGATATTAAGTAAGTTGTTATGTAGCCAATGCATTGAGATATTTTTTTCTTCTCTACTTCATTTTGTCTTGATTGGGCTCTCATAATGACGGTTTGGCACCCAGGGCAGAGTATTTAATTAAAGTCCCAGTTTTGTGGTTTTGTGAATAGTTCTGCCCTTTTCTGGTTAGCCACACCCCTTCCCATTGGTCCCACCCATTCAGCTGTCTCCTGCAGCCCCCCTTTGATTTGAAGTCACCAGTTACCACTGCTTATCAGAAGATGTTTTTGGATCCCACACCAGTATTTAAAAAATAGATTGATGATTTTTTGGAATTAGCTAGGGAGGAAGGTATCATAAGTAAAGAAACTAAATTGCAGCTTACGGTCAAGGAACCTTTAAAACAATATTTTTATTTGCTACCTAAGACACATAAGAATTTGCAAAAAGCCATTGGAAGGCCGATTGTTTCAGGGATGGGATCTTTAACAAAGCCCCTCTCAGCTTTTTTGACACGCTACCTTAAACCCTTATTGATCCATGTGAGGCCCAGAATACAAGATACAATGGAATTTTTAAACATTATTCAAGACACAGATGGAACAAGGGTGGTATATGTGCACATTGGATGTCACGTCCCTTTACACCAATATACCCCATTGGGCTGGCCTACAAGCCTTAGATTATTGGCTGGAGAAAACATCTCTATATAGTCCAGGATTTAACACACTACTAGTTTGTCTAACAGAACATGTTTTGAATAAAAATGTGTGTTATTTTTAAACAGGAATGCTATTTACAAGTAAGGGGAACAGCAATGGGAGCATCATTTGCTCCGATCTATGGGTATTTATTTGTGGGTTTTATGGTGGAACAACTGATTTATGATCCCATGCATAATTTGTATTTAGAATCAATGGATATCTGGCATAGATATCTTGATGACTGTTGGTTGGTGTGATGATCAGGGGTAGAATATATTAATGAATGTGTAACATACCTTAATGACAACAAATGGAGTCTACATTTTACGGTGAACTACAGTACCACTAATATTGTGTTTTTGGATGTGGACATACAGGTAAAACATGATGGCACCATGTTGAGTCAGGTACACAGGAAACACCCAGGGGTCAATACTTTGTTGCATTCAGAGAGTTGTCACCCTAAACATATTCTGAAATCTCAATATATGAGGGTATGACGCATATGTTCATCAGAAGAAATTCTTTCAGCACAACAGTTGACAAGTAGATTTTTGAATAGGAGTTATAATAAGAGACATATTTTGGAATCTAGGAATTATGTTCAAAAATTGGACAGAAATTCTTTGTTGCTATATCAGAGTAACAAATCGACTACTGATAGCCAGTTAAGGTTGGTTACTAAATATGATAACATTTCTGTGTTGATTAGTATAGTGAATGAATATTGGAATATTTTAACCTCAGAAGATAGTTTGAGAAATATACTTCCCCCAAATGTCTTTTTTCATATAGAAGAGGGAAGACTATAGGTGGATGGCTGAATCATTTTAAGCGGCCACCCACCATGACTACTGGTATTCAACAAACCACTTTAGGTGTGGAATGTATACAAGGATGTTATCCCTGCAACCATTGCAGGTTTTGTAAATATGTGAATAGGACAAAAGAATTCAGTTCTAAGAATACAGCTCGGGTTTTTGACATACTTATTTATGGAGACTGTATTTCTGACTGGGTAGTATATTTGGTGACCTGCAGTTGTCAGGCATTTTATGTAGGACAAACCTCATGGCCATTTAAGTTATGCATTTCAGAACATTTGAGTGATATAAGATGTGCCAGACAGAGTAATGCACTTTACAAATATACTCAACAACACACTTCGGCTCAGTTTAGTTCACTATTATTGATGGAATTAGGTTTAAAGGTGTGAACAAAATAGGTTGGCATGATATTTTAAACAAAAAGAAAAAAAAGTGGATTATTTTGTTGGGTGCTCTTTTTTTCACCAGGTTTAAATATTTACCTGTGATTGGATAATGAGGGAATGATGCTGATTATACATGTTGGAAGTTGGGCTTGTCAGTATTATACACTGAAGAAGGCTTGTTAGCCGAAACCAGTCTGTTTTGGCTCTAATGCTATTATGCAATAAAATCTGAAGATTTTGGATGCTGACTATGTGGTGCTGGCTTTTGTCTTTTGTTTCATTCTCTTACATTCATTGCCTTGTACACCTTTATTTTTTCAAGTGTTTTTTAGAATCCTTTCTGTCATGATAAGACTGATATCAATTGAATTTTACTGGGTATAATAACTTTCAACTTCTCCTGAATTTTCAGAATATACCCAATTTGACTCATATTTTTGCCCTGTCTCTCAAAAAATTAAATTCCTGGTAAATAATCAATGGTAATAGTCAACATTGCCAGATGAGAGTTTCAGACTTATAATTTGGAAAATGCATGTTTCTTGCAATAACCTAGTTTATATTAACAATCTTAGTGAATTAGAGTAATATTTAAAAATGCTCTAATTTTGAGCCTTTATCCTGTATTACTTTTGGCTTGTCCTTGATTTTCGACCAAAGAAGTTGAGAAGTATGCTAATTGCTGTTAGGCTATGAAGCTATAATGATATAAAGTTGAAATAGTAGGTGCGATAAAACAAGGCTGACTTGGATTAGCAAATTCAAAGAACCTTAGACAAAGTAATCTAAGATAACACAGAAAATTATAATAGTATTATCAGATAATACAGACAGAAATGTGGCAGATAATTTTTTTCAAGCTGGCTTTAATAGATTGTTTACACTTCACTTCTATTTTCTATTTGTATTTTGGTATAGTAGAGCAATAACAATGAACCAAGGGAAAGCAAGGTGAAAAAACAACCAATAAATCCAAATACGCAGGATAAAATCAGGAAAACAAGTTAAAGCGATATTCCTAGGTTTTATTCAAAACCACTCCAAGCCCATATGCAGAAATCAGCAAACAGCAAACCAGCAAACAGCAAACCAAGCCACAGAAAGAACTCACATTAACGCCATTCTAAAGTACTGCGTTTTCGTATTCAAACCATGTACTTCCTCAGACTAATGACTAACTCTCTTTGGTGCATATTTATACCATTGTCAATTGAATAATTGAGTTAATTAACAAACAACTTAAAAGCTATTGAACCAATAAATAGCTCAACTAATAGCTGCTTCAATTAATAGTGAAGCCCCATTATAATGTATACTGTCAAAGGTTTTCTTATGTTTAATATAAACTGTTTAAAATGTCTAAAATACTCAAGTTTTTATTTCTCTCTTTAAATAAATAAAATCCTAATAATATGAACCATAGGAAAAATTTATAAAAAACATTTATAAAAAAATAGCACCATGTTACCAAATTCATATGTATCTATGATGTTAAAAGTGTATAAAAAATGCCATCTGGTGGTCATTCTAAAACATTACAATTTATTTCATAACAGTTTTATAATGAAAATGCAATGTTAAATTTTTTTTTTAAAAAGAAGTGTTTTTCAACCTACAAATTATTAATGCATAATTTTAGCTGTTATGTTTTAAATCTAAAACATTTATAATGGATCTTATAATTTTCAATTCATTACAGATTCCATTATATTTGAATCGGAATAAATAAATTAACTTAAAATATGTGGGAAAAAAATAGGAAAATATAGAAGAATATAAGGGGAATCCCTCACAGTTTGGCTGCCCTTAACTTGAGTAAAGGTAAAATACTGGTGTGTTCATTTAGGCCTGGTGGGTTATATGATTCAAGTGTCATTTGCCACCATAGCTCTCTATACTCCAGTGTCTCCTCCCAAGGCCCTCCTCTAATGTCTTTGTCTGTGTGTTCAATTACCGAAAACATGAAACTAGCTTGGTGACATTCCCTACTATGCTTGTACAAAGTGTTGGTTTCTTTACCATTTTTGATATCGTTATAATGTTCATATATTCGTCTCTTTAGTTTCCTTTCCGTTTTTCCTATGTAAAAGGATGAACATTTTGTACAACTAGCAAAGTACACCAGGCCCATAGATTCACAATTATAAAAATGTTTATCATTCACTATCACCCTACCCCTACTACTAATGTTTATCTCATTTCCATTGGAAATGTAAACACATTGAGAACATCTACCACATTTGTAGGTACCCTTTCTCCTTCTATCTTGTGGATTTGTGTGATTTTTGTTTTCAAGAATGTTCCTCATATTTTGTGAATTCTTGTATACTATCTTAGCCGGACATTTATTAATCTTGTCAAGGCCCATTAAATCTATAAACCTATTCCATTCCTTACAAAAAATGCGTCTTATTTTGTTGTTTATAGTGTTATATTCTAAAGTGAGGGCCAATTGAAACTTTTCCATGCTTGCTGTATTACCAACATTAGGCCTTAAATCTTTCCATGTGCCTACTCCCTTAACTATAGGCAAAAATCTTGTCCTCCTGCCGTTTAATACTTCCTGTCTGGTGTTTTTGATAAGGTTTTCCGGATATCCTCTGTTTCTAAACATTTTTTCCAACAAATCACATTCTATGAAGAAATCTTCATCATTACTGGTCATTCTACATCCCCTCACGAATTGCCCCTTGATAATATTCTTTTTTTTTTTTTTTTAAATAAATTGTAATGTTTTAGAATGACCACCAGATGGCATTTTTTATACACTTTTAACATCATAGATACATATGAATTTGGTAACATGGTGCTATTTTTTTATAAATGTTTTTTATAAATTTTTCCTATGGTTCATATTATTAGGATTTTATTTATTTAAAGAGAGAAATAAAAACTTGAGTATTTTAAACATTTTAAACATTTTATATTAAACATAAGAAAACCTTTGACAGTATACATTATAATGGGGCTTCACTATTAATTGAAGCAGCTATTAGTTGAGCTATTTATTGGTTCAATAGCTTTTAAGTTGTTTGTTAATTAACTCAATTATTCAATTGACAATGGTATAAATATGCACCAAAGAGAGTTAGTCATTAGTCTGAGGAAGTACATGGTTTGAATACGAAAACGCAGTACTTTAGAATGGCGTTAATGTGAGTTCTTTCTGTGGCTTGGTTTGCTGTTTGCTGGTCTGCTGTTTGCTGATTTCTGCATATGGGCTTGGAGTGGTTTTGAATAAAACCTAGGAATATCGCTTGAACTTGTTTTCCTGATTTTTATCCTGCGTATTTAGAGCAAAAACAATATTACAGCATTATTATACAATAATAAGGATTAGTTTAATGTATTTATTAGAACATTTTTAGTTAAATCATTGGCATCATCATTGGATTATTTTAGTTGTAGCAAAACAAAATTCAAAGCATTTGAATGCAAATTTCTGCTGATCCTATAACCATCTCTTAAAACTTATTTACAGTACTTTTATATACCATTTGAAAATAGAACCTGTCTTCTGGAAATGGATCTGTTTTCAGGATTCAGTAATTTTCGCATATATATTGACATTGTTTGAAGCTGTTATGTGACTTTAAAGTTATTAAAATATCACAGAGAAATAAAAAAAAATACTTTAGTGCTTCATTTCAAACTTTTTCCTAAATAATCACTTGCCCACCACAACTGCTTAAGCAATCAACTTCATGAAAAAAATTAAATGCGAGATTTATTTATTTTTTTTTTTTTGCATGGAAGTGGTATACTCCCTGAACCTTATTAAATGAAAAAAGTAGGTACTGACGCAAAAGAAATGCTTCACCGGTGGTGCAAACATAAAAACAACAGCACCAGTAGTGATTTCCTATAGAAATCAGCAAATAGGGAGTTTAACTTTGTTGAGTTGTACTTAGCAAGTTATATCCTCAGGGAGTTGTAGATGTAAATGTGGTAGATAAGCTTTCCTAGTTATTTTATAATAATTGCTGTATAAATTGTTATTTTAAAATACTGTTTCATAGTTACTCTGCAGCATGAGTAACACTTACGTTAAAGCTTGTCCTCATTTTTATTCATGTATTACTTTCTATTTTAGGTGAACGGAAGTACTGTTACTCTACCAGTAAATGTTGGAGCATTGGCTTCCATTTCTCAGCTGAATGACATGGTTGTTCTCAAGGCAGATGGAGTTGAAATAAGTTATGATGGCTTTAGCACCTTAATTGTTAGAGTGGGACAACAATACAAGAACTCCTTGTGTGGAATGTGTGGAAATTTTAATGATGATCCCAATGATGATAAGAGATTGCCAAATGGGACGGCAGCAATGAATGACCAACAGCTTGGTAATGGATGGAAATCAGCCACCAGCATCACAGGGTAATCCAATAGTAAACTAACAATTCAATAGGTTTTATTTATCTAGGTCAGCTTTAACAATTTGCTCTGCACCTGCATATCCATAATTTTATATAATAAATAAATATCCAAGAAAGGAGATCCATACGGAAATACTGCAGTCCAATGAACAGGACTTCATAATGCTTTTAAATGAGCCATTTATCTCATATATATGTTAATAATCCTGTTTTGTACTTGAATATACACAATGACAAGTCGCAAAAAGATAGTAAAAGCCAAAATGATGCTCTTTAGTCAATGGCTGAACGTGTACACAGATGCACATAATCTCATAGATATGACAGCCCTATGACAAACCTTATAGGTTAGGGCTATCACCCATTACTAAGGTGGGTAAGGGGTATCAGAGACAGATACAGCAGACAGACACAAAATGCTCTTCTGGCAAACTTTAAATAGCTTTTAATAGTTTTTAAACACTTTGTTCTGCCATTCTTTCTACTTATAAGTATGGCAGAATGAAGTTCAAACAGCTTTTAAAGGTTCTGTACCTTCTACTATCCAGCTCTGTTTGATATTAGTATTTAGCATGAGAATCAGTTTTAGCAGTGCTTAAGATATCCTTAACAAGGTTTTGTTAAGCATCCCTAAGCTTTAAGAGGATTAGGTCTTACAATCGGGAAGCACATGACAAGTTTACCATTTTCCTGATTTTATTTATTTATTTGTTTTCCTCTCTTCTTAGCACTTGGTGCTTAAATGCATCAGTGTATTGTCATTTTGTTAATTGTTCACTAGGTGGTGCTGTATATAATGTGTTCTGTATAAAGGTCCATGGTTTCATTTTCACAATACCCATTCCTTAGTTTAATGCCTTGTGCTAAAGAAAATAAAACTAACATACGATAGTTGTTTCTGAGTATTTTTTTCTGCAACTAAGTGTAACAAATAAAACAGAAAGAATATTATAGCAACATCAAACATAAAACAGCTGCTCCATTACTACTGCAATATTCTGAGCTCTGAATGATTTAGCTTTACTTGGTTATTAAACAAAAGTTTTTTTCAGTGCTTGAAACAAATTATTATTGCAGCACACATGGTCTGCTTTACTTTCCAGCAACTATGAAATGTTTTTCTGATCCTGTAATATTGACTTGTCCTGTAAATTTCATTATTTGTACTTTAAATTAGTAGTTTTGAAGTGAGTCTCCTCTGAACTACTCTTTCAGAGCTCTTTTTGTAGTGCTTGTAGTGAATGTAAATATGATTACTTGTGCTCAAATTTTAAGTTGTTTTATATATCAGTTTCTATAAAGTGTTTTTCGTATGAACTAGTTTTCTGAGCTCTTTCTAGATTGCTTATATTCTTCTGCAAACGTGATTATTTGGTGCTTAAACTGCAAATACTGTATCTAGCTTCCTCTGCTCACACCCCATCTGAACTAATAACCTACATTATATTCCCTTTATCTATGCAACATTTACTCCTACCACTACCTTTCCTACTCTACCCAGTTTTTCTTTTTTCCAGCATTCCACCACCTACCCTCATTATCTATCTCCCTTTCCAGTTTTCCCTTCCTCCTACCCACTGTTCAACCACAAACTCCTTCCCACTTAATCTTTCATATAACTCAGGTGAATAATTACTGCATCAACCAGTGTCTTATATCCTTTCCAAACCATTTATTTTCTCCTTTTATTAGGAAGTATACCATTTGCTGACCTCTCACTGTTAGCCATCATGCTTTCAGAGTCCAACAGACAAGCTGTAGCCCAAGGGAAAGCTTCACCTATCTCCTGGTGGATGTCCTAACCTCATACGCAAAAGAGTTTGCCTCTCTAAGTTTAAAGTATTTGCAACCTGAAGTGACTTGTTCAATTTTTCTATTACTGAGTTCCTAACATATGGCTCCCTCATACATCACCTGTCATTGCCCTAGTACCTCTCTCCCTCCCTGTTTGCCTCCTATCCTCAAGCTCCAAGTAGTATACACCTCCTTTTTCATAATTAATCCCTGTACTTGACTTACTGAACTTTTATAATCTACTATACTATCTCCATCTCTCCAAATTTATTTTTTCAGACCTTCCTCTTTCCTTTAATTTTTCATTTCCCTTTTGGGTTTCTCTCTCTTCCCCCCAAGACTACTTTCCCTTGCCCTTCTAACTGCCTTGTCTGTAACTAAGAACAATCCTACTACTGCAAATTGCCTTTTACTGCAATCCGTACCATTTTCCCTCTTGCAGTTCTTTACTGTTTACATAACATACCTTGCTGATTGTTTCTGGTTGCTAGATAGGTGACCTGGGCCAGCCCGCACCATTTGCCCTCACTATGCTCAGGCTCACGCCGCTCCTCTACCCTTCCCCCATTCCCACCCTCCCCCATTATCCTTAGGTTTCTACCTATCCACAGGCGACACCTACCTCCAAGACATGCAATTACATTACACTTACTTTATCATTGTCAATTTAACAAATCATTTCACTTTATCCAAGCCCTTCCCTCTCATTCTAATACTCACTGCTTCTGCCACCTCCCAGCAAGATAAGTTATACACCAACCTCACACAATGCTACTTCAACACTTAACACTACATATCTTGCTCACCTCCACTTACCTCTTCACTACCTATCACATCCATCTTATCCTGACCCCCTACTCACCAACTAACCCACTCTCATCCCCCCATTCACCCTGTGCCCAAGTTTATTATTATACCCCCACCTCTTCAATAGCACCACTATCTTCTCCCTTACATATATATCTACATTAAGAAAACATCAACCTTATCACTCATAACTACTAAGCCATCTTCTAAGCTTACCCATCTATTCCTATTTAACTCAGCACACATGAAACAAAGTGGGGACATTTACCCCAATCGTGGCCCCAAACCACATCACTATCAACTCACTCTCATCCTACCACATGTACTGCAAACTTAACACCCCCCATCAGAAAAGCTTAAACCTACTTATCCTAAACATGTACATGAGAAGCATCGTAAACAGAATACCATAATTCTATGTAACCCTTCATCAATACTCCCCAGACATAGTTACATTCATGGAAACCTGGCTAAAACCACACATGCACTACACCAAAATTACAACCTCTGGGAAAAACATCCTGTGACAAGATAGAATCTATAAAAATGGTGGTGATATTGCCATAATCTATAAAGATAATCTCAAAATTGAGAGGTTGGCCAACAACACACCCACCTTCAAATTAACCACAACAAGAACATCATTATTATAGCCATTTACATTCCCCCTGGCAATAACTCTTCCACCACTGAAGACCTACTTCACTAGTGTTCTGCATCTTACACTCTGGAAACCATAATATTAGGTTACTTTAACATTGACTGGGCAAGCATCTCTTCCAACAGTCCCACCAATTTTATAAACTTACATGGATTCTCACAACTATATTCAGTCCCCCACAAGGGTGGACAAACACAGTAATAAACATTCAATTCTAGACTGGGGTCTCACAAATAAATCCTCCCTCTACAGCCAACATGGTGTCTCCCTGACAACCTAAGTGACCACCTACCCACTTACATATACAGGTAGCACAACACCATCTCTAACAACTCTGTCTACAAATACATTAGCAGCAAGAAATACTTCTCTCCAGATATCTTTAAAACCCTCCTGCAAAACTGTAACTGGACCCCACTAAAGCACCATCCTCTAGACACAGCTGTATAGTACTTCCATGACAAATTCAGCCATATCTTTAACAGCATAGCCCTCATCCATATTAAATCCAAGCAAACACCTTGGCTCTCCAATGAAACCATAAAACTAATAAAATTAAGAGACAAAATCTGGACCCAATACCAAAAATCAAAAAATGCAACACTCCTCCTACAATATCACCAAATGGGCAACCTTGCTAAAAGACATATTAGACAGGAAAAAAAACTTTCCACACTATTCTGCAAAATAAACACCACAACAACCCCTAGAAATTTTGGAAAGCCATCAACCACTTATTAAAACCAGGCCACACTTGTACTCCAACTCAATACACAACAGAAACTACCATAAACATAGCTACCCAATTCAACTCTCATTTTATCAATTCCATTCTATCACTAATAAAAATAGAATCCACTTCTCCACTATCCATACTTACACATACAACAGATGACCTAAATTCCTTCTTAATAAAAAGAATCCAAACTAATAGAATAAAGAAACTCCTGACCAAACTAAAGCCATCATCACTCTCAGCTGACCAGTTCCCTAATGAATTCCTTAAATTAGCATCAGAAGCCATCACCTTCCCCATATTCATCATTATAAACCAATCTATAAAAGAACAGTATATTTCCAAGCTGTAGAAAGTCTCTTACATCATACCTCTGCATAAGGGTGGAGCATCCTCATATTTCACTAACTACCATCCAATAGCCATACTTTCCCCTTTAGCAAAAAATCCTTGAAAAATGCATCCATTCACAACTACTTGATTATCTAACAAAAATAATATCCTAGCTTCATCTCAACATGGTTTTAGACCGAAACACAGCACCACTACCACACTTGTCAGTTTTACCAACTCAATCAAATCCAAAATTCTGGACAACTTGCATCCTCCATCTTTCCTGATATGTCTAAAGCTTTCAACACTATCTCACATCAGAAACTGCTTAATGAGCTAGCCTCCTTAAACCTTTCCCTCATGGCCCTTTACTGGTTTAAAAAATATCTGTCTGATGGACAGCAAGCAGTAAAATGGCAAGATGAATGCTCCCCTCTTCTACCTGTCTCTATCAGTGTTTCCCAAGGATCCATACTTGGTCCTCTACTATTCATCATGTTCACAAATAAAATCCACTTGGCTTCCAGTCATGCAAACATAGTCCAATATGCAGGTGACACCTCACTGATATATTCTGCATGCTCTTTCTCTGAACTCCTTCAAACTACTCAAAAAGCCTTCCTTGACATCAAAAATTTCCTCTCCAACTCCCAGCATATCCTGAACCCCAATAAAACTAAACTCATGCTCTTCACTGACAAAAAAATATCACTATCTACGTCCTACCTTCATCATCCACTCCACCAACAACACTAAAATTGAACCTGTCGAACACACCAAACTCCTTGGTTTTACTATTGATATCAATCTCACATTTGATGACCACATAGCTACTACCATTAAAAATGTACACATCAAACTAGAGTCACACTATAGGGTCAAACCTTTCCTCACTAATGCCACTAAAAAATCCATAGCCAACACACACTTACTCTTGTGCTTGATATAT
>NC_056741.1:1020562175-1020612175 GCF_019279795.1 Protopterus annectens | reverse complement strand
TTTTGTTTTTTAGATTTGCATTACCTGACCTGAACTAATATCCTTGTATTTTTGCTCTTTGCTATATATCATAGTGATATTTTTACATGTATTTCTATAACTATGCTTTTATCTGTGGCTTTTCTCCCGGACTCCACTGAAAATGGACAACGATCCCAGTGGGACTAAGGTCATCAACAAATATAAAATGAAATATTGTATTTATTATTAAATCTCCAAAACTAACTTTTATGATTCTTTATGATTCTATATTAAAAAAAAAAAAAAAAAAAAAAAAAATTTTTTTTTTCTTGTTTTAATTATTAATTAGTTATAGTTGGTATTTTTGTTTTTTTTGTTTTTTGCATTACCTGACCTGAACTAATATCCTTTTATTTGCTCTTTTTTGCCTAATATCATAGATTATTTTTATTGTATTTCATAACCATGCTTTTTGCTTTTAATCTGTTCTTTTTTCTCCTCCACTGAAAAAAAACAACAACGATCCAGTTGGACTAGCCCGGTCAACAAATATAAAATGAAATAAATAAATAAATGTAAGTGTCTTTCATTTTTCTGCAACATACTTAGTCACGATGCATAGAAAGTAATAATATGGGTAAAATAACACTGTTTGTGGCTTATGCAAGTATCTGCATCTCAAAGACAGCAGAACAAAAGAGAAAACAAATATTCCCATCTAATATTTCAGTCATTTCTAGAGTGATTCAAAATATATCACTGTTAAAAAGCATATAGCAGAAACTAACTGCAAGTCAAAATATTTAGAGAGTGGCCATACCAGTAATAATCCCTAGCACCTGAGTATCTACACAATGACCTGGTGATATATTAGACATGAAGCACGATGTCTGAGTGGCAGGCACTGTCAGGTACTTGACAATGTGTATGGACAGCTGCCACTCACACTATCCTGCTGCCATTGTTTTCTCTTTGTATGGGCCGAGACTATGCTTGCCTATATTCAGGGAATGAATTATAAAGTAGTGGAGAAGAGAATTAGATATAAGTAAAAGGACTGGAGACAATATGTGGCAAGACAAAGTTGTGGAGGGGGGTCAGGAATGGAAGACTTGGGTTTATGGACAATATTTTGATGGGAATGCAACAAGAAAAGAAAGTCAATGTGTCCAAGGTGAAATGTAAGGCTATCAATTACAGCAAAAGAAAGGCCATATAAGAAGTGCAGATGAGGGTTGTAAGGTGAATAAGAAACAATAAAAGGAAGAAAGCAAAAACGTAGAAAAGAAGGTGAGGAAATCAAAAATACAAGTCCAAATGGAGTTAACAGAAGAAATTAATAAGATAAACAAAGACACAAAGACTTTTAACAATATTTACAGAAAATGAGAACTGAGAGTCATACCTGAGCAGACTGACTAAAGAGAGAAAGGAACTCATGAAAGACAGGAAAACAAACAGAGGAATTAAAATAATAGTTTGTCTCAGTATTCACAAAAGAAAGAGAGGGTGCTATGCTGGGAAGAAGCTAGGTGAGTCTGTAGATATCAATTAAGGAATACCAGAAAAAAAGAGGACATGGAGAAGGAATTGGCCTGGGCTAAGATAATAAAGAAACAGAGACCAGACAACTTGAGTTCCAGGTTCCTTGGGAGTTTGACCAGTGTTTTTGGTATAGCCTATGAAGATGTTTTTGTTTTTGCTAGATAACTGGTTAGTATTGCGATGAAAGGAGATACTGCCAGCACAGCTAGCTGGAATTTTGTAAATAATTATATGTTACTGGTGAATATCGAAATGATTTATACAAGATGCTTGTTTTATAAATGTATTAGAACTGTATGTCATGTGTATATTGAACTGCTTGTACCGACATGTGTGTTGAAAAGGTATTTGCAAAGTGCTTTTTGAAATGTAACCACAGTGTGCCCTACTGGAAGAGAACAGAAATGTACATGCACTATTGTAACTGTTTAAATTTATATATTTTTACAATGGAAACTGGAATACAGGAAGTTAACCTCAGTCCAGCAAACTTTAGAAAAAATATCTTAAATTAAATTACTTTATAGGCTGTGCCATACATTTTCAATGCAGCTAGAGACACAAAGTATGTACTAGGAGGATTTCTGTATTGTCCTTGGAGTGAACTAATTACTAGTCTTGAAAGCATGAAGGAATGCAATTGTTTTATATCCCCCAGCATCTGCCAAAGATCTGAGGAAAAGCCCTTGTCTGCATATTTTCCAGGTTGATGCTAAATGCTGGCAGCTTCTAGCAATGGGGCTTTTGGCCCGGGAACTAGAAGTCAGATGGCCAGAAATTATGTCATTCTGCAAGCTATATTTTAGATTTTAATTGGAGAAGTCTCCTAGTGGGACAGAGCATTATGCATTCTGTCTTGGACCTGACAACACTTAGAAGATCCATTCACCACATCTGTCTTGCTCTATTAGTAAGTTCTTAGATTATAGCATAATTCTCTTAGATTCAGTCAGGAATGCAGTGAAGCTTAGTTTAGATATTTTTCTTTATTTATTTGAGACTGTCCTGCAATGTTGTTTTAAATATTTCCTGTGGTTTTGAACTCTGATGTCACCGTAAATATATATTTAGTATTGTCTTATTCTTTTATTATTTATTATTAAATATATTTAAACATTACATTGTGGCTGATCTGTGTAGAGATATTTAAGTTTTGAGAGTATTTGCATATTTATTTGGTGACACTGTGTGTGTCACTCCTAATATCCTTGTTCTTGGTCAAACTACCATTTGTTTTAATATTAATATTACACAGTAAGATTGGACACCCTTTGTTAAGGGCCTTACATTAGCTGATAAGGAGTTGCCTGGTGGCAATGGTAGCTACCTTATAGTCTGAGCAGAAGGGGCATATATATTAAACCTGGGCCGGCCTCTCCCAGGTGTGTGCATGCGTGTGTGTGTGTGTGTGTGTGTGTGTGTGTGTGTGTGTGTGTGTGTGTGTGTGTGTGTGTAAATCAAACCTCAAAGACTGTGCGTCAGCTACTTTGGCAGGGACATGAAGCATTGGTTGGACAGGGAGGGTGCTGGAGGTCTTGGCTTGGTCACTCAGCTGAGATCTCAACTCTATAGCTATGCCAGTTGGAATCTTATTGGGGACCTGGAGGAAGAGGGAGAAACCAGCCCTGGACTGACTGTGGTCTCTTGTGTGCTCTTAAGGGAAATTGCAGTTGATGCAGAGAACTGCATCTAGACATAGCATGTGTGTACTTGTCATCCTCTCAGTGAACGCCCCCCATTTTTGCCAGTGGTGTGGATTGAGGGTCCTTGATTACTGGTCCAGCAGAGGGTTGTCACAAGTATAGAGATGCCCAAGGATTAGCAGATTTATTTATTTTATTTTAACATTTGTTAACCAGGAAATGTCCGACTGAGCAGGTGCCTTTTTTCATCAGAGGCCAGAGGCGAAAATCTCCAACATGAAGTTAACCAAAACAGAGTTAAATTTTTACATCAGATAGCTATGGGGAAAAAAACATCATGAAATAGTTGTATAACAGAAAGTAAGTAGAGGACAGACACATTTTACTTACATAAATAGACTTCTAGCCTCAGAAAAAATTGGTGAGAAAAAAAAAAAGAGTAAAAAAATAAAAACAAGTGATCTCCGTGGTATCCCCAAAGTCTCAAAAACAACCCACTAGACAAGTATAGTGGGTCCAAAAAGAAAACAGTGTAAGAAACTTCTCTGTGTGGAAGATTTTCAGTCCATATATCTCTAGTTAATCACTGTATATTAATCAGATCAGACAGTAGTAGAAGCAGCAAACTTAAACCAATCTTAAGTAAAAAAAAAAATAATAAATAAAAATAATAAAAATATATAATTGTACAGAATTACTAAGTATTCGAAAGTAATCCAAGCAAGGCAGGCAGTCTGTTTCCAGTCAAAAATCCTTTATTAAGTACACAGACAAGTGATCCAAGTAAACCAAAATTAGAGTAATAGTTTCTTCATAAGCTTTCTAAATATATATATATATATATATATATATATATATATATATATATAATTTTTATCAGGCAAGGGAGAGGTTTATTGTGCTGTAAAACAAAGTGTTATTGGTACACATGTTAAATTCACATCCCTTCCCCCATCAGTGTGATATTCGAGCTGGTCCTGCCCTACTTAGTAGCTGTCATAATAATATAACCCTTACGCACTTTCAATAAAATTTATAATGACGTGCTACCTCTTATTTAACCAGATTATTAAGTAGATTATTAAGTCTGTGATTTTATCCAAGACGATATACTACATGGCTGAAAATATATCAACCTTAGTCCATTTGGCAATCAAAATATATATATATATATATATATAAATATATACATATATACTTTGCATGTAAAAAATCAATTGTAAAAATCATATTCTATTTTTATAACCTATTGTTAACAAAGATCACTTTCATCCTTCTAGACTTATTCAGGTCTGTGTACAAGAACCCAAAAAACTATCTATAAAAATATTATTCTTTAATTAGTTAGTATTGTTATTACACATCATTTTGAATAAGGTGGAAAAAAGAAAACCAGAAAAAGAAAAAAATAATAATAAAAAATGTATGATGATGGAAACAAAATTGTAACTGGAAAAAAAAGAGTAACATACAAGAGTCAAATTAGGTTGGATATATTATTTTGTGGATTGAAAAGAACAAGGCAAAGACAGAAAGGTGAAAGGAAATAGAGAGAACAGGAGTTGTAAGATGAAAGGTGCATGATTGGGTGTAGGTAGCAGAAGGGGAGACAACGTAAGAAGAAGAAAGAAAAGAAAATGAAGCCTGCAAGATAGTGAAAAAGGTAAAAGTGAGGATAAAAAAGGAACTGTGGTAAGTGGGTAGGAAGTAGAAGGGGGAAGAGAAAAGGTTATTGGCAAAGGTAGACATGGTTGAGATGTGGGTTACTGAAATACTGGGCAAAGTCGGGGCATGAGAAAGTACTTGAAAACTTGGATACTAAGGAGGGTTGAGACATCTAATACTGTAGTACTAGGCAATGTTGGGGGAAGGGTGGAACGTGGATTATGGGGGTAGTTGTCAGGGTTAAGGCAGGAATAGAGCCAGGTGGTGAGGAGCCTTTCTCTTAGTGTCTTTTTAAATGTGTAACTATTTGGGATGGCTCTTAGAGCTAAAGGAATTTTGTTCTAGGCCAGGGCCACTGTATAGCTGTATAAACTATGGTCCATGTATCTTTTAGGTTTGTTGATTTCAAAGACAAGTTGGTCAGAGCTTCAGAGATGATTCTTGGGGGTATAGAAAGTGATGATGGATGAGATGGCTGGGCAGGATGTAGGTTTATTAAGCATCGAATGAGTAAGGAAAAGTTGAGAAGATGATGTGGCAGCTTGAGCCAGTTTAAGGTTTTAGAGATAGACAGTGATGAGAGTAATAGGGCTTATTAGCAGCAAATCTGGCAATTTTATTGTAGCAGAGTTCTACTTTGGATTTTGGAGTGGATTGTAAGTTGGTAAATATGGGAGAGGCATGGAGAAGATTGGGAAGTGGGTAAGCATTTGCAAGAGAGACTCTAGAGTCCTGGACTAGGAATTTTTTTGATCTGCTGAGTTTTTGGTGATTTTTATACAGCTTTGGATGTGTAGGTCATAGTTTAGTTGATCATCTATAGTAATACAAGGAGTTTAGTATGTGTACTACTTCTATCTTGTTGCTATCAAGAGATGTGATAGTAAAGGTAGATTTGATGTGAGATTGAGTTTTTGGGAGAAATAGTAGTAGTTTAGTTTTCTTGGGGTTTAGCTGAAGTTTTTTTGCCATTAAGCTACTAACCACCTCCCTGTGATAAAGCTGAAGGACTTTGGGGTGAGTGATTGAAGGTGTGGCAGGTTGTCAGAAAAGCTGATGATAGTGGAGTCATCGGCATATTGTATAAGAAAGGACTGTGAGCAGGATGACTGTAGATCGTTTATAAAGATGTTAAAGAGAATGGGTCCAAGAATGGGACATCGTGTTACTTCAATGTCAGCTGTGAGGAAACTGGAAAAGGAAGAAAGACACTTGACCAATTGCTGCTGGTTAGAGAGATAGCTGGAAAACCAGTCGAGAGTGGAATTTGAGAAACCAAAGGCAGACAATTTAGAAATTAGAGTAAAAGATTGTAGTGAAGGTTTTAGTGAGGTCAAAAAAGGGAGGATAGTAGATTATTATTCCCTAGCTTTTAATATAGTATCAGTAAATTAGAGTAATGCTGTAGTTGTGCTGTGGTTAGGGTGAAAACCATGTTGGGTTGGGGTGAATACATTTTTCTGTAGAAGATATTTAAGAAGTTGTTTTTGTATGCATTTTTCAAGTATTTTTGACTGAGGGGACAAAATAGCTATAGGCCTATAGTTTGGAATTCACTAGAATTCCCTCCTTTGTGAAGTGAAATGATATAGAATTTTTTTCCAGATAGCAGAGACTCTTGATTCCTGAATAGATCTGTTAATTAATATAGAGACTGGGTAGGCTACAGAGTTGGCAGCTAGTTTAAGGAAGTCTGCTGGTAAGTTGTCAGCTGATTGAGAGCAGGGCTTATGTTTTAACAGTAGAGATTTAATGTAGGAGGTAGGGATGGGTTTAACAGAAAAAATATATTTACAGTGGGGAGGTGAGAGTGGTGGAGTAAGATAAGAATTTTGGCAGTTTTGAGTTAGGGTGGTTATTGAGTCTATGAAATATGTATCAAATGTTTAGGCAGTTTCAGAAGGAGAGTGATTAGGACATGGATTTGGTATACTGGGAAAACCAGGGTTAAGAATCTTGTTAATGGAGTTCAAAAATTTGGGATAATTTTTTGGTGGTAAATTTGTGGTTTTAGATAGTAATTTCTTTTCTTGTAGTTTACTTGTTTGTTTTTTTGTTTTTTTGTGCATTAAGGCCTGGGTGGAATGAGAAAGCAAGGTGCATGGTGAGATTTCTCTCGTTTCTTTCTGTGGGGAGCTAGGTTATTCAGAGTATCCAGAAATATGCAGTTGAATCACTGAACTGCATTATCTAGCAGTTGACTACAGAGGAAAGACCGATTTATAGAGGAGACCATGTTGGTAAATTTGGTAGGGCAGAAGTTGGTGAGACTGCAACATCCTTTATATTTGTGTTGTCTGATCTTTTGTATGGAAAGCCTTTGAACAAAGACAGGGAGGTGGTTACTAGGGAGTGTTTTGAGGTTTTGGTATAGACTAGGAGGGTTCCTATTAGAACACCAAATGCTTGAAATGTCGAATGTCATATGGTCAACACCATATGATCGACATTTCAAGAGTTCTTAGGTTGAATGTAACGGCGCTGTATGGTGCAGAATGGGAGAATTTCCCTTTTCTGCACTGAAGTGTGGTCTCGGAGTTGGTATATTTAAGTAGGGGGGGTGTGGGGTGCACCATTAAGGTAAGTTTTTATTTATTTATTTATTTATTTTTATTGTATAGTCGATCTTTCAAACTTCGATCTAATGTTGTTGAACATATGGGATTCAAAGTTTTGAAAGTTTGAATATATAACATAGACCCGACTAGGTTTTGACACTAGGATCCAGGGTTGAAGGTTGGGGGGATATAGACAGTGGGGAGAAGGTAGGATGGTTAGAATATAACAGAGCTACACCACCACCTTGTTTGTGTAACCTGTTAGAGCAGATAATATTATAGCCAGGATGGAGAATTTCAGTATTATTGATATGAGATTTGAGCCAGTCAAATTTGCAGATTTTATTAAGTAGACTATACATGTTAAGGGAGATAATAGTTAGGTTTTTGGTAGATAGTTTAGCATTAGGGAGAGACGTAGAAATGGTGCTGGTATTCACTTAATAAGATTTTCTTAAAACAAGCTGGAGGCTTGTATTTATTTATTTGTTGTGTGAACTTTACTTTGTGAGGGTGGCAGTGGGTATTGAGTGGTCTGTATTTGAAAGCGTGAAAGTCTGGAAGTTGAAAAAGATTGTGTGGTGTTATATCAGGGTAAGGTTTGTCAGTGCAAATGAGTGGGTGGTGGGTTGACAGGTGACATATTAGTTTTATAACACGTAAATAGCAAAGGAAGGAGGAGAAACAGAGAAGAGATGTAGATAGTAGACATGTTTATGGGGTAGTAGAGAAAAAGAGCTGCAAGATAGGAGAACAGCGTGACAGAAGTAGAGGAAGCTGAAGGAAGTCTGGTAGATGGATGAAAAATAGAGGTAAGGAGATAATAAAGAAGTTAACTGGTGAGTGTTGAGGGAAGAGATAGTAGAGTGCATGTACTGTAGGTCAGGAGGATATGTAGAGGCTTAGCTAGGGTTGAGGAAAGGAGTATTGTTGAGAAGGTTGTAACGTTTCAATTGGATGAGGCAGACAGAAAGAGCAGGGGTTTATAGGGGAAAGGGATGGAACTCAGAGAGTATAAATGTGGAGTATGTGAGTGTGGGTGCGAATTGGAGGTAGGGTAGAGGAGCAATGTGAAGCCTGAGCATAGTGAGGGCTGAACGGGGAGGGCTGCACAGTCACATCTGCAAAATCCTTAAGACAAAAAGGCAATGAGTAAAGAGTGCAAAGGGAACAGTCAAGGCAACTTTGTATACAATCTGAGGGGGGGGGGTGTGTGTGTAAAAAGGAGACAGAAACTGTTCAATAGAAAATTGTGATACAGCGAGAAGGATAGCAGTAAAGTTAAAGATATAATCTGGGGCAAAAATGAGACAGAAAGGATTGGAAAGGGTAAAGATGGAAAACAAATGGATGGTATGTGCCAAGATTACTGAAGGTTCTGCTGGGGACATAACAGGAGTTTTGTTTCAGGCAGAAAGTTTCAACTCAGTATCATACAACAACCAGTGGGTGCAGCAGATTTCTGATTTCTACAGTTGATATGGTTTGGATGTGGGAGTGCAGATATGATTTATCCCTTAGCATTGTGCACACTGAGGAGAGTTTAACATAGGACATAAGCAGTATGAGATGCAATAACAAAGGTAGACTGTGATAAATGAATCTGGTGTACTTTAACAATGTTCATTAAAGGGGTCCTGTAGTTTACATAGCTGAAAGCATTCAGTTATTCATGCAGCCTTAATCTGACTCAGTTAGCCAGCAGTGGAACGTTGGGTTTAACAATGTTCAGTAAAAGGGTCCTGGAGTTTAGGTAGCTGGATGCGTTCAATTATTTAGGCAGCTTTAATGCAACTCAGTCAGACAGTGGTGGATTATTGAGATTATACATCATTTGCATTCCAGTTAGAGTGCGCAGTGCCAGGGATGGTTGGTGATCTAGCCCACAGAAGGGAGTTATAGAGGAAAATCACGTAGCAAAAGTAATATATTTTCAGAACTTCTAGAGAAATGCAGGCCTATCAGTTATGACAGGGACAGACAGGCATAGACAGCATTATGCGTTAACAGCTGCTTGCCTTCTTAGAGGACACTAATCATCAGAACATCATCATGATGAGATTACAAGTGAGCTTGACATGGAGCATGAATATACATATTCTACTTGGATTTCAATAAGGCTTTTGAAATGATCCTGCACTGATTGCTGACCAGAAAAGTATAGATGTCTGAGTAATAAAAAGATGGAGAGATTGTACTTTTAACTTTTTTGTTTTACCATGCTGTTTATATTTAAATGGAGTGAATTTTTACTCTGGTGTCATTAAAGCATGTGTTTGTCCCACCCCCACCCCCATGGTTTGTGATATCATTCTGTAAGAGTTTTGCTAATACTGGCACTCATGTTTTGATGTAATGTATTTCAAAGGAATAAAGGAATATGATTATATGTATAGCCACAAATTCTTGTAAACTACATTATTTTATAGGATTTTACTGCAGCTTTTTAACAGTGATGTGTTTTTTTGAGTTTCATGTTATCAGCTCCTTTATTACTGATTGCTTTGCTGTCTGCAGTGTTATAGTCTATATGTAGCACATCCAAAATGGGTTTTCACACATTATCTAACAGTGAAAATTAGATTCATCACCACTAATTCAAGTCCTGCTTGTCCAAGTGTCCAATATTTATTCCGATGTAATTCTGATAACATGTGCTTGCATATAACTAACATCATGCCTCAAGTGTACTTCTACTCTGCTTTCCAAATTAGCTGCTAAGAAAATAAGTCACTGTCCATTTCAAATAAAGAATTGTTCACTATATAGTATAAAGTCAGACGTGCAGTCTGTATGCTCCATTCCTGCAGTGATGCAGCCAGTATTCTGAAGCATGCCTTTCAAATGTTTAGATTTCTGCCTCATATTTTTAGTCTGTTCCTCACAAAACTTGTGTTTTTTTGATAAACTATTTAAGATCAAAATAAATAATGAGCTTCAGTCTTTATATCCATCAAAACAATATACACCAACACAAAACCTGTTATTTGAGCAACTTTTTTAGTTTATACAGGCAATATTTAAAATTTGCCTGTATTTTTTTGGAATTTGTTCTCCCATTATTTTTGGCTCTGTTCAGGTTGAGAGGTATGCTCTGAAGTAATGCAGGCATAACTCAAAACTTAAATATTCAAAATTAAGTTTCTTGACACAAAGTGCAGGGCTAGTCTTGGTTTCTGGCTTGTTTGCAGTACATATTCTGATTACTTTTCCTTCTGATCGTTTTTTTAGGACATTCTGTTTGTATGACTGTCCTGTAGAACTCCACATTCCAGAATAAAAGACAGATTGTTGTGCATGTATTTGCTTATTTATTTTGTTTTATTTTAATTTATTTATTTTATATTATGTCCTGATGACTTGGCTATATCATTTGACTATTATTTCTTCATCTGTAGCCTTGAGGAATCCATGTGAAACACAAGTGTGTACAGACAAGGAATGGTGTGGTGAATATTATGGCCAATATGGATGCTACTGTTCTGAAACATTTGACAACCAGACAAGAAGCAGCTATGGTATGTAGCCCTAATTGCACATCTGATAGTGCGGTGCTTGTAAACTTTTTTATTGTCTTTAACAAGTAAAATTTAACTTGCATCTACCTGAAGAGACTATTTAGCTTTGACTGTGTTGTGCATGTCATAATCACTGCAAGATACAAACCTAGGAATAGAATGAAACACACACGAGCTGAAACATCCCCAGTCCAATACTCATATTTTGTGTCAGTAACAGAAAATCATAAAATGTAAGTGATTTCTGAAATCATACCTGAAAGTTAGTTCAGGTATTGCAAAATAACATCACTGTTTTTTTAAGTCAAGAAAAAAAAAACACAAATATAGGAAGTCACTCATTTAATTAAAAAAATACATTTCAGATTTACAGGTTATGTTCTAATAGCTACATTTTTCACTTGCGTGAAAATATCTGACTTTATCACATGCTTTGATCTGCCTGAATATCAATGTTATTACACTGTAATGCATAGTTTGTCAGGTCTTGATGTATATCTGTATTCATCTGTCAAGAAAAATGAAAATGCAGCTGACCAAAAGCTGCAGGAACATGGTACCATCCGTGGTGTAGGTGACATGTTCAGGAGGTAACCTGGTGCCACAAAGAGGAATGCATTGCACTGTCTTGCCATTCTCAAATGAGAGAGTAGATGGGTAACCTCACTGACTCAGCAGGGGTAGTACAAAACTCAGTACAACTGGTAACATCACTGAAAGTCTAGATATCCTGCCTGTAAAAAAAATATTACAAATTTGGGATCCAAGATGGGTTGCGAGCAATGGGTAGGACATAGGTAAAGTCCAAAGTCTGGACCCAACCCAGTTCAGATTCCTTATAGGTAGATCATGCCTATTAAAGATGGTTAACTTTTTTGAGAAAGTCATCAAGACCCTGGATGAATGAAAGACAGTGCATACCACCTATCTTGATCTAGCCAGGGCATTTGACATAATCCCCCACTCATATATTATAGAGAAACTCTCCCAATTTGGAATTAAGCCCTGGCTCACCTACAGAACACATACTGTAAAAGTGGGTGACTTCACCTCTAGCAAAAGACCAGTCTGACATCATAAGGAAACACAGTCGTTGGCTATCTTTTAGGGGTAGGGGTGACAAGGCATGCTGTAAAGTCACATGACAGCAGCATACACTGAGGGTTGGCTCACTGGTTACGCTGTTTACCTCAGAGACACAAAGTGCATGATTTGATTCTCACCTTGCATGGCTAAGCTTAAAAAAGCTCCCTGGGTCATTAGCCTAGTAATCACCTTTGAACAGCTTGAAATCTACAATTGTGGTGATTTGTACCTTAATTTTAATCCCTAATTTAATAACAGAGGGGAAACACACAGAAAGTGGCAACCTATTTTGAAGTGGGGTAGGGAAGCTAGTACTATTCCCAGATATGATTTATGTATCCTCACAAGCATTTGTCTTATCAATTTATTGTGAGCAGATGTTTGGGTCATCTTTGAGCATTAAGTCTTGAATACAACTGATTTCTTCTTTGAAATACAAAAACTGAATTTCTTTTTCTTACACATCATTTTTGCTCAGGCTATTCATATAGTGTCAATTGCATAGCCAGCGTAGCCAGTTCTGCCTTTACCTTTGATTCTGGGTTAATCAGTGTACTGTTGTTTCCACCTCTGTATTCGGTATGATTATCACACTCAAATACTCAATAATGCATTTCCAGCATGAAATTAATGTTGCACCTTTTAAGGTTTTGTCTTCCCCAAGAGACATTAAATAACATACTGTCTGCCAGAAATGGTGTTACCTTAAGTGAATGACAAGCAATATATTATAAATATAAATTCCAAACATTTTTATTAAATTACTCCTTCTATCCTGCATCCTGCTTATTTGTGCACAGTTGTCTAAATAAAAATTAATATTGTAAACTAGAAAAAAAAAAAAGTTGGAAAGCTTCTTGCTTTTCCCAAAATGTTTTTATTCATTTTATAACACAATAACTTAACAATATAGTATCAAGAAAAAACAAACTATATACAATATCCATAACAACTAAAAAAGCAATATATACATATAGAACACTTAATATTTCTCTAGCAGATTAGACAATTTTGTCCAAGCAATTAAGTGATGAATTGTGTTATTAATCCTTGCTTTTATAGTAGCAATCTCATTCTTACAAATGTATTTCACAAGATGAATAAATCCAACTTTAAAGAGAGGAGTAGATTGGGATTTCCAATTTTTAGTAACAATTTTCCTTGCTATAGAGTGGATGGACCATAGTAAAAATGTTTTTAGGAATGACATCAGGATCAGGAACACTGAAAAGGGTAATGGAGTCAGAGATTTTACAGTTGTCTTTCCACAGAGCTTTGCAAAGTTATTTAAAGTCTTACCAAAATGGGGAAATTATTTTGCAATTAACAACCATATGTATTCAGTCAGCATCAGGGTGTCCACATCTCCAGTATTTCATTTCATCTTTCTTGTACATTATTGCTAGTCTATGTGGGGTGAAGAAACATCTATGCAAAAATGTCTTTGTGTATACATGCCAGAAGATGTGGATTCCTTCACTGACTGTAAACAAAGGTTTTATTTTATCTTTTTCTTGTCTATTAACTTCACTTGCATAATTCCAAAAAGAAACATCTGTTTTGCTAAAATCATTTCTGAGAATTTTATAAATAACAGATATGTATGAAATGTTCTTGGGTACGTTATTAATAATTGTTGAGATAAAATCCAAGATTTTTAAGTTACTCTTTTTGTATGCCTCTAATAAGGGTATGAGCTTAGTATGCATAAAATCCTTACAACTTTGGATGTCTAGCCACTTGCAATTTTGCAAACTATATCTGCTGATCAAATAGTCTGCAAAACTTATTTTATTAGCTGAGAGAAATTTATTCCAATATAATATGTAACCATTCTAAAATTCTAACATTTTCTGAGTATCAAAAGATATCAAACATTTATTTGGGTAAGCAACAAGAAACATAACTATTATACCATGACCCCCCCAAAACGTGCACGCTGATTGGCCAGCATGCACATTGTAAATCGAGTTATACTAATTGAAAAAGGTCCGGTCACCCGGACTCTTTTCCATTAGTATAACTCTACTTTTAAAACACTGTCTCGCTATGTTAAATGGGTTTAACATAGCGAGACAGCTTTAAAATAAGCAACGGAGATCTCCGTTGCTTATTTTAGCTGTCTCTATGCTAAACCCATTTAACATAGCGAGACAGGTTTTAAAAAAGCAATGGAGAAAGCAAGATCTCCGTTGCTTTTTACTGTTCGCTATGTTAAATGGGTTTCACTTAGGTAGAGTGCTTTAGAATAACCAACCGACATCCCCGTTGCTTTTTTTAAAGCTGTCTCGCTATGCTAAACCCATTTAACATAGCAAACAGTAAAAAAGCAACGAAGATCTTGCTTTCTCTGTTGCTTTTGCCCACAGCTCTGATGTACGCGCAGGCGCGCACTACATCAGAACTGCCGGATGCCAGACATCTGCGGAAGGGCAATAAACAGGCATTATACTATGCCATTATTTAAGAAAAATAATAGTTTCTTTTCTTAAATAATGTCATGGTATAGCAATAACCCACTTCTGGGTGTGGGTAATGCTGTATTTACCGGTTGGCTTTGTTTGATCCCTCGGGCTTCGCCCTCGGGACCAAACCACGCCAACCATGGGTAAATCCAGCATTACCCACACCCAGGCGTGGGTTATTGCTATATTAATAAATTCTTAATTAATTGATTAGAAAACATAAGCTTTTTTAAACAACAGCAATATTTGGTTTATAAGAGGTGTGAGAACAAGTTTTGACCTTTCACAGTTGGAAACCTTCTTGATTGTGTTTAGGAAAGAATAGTCACATGATCACACATTGCTCATTAAGCAGATCATATACACATGTAACATACTAGAAACAGATGAAGTCTGAGGCTGAATCTACAGTTCAGGTGATGAATATTAAAAAAATTGTAAATTTTGTGACATGCTTACCAGAGTAATATAACAAAGGAGCAGTAACAGAGAGCTCTTATGTGCTCACATCTAATGTAATGTTCATAGATTCATATGAGGTTACTAAGCTAATGGCCCTAGGTCCTTTACAAGCCTAGCTATATTATACCCATGTTCCTTAATTGACCTTGGTTAGATGGTTGTTATTCGCATAGTGAGTCTATGATCAGTACCGACTGCCCCTGTCCATGAGGGGCACAGGTGCCACCCCTAGGGTGAATTTATGATCTTCTATCCACTTGTTTAGGATGCACTTAAATAGGGTCATTGAGGAGTTCTGCTTCACACAAATTGGGAGTTTTTTCCAGAGGAGTGGCAATCTCTGGGAGATATATCTGTATGTCCAGCATGTTCTGTTAATGTCACAGGCCGAGAGTTGAGATCAGTGGAGAGAGTGACTATTGTCCCATTTGATTTGTGGATGTCCAGAATTTCCATTATGGTAGGGTCAGAGACTGATCTATAGGCCAGGCATAAGTTGCCTGTCAGCAGCCTGTAAGATACAAATGGACCTTCAGTCTCATACAGGTCATGTTATGGAGGCCCTGAATTTTCTTGGTGAGAAACCGCTGGGGTTTCTCCAGCTGTTGAAGGTTTCTGATAAGATACATGTAAAATGAAGCATTGCACTCTATTAGTGGTCTAATGAGGGTTAAAATACAGAGGAGTTATAACATCCTTCATCTTGAATGCGATGCCCTTAATTATGAGATGTGCAACATCAAAGGCTTTCCTTACCATTATGTTCACATAGTGATCGAAATTTAGATTGCAATCAACCTGTGTTCCCAGAGCTTGAAACACTGGGTTTGAGCTTGGGGGGGGGGGGTTATCAACACTGTAATTTGCAGGGATTTCCGCTTAACCAAAGGCGATAATAATGGATTTTTTTTGCATCTCATTTTAGTCCGTGGTTTTGGCACCAATCATTTGTCTGTGTTACCTCCTTTTGTAATATGTTAACGCCATTTGGAAACTCAATGATTGTGACCAGTTTGCCATTATTGATGAAAGTGGTAAGCCACAGGCCATCTACTTTCACCTGGACTTCTGAGGACTAGATTCCAAACAGAAGATGGCCCAGCACAGATTCTTGTGGTGTGCCACTGGTAAATGGTCTAATGGTAGAGGTGGAATGCCCAACTTTTGAGAGTATGCATTCTGTTGGTGAGCCAGTTGGCTACCCCATCTACTGATGTATGGGTTAATCCCCAGCTGGAAGACTTTCTCAGTGATACCTAAGTGGGGGACTGTATCAAAAGCCTTGAAAAATTCACATAGGATATTAATGGTACTCCACACAGATTCATGTTCAAGCGGATAAAAGATTTTTAAGTTACAATAGCTCACACTATGTAATTCTTAGATTATTTCAGTGCATATAATACATGCAAAAACTACACTGATGTTTAGTTGTGCTCCACATATTATCACTGTTTTTCCTTTTCCAGACTACAAAATTGCCTGTTCAGGTAACACCAGTTTTGTTTCTCTGTCTCGCTGCCTGGTATTTACGGATGGATTTCCACTTAGTGCTTTACACTTAAATGATCCCATCTGTACTGGGATTTTACAAGATGGAAGGTTAATATTCCCATTCGACAGCAGCAAGAGAACATGTGGCACAAAGTTGCAAGTAAGTTATGTCCAGAGTAATAATTACTGCAAATGAATGCTTAATGAAAGTTTTAAATAGTCTTTTACTGTCATTCCTCAGATTCCTAATTTACTATTTATTTTGGAATGTGACCATAATTATACTGTCAAACCTTTTAACACATCTGTGTCAGACTTATTATATTATGTTAATGAGCCTTGCCATGCAACCTCCATTTCACTTTTTTCAATTTTGTGCTTATCCACACATACTGGAAAGATTCAATGATGTTTACTCAATGCAGTTTACAGACACACACACACACACACACACACACACACACACACACACACACACACACACACACACACACACACACACACACACATATATATATATATATATATATATATATATATATATATATATATATATATATATATATATATATATATATATATATATATAGATATATATATATATATATCTGTGTACATATATATATAAAATGATAATAGTGTGGACTTCCTTACTCTTTCCAAAACAGTTTCACCTGCTATATGTATTTCTTTATTATACTACCAAGTAAGCACAATACCCATAAACACCAATCAGAATAAGCACTAATGTTCAATACTAACTACTTCTGGAAATTAATTTTTTAATGCATTTCTAAGTATATTTTGCCTAAGTACACAGAGCAGACTTTTGTTAGATAACAGGTGTTAATATGTCATATCACAAAATAATATGACTCCACTGTTTAAAATAACTTTATTAAATGGATTATTATACTTTTTATCTGTTGTATTATAATCACACAACACTATCTTTTGTTTGAAAAAGGAACCACACAAAGTAATTTTTGATTTTATTTTTGCAGCTTTCTTCCATGTTCTGCTACAATTGTTTCAGTGTAGACAAAGAAAATGAAAAACATGAGCAACATTAGTTATACATAATGCAAAAACTTGCCTAATTTGCAAGGCTGTGGAAGATATTCTACTTGACTTTGCCAAGTACCATATTACAAGTCTCATTCAACTGAACACACAACAGAGAAAAAATCAAAACACATACTTACTTGCATTGATTAAGCTGATAACACTCCTGGGAGAATTTGAAAAATCTAACTGTTTGGTGTCAAGTTTCAATGAGGCTGGTTACATTGATATACTATTACAGGAGGAAGTGTAATATATGATAGGTTGCTTTGTTTTAATGGGATGGTCTTTCAGTGACTAAAGTTGTATATAAATACATTTACTTGTCATGATGTTTATATTTTTTGAAGAAGTTCCACAGCAATAAAGGGATGAAAGCGCTAGATAAGTGTTCAGTGTTTTCTTTGTGCCTTGTTTTGAAGTTTTATTTTTATTAAGTTTCAAGATATATATATATATATATATATATATATATATATATATATATATATGGATCTACTTTTATTCATTAAAATTACACTTCTTCAAAAAAAGAAATGTAGATCCTCACTTCAGAGAAAGTGCAATTCAATGAAACTGCACTTTTGCTGAAGTATAGTCGCCAGATCAGCTAACTAAACAAAAAAAACACAAAAAAATATTTTGCAGGGGGGTCAAGCCCCCCTGCACCCCACACCCCCCTACTTTAATATTCTCACTCCAAGATTGCACTACAGTGGTGAAAAGGAAATATTCCCTTATCTCCACCGTACCACAATCTCAGCACTAGTTTACTGAGTTGTACATCAACACTAAACATTGATGTACAACTAAGGTAACATGCCAACTGTATGTTTTTACTTCGTTTCTTTTTTTTTTTACTTTTATTTTCACACAAAAGTGCATTTTCGACAAAATGCACTTTCATGGAAGTGAACTCATATATATATATATATATATATATATATATATATATATATATATATTTTATTTTTATTTTACATTTGTTTACCGGGAAAGTCCGACTGGACACAGGTCCATTTTCAGCGGAGGCCCGGGAAGAAAAGCTCCAAATATCAATACAGTTCAAAGGAGACAAAACGGTAACATATAAGAAAACATAACATTATACATGTTAAGAATACAATTGAGCATAGATAGTAGAGATTAACAATGTCTAAATATCTGATAGTAAACCATTTCCATATAAATATGAATAAGTGAGCGTTGTTACTTTTTTTTTTTTTTTTTTTAACAAATATAGATTGGGAAGTGGGGAGAAACCATTTGATCCTTAGCAGAATCCTAGCAACAGTGCAGTGGTATGGCTTAACCTGGGGAGTAACATGAGAATTGCCAGTTATTTAAGTTGTGGGTTTTGAGTAGAGGTGGTGGAAGTTAAGTGGCTTGGGAGTGAATTCCAGGTTCTGGCAATGGAGCAGGCAAAGAGAGATTTACCAGTATCATTTTTATGTTTGATGAGATTTATGTATATATATATATATATATATATATATATATATATATATATATATATATATATATATGTATATGGGATCCATACAGATCCCCGACTACACTTTCCACCAAAACAGAAATCACCGAGCATACTTAACTGAATGTGCTGTTCACCGAAGCAGCACTTTCGGATAAGTATGCTTGTTGTACTACAGTGCAGATAAGGGAAAATTCCCTTTCCCCCACTGTAGTACGATCACGGAGTGAGAATATTAAAGTAGGTGTGTGTGGGGGGTGCAGGGGGGGCTTTTTTTAAACATACTTTAACAAAAGTGCTTTTTCGTTTCGGTGAAAGCGCTTTCTGTAATGTATGTTCACTAATTATGGATTTGGACTTTTGGTGTTTATATATATATATATATATATATATATATATATATATATATATATATATATATATATATATATATATATATATATATATATATATATATATACCGAACTTAAGTAATAGTCACCTTTTATTTCAGTATAAAGTCTTTTATCATATCGAATAATAGTAGACACATTTGTAACATTATTTCAGGTACTTGGCCTTTCCCTTACTATGTCTTATATGATATTTCTCTTCAGATGAGATTAACACTGTCTTTTTCTGTAGCCATACTCACACAAGAAAAGGATTTTTCTAATTATTTATTTTTTAAATGCATTCCCTTAAGTCAATGCTAATTCACCTTGCTATTAAATGAAATGGAAGTTATTTGGTTTCTTGAAAATTAGGAGTCCATATTCACATGTGCATTCCCCTTCTCCTGTGCACTGGGACACAGAGTTGGAATAACACAGGTAGAGATACGTGTTCTCCCAGATGGTAGGCATGGGAAGGGGCAAAAATATATTTCGGTTTTCCTTTGATGTTCAATTGTAGTTCTTCACAGAATCTTTCTTAATGACTAACCTATATCAATTTAAAAATTTACATTATATTTGTTATTTCTTGATACCTGCATAAGTTGTTTCCAGAAGGTTTGCTTTTTAACAAAGGCAGGGTATCCAGTAAAATAACTACAATGGCTCCAGCAGTCTACCTTTATTGTAAATATTCTTAGAATGTTTTCTTAATATACTCATATCTTAAACATAAACAATACCATATAGACAAACAAGACTCACAATTGTCAAAGTTGTGCATAGTATTTAAATATCCTTCCCTATAAACAAAGCAACCATAATATAAACTCCATCTCTATTTACCAAGAAAATTTACTTGGGTGTCCAATTAGCAGTGTCAGACATGTCCTCACTGACCCCATGTCTACACTTTTTTAACTTAAGTCTAGCCATGGGTTATGTTTGTAACATCTGGAAAGGAGCTATAGTGGTATCTCTACACAAAGGTGGTACCAGAAACCCCATAAAATATAGGCTTATTAGCCTAACTAGCCTAATTTGCAAGGCTGTGGAAGATATTCTACCGGACTTTGACAAGTACCATATTACAAGTCTCATACAACTGAACACACAACAGTTTGGTTTTGTCTGGGTTATGTCATGTCTTCTCAGCTCTATAAACATTTTTGAGAACATTATAGAGGCAGTGGACGCTGGTCACTCAATCAACACAGCATCTCTGAATCTGACAAAGGCTTTTTGACACTGTAACCCATGCTAGTGTTTTAAGTGAACTAAAAGAACTGAGGCTAGACCCTTATATTGTAAGATGAATTACAAACGAGGTGAAGGATAGGACTTACACAATACAGTGACAAGTATCACTTCAGAAAAAAGAGAGCAGGAAGTTGAATACCAACAGAGGTCAGTACTGGGAGCCACATTTTTGGTATATACTTGGTAAGTCTCCATTGTACAAACCAAATTCTAAGATCATTACAAGCTGGGGGTGATCATCCATTCCACCAATGACACAGAAGCACTTCAACAAGAATTAGACCTTTGTATCCAAAGGTGTACAGAGAAAGGGCTAATATAAAATGCAAAAACAGTGTATCATTATAACCTTTGGAAAACACTTCTCATCAACAAATTGCAACATTGTCAGTTCTCCATTCCATATGGAAATGACACATATGAGATATCCATTCCTGCATTGAAAATAATCTTACCTTTGACTGCCATGTTGCAAAAGGACTCAGGCTTCTGTCTAGCACAACTTGTATCCAAAGCTATTTCATCAAGGTCAAAAGATGTTACTCTTCCTCTGTACTCTCCCCTAACTAGAGCAATTATTGAGTACAATGCCACGTTCTGCATGTACCTTGCCAGATTTTCATACACCTAGAAAGGCCCCAAAGGCTGCTGATGAAATTGATTATTGGTACAAAACCCCTTATCTACCAAGGCAGATTAAAAGCCCTGCCATTATACTCTTATAGACTGTTCCACTGAGATTTGTGAAACACATTCTCTTCATTAAAGACCCCACCTTAATGAATCTATTACACCTTCACAGGAGGAATAGCTACACAGATATCATAACCATGGAATGGGACCACCCCAACATATAAGTAAAACGCATTTGAGATCAAAATTCTGAGTTGTGCCATGTCTTGAAAAAATGGTCTGGCATGCTAAGAAGCATGGTGCTAAATGGCATTAGAAATACTTGGTTTAGGGATCTAAACCTCTTCTGCAACATCAACAGAACGATTTAAAAGGACAGGTGTATCTCGCAGAGGATACTACTGCTCTGGAACAGTGGCCCCATCCACATAAAATAAAGTTCATCCCTGTCCATATTTAAGATCAACTTAAATTTATAGCTGGGAATTAGAAAATTTACCCCAGGACTGCCATCTGTACTACTAATGGACAGAGGCAGCTCCTAAATGCTTTATCCCATGCATAGGTCCCCTCAAATTATCAATGGTATGATCCCAGTTATTTTCATTAGGGTTAATATATAAATATCAACCATGGAATGGATAAGGTCAATCTATAACCAAATGGTAAAGCAATTCTGAGCACAAAAAGGGAAGCTGGCTAGGCTTAAAATGTCCTGCAAGGGCAGCTAGCCTAGTATTTATTGGTGAAACTATGAACCTATAGAAAAAGGGACATTTGTACCTCCTTCAAGACTAACCTCAACCTCAACATCCACAGGGTCATCCTTGGATTGACATGTTTTCCCTACTAGAAGTGTGGAGTACATTTGGAAAATGCCATTTGGCAAGGTTTACATGGTCTTTAGACCCATTTAGCTTTATTTCCTGTGATCCTAGGATTCTATATTTAAGCAATCCCCTAACAATAGCATGATTTTCAACACGTATTAACTCTTACCTCCCTAGCATCTGTAGACATACAAGGTGTAAGCATCAGGAATTTGTGCATAAAGCTGGCCATGAAATTAAGATCACCAACTAATGAAGGACCATATAATGGCCATTATCAACAAGTAAGCAAACACATTGCAAACAAGCAAATAAACAAATGTAATGAGATAAGTCAAATCAGAAAAAATAAACTCCTAAAAATGGTTCTTTACAGATTAAACCAAATCAGACCTAATCAAATGTCTCACCCCTTAGGCTTATCTTAATCTAAACCCCATAGTGTGGCTAAAATATATACATGGCTTATCAATCAATTTAGGTCAATACTAAATAGAAACCTTTCTCAGATTCTATAAGTGGCACAAGCAATAGTTGTAGCACCTTAGAAGGATGTTGAGGTTTCCTCTGGTAATAGTATGCTTCCAGTTTCCCCACCTGCACAGGGGACATATGAGAAAGAAGACATGAAGAAAACTCAACTGTCACAGTCTCTGAAACAGCATTTTGGAGAAAACATTTCCACACAAAGAGCATGGAATATATACTTGAAGACAAAAATAACATTAAAGGAAGTGCTACTAAGATCTGAACCATGATTATTTTTAGTATGTCAGATGTGCACTCAGTGCAATAAGTCTTCAGTAACATTGTAGATGATTCTGTATTTTTGGTCCCTGTCAAGGAGATCCACATGTACAATGGCAGGATTCCAAAGGCAAAATTTACATTCAAATTCAGCTTCTTTCAAACTTCTCTATAATACATTTTTTGTACCTACATCTGCCGTACAAGGTCCATATTGGTGTGGTTGCAAGAAAATGGACTCAGTCTCCCTGTCTGTCTACACCATGTGCATCTTACCCAAGAAAGTTCTGCCTTAGAAAATGAAGAATTCAGACCTCTAACCTGTATCATATCTTTCAGAAGTAATCAGTGACTGTATTCAATACAGTAATGAGCACCTAAATTAATTTTTACACCAGACTGTTAGCAGTACTTCCTCCAAGAAAAATATCATAACCTTTGGTGCTTTATTTTCCTGAATGAGTGCCAGAACCAAAGAGTTTTTATGGCTTCTCACTTCAAGATCTTCCTGCTTTATGATCATTTGTTCAAATTTCTTCCTTAGCATAATTAACTTTCTCTCTTGCCAGTCCAGTTTTCCTTTCACATAAAGCAAATTTCAGCTCTTTTGCTGACACTCATTAAACAATGCCACTACAAGCTTCAACTCAGCAAGATACTGATTTAGATCTTGCATGATCCTTTTCGCCTCTGTCATCTCCACATTCAGGTCTACAACCACTCTTCACAATCCCACCGCCTTTGTGTAATGATTTGGCAAGAAGCACATATAGAGGGATTAAGGGCAGCCAGTCTATGTTTCATTAACTGTGCATCTCCCATCTATCACGTCACTCAGTTAATCCTCAAAGAAAAGAGCAATGCAACCTTCTCTTGCAGGACTCAGAAGCTAAAGTTTCTCATCAAAGCTGGAAGCAAAATCGAACAAAGCAGCAGTTTTTAATATTGCAAAACTTTTTAAATATCAGCTTCTGAAGCCTCACAGCAGAGGAAGATGCATCTTATCCTGCTCAGTTCCTTAGTTCACTCCATAATCATTCTTCTGTAGAAAGAATTTAAAACACAATAGCCTCCTCAGTTTTGTGTAGGCAGATAACCACATATCTCAGCCATACTATATTAGCATTCGAAAGACATGCGTGCGTAAATAGGCATGCCTTCATTGAATGTTGGGCATCGAGCTGGCACCTCGGCGCTTCATAAAAAAATCTACTGCCAATCATTAGCGGACCAGAGTTCCGCAGTGGCGACCCCTTACTGGGAAAAAGCCGAAAGCCAAACAACAACTATATTAAAAATGTAGTTGTTATACCCATTTACATATTTCATAAATTCCATCATTGACTCAAAATGGTCACACCTAAAAATTAAAAAAATATAAGCTGTACTCTCATTAGCATGACTCAAAAATGGATTTTTTTAAACATGCACGAATGCAAATATAAGTGGGACTTAAGGTGGCTGTCATAGCTCTGCTGCATTTTTGGCAATGCATTTACCATTAAAAAATAATTTCAAGTATCACATTAGTAAGTGAAACTTGAGTATTGGCAGTATCAGTGAATTAGTATAGTAATAATCCATGGCAGGGGTGGGTAATGCTGGATTTACCTACAGTTGGTGTGGTTTGGTCACGAGACCAAAGCCTGAGTGACCAAACAAAGCCAACCATGGGTAAATGAGCATTACCCACACCCAGCCATGGGTTACTGCTATTATACAATGACATTATTTAAGAAAAAAATTGCTTACTTTTCTTTAATGTCCTTGTATAACAACACCGTGGTGTTCTTCCACTTTGTTTTTATATTGTGGGGCTTTCTTGATGTACTGCACATGCTTATGGGATTTACATTCCCACACTTATGCAGTACATCAGTGCATTGAAGTGGAAGCAATGTAGAAAGGAAGCACTCTGTTGCTTTTATTTTTTACTTTTTTTATAAAGTATGAAATCTGGACACCTGGGATGTAAGAGAGGGAAGGAAATGGAGAAAATAGAAGGAAAATCAGGCACCTTTTTTAGTTCTGAATAACGTACCTGATTTTCCTAGTATTTTCTCTGTCCCATCTTTCTTATACCTCCAGACTGTCTGGATTTCAAATTTTATTATTATTTTTTTTTTTGTGGTGAAGAAACATTAAAAAGTTACAGCATATATTAATAGAAGAAAGTCCGGGCAATCAGACTTTTTTTCTATTAGTATATGCTCAATTTACAATGGGCACACTGGTTAGGCTGACCAATCAGTGTGCTCCCATTTGAATGTTAATGACCAGTCATTGTATAATCAGAATTCTGTGACATGACTTATTTTAAACCTCCAGTCCTCCTTTATGTGGGATACTATTAAAGAGAAAGTGTGCACCCATCACTAAAAAATTAAACACTCAGAGGAACATCATTTAAAATACATAGCAAGTATAGGCACTAAGACTTGCTTGAAGGACATAAAATATTTGTTTAACTGATGCCTCTATATACAAACTATCCATTGTTGCAACAATGGAAGCCCACTCCCTTTACAGTTCTGGAGATCTTGCATGGAGTAATAAGTCAGACAGCTTGAGAGGTCACCAATAAAAAAAATAAAAAAAGAAAAAAAAAGAAAAACTAAGCAACTGAGGTGGATGGCAGAATGTTGCATGTATCAAAGCTTAAATAGCTGGACATATTCTCACTTGATAAGATGAAAGATGGGGAAATAAATGGGTGGTCTATACTATGACATCGAACGCACAGGTGTTCAAACATGGTAATATTGAGCCCATATGTTTGAAATGTGAAAATAGCGAAGCCACGGAACACAGATTTTTTTTCACAGGGAAAAAAATTGGTGGGCCGTTTTCACGGCTTTGCTATTTCCTCCACTGTGGTGCAATCTCGAAGTTGGTATATTTAAGTAGGGGGGTGGGGGGGTGGGGGACTTAGTATAAGTTTAATGTGTGCATGTTTTTTTTTTTGTACCAGAACAGTGATTGTTTTCCCTGGGAAAAAAATTGCTGTTCTGTGTGTTCGTACTTCTTGCATTTTGAACTTCCCGGTTCGATATTACATTGTTCGAACACTTGTGCATTTGATGATGTGGTATAGACCCAAAATAAACATATGGAAACACAAAACAGTAACAGCAAAAGATGATTAGAACAAGCTTGAAAAAAAAGGTAAGTCATGTAGTAGGGACATGGAAGTCCAATTAAGGAAACCTAGTTCAGCCTGGACATAAGTTAGCATATTTTCACTGAGGATAAGTAGAAATAACAGCTGTACTGTGCTAGCTACAGCATTCAAGTGGAGCAAATAGGTTTACATTCTCTACTGCTGACATTTTGTATTATATTATGTTATATTATATTATATTATGTTATGTTATGTTATGTTATGTTATGTTATGTTATGTTATATTATAGCAATAACCCATGCCTGGGTGTGGGTAATGCTGGATTTACCCACAGTTGGTGTGGTTTGGTCACGAGGGCAAAGCCCGAGGGACCAAACAAAGTCAACCATGGGTAAATCCAGCATTACCCACACCCAGAAGTGGGTTATTGCTATTATACAATGACATTATTTAAGAAAAAAAATAATTACTTTTCTTAAATAATGGCATTGTATAATGCCTCCTTGCTGCTCTTCCGCAGCTGTCTGGTATTCTGCGGCAGTTCTGATGTACTCCGCATGCGTATGCCTATGCAGTACATCAGAGTTGGCAAAAGCAACGGAGAAAGCAAGATCTCCGTTGCTTTTTGCTGTTTCGCTATGTTAAATGGGTTCAACATAGTGAGACAGCTTTAAAAAAAGCAACAGAGAAAGCAAGATCTCCGTTGCTTTTTACACACTGTGTCGCTATGTTAAAGGAGTTTAACATAGCGAGACAGCTTTAAAAAAAGAACAGAGATCTCCGTTGTTTTTTTTAAACCTGTCTCGCTATGTTAAACTCCTTTAACATAGCGAGACAGTGTTTTAAAAAAGACTTATACTAATGGAAAAAGTCCGGGTGACCGGACCTTGTTCCATTACTATAAGTCGATTTACAACGTGCATGCTGGCCAATCAGTGTGCACGTTTTGGAATATTAATGGGGGGTCATGGTATAATATATTATATTATATTATATTATATTATATTATGTTATATTATATTATATTATATTATATTATATTATATTATATTATATTATAGCAATAACCGATGATGTTGGTGTGGTATATTGAAGATTTACCCTTGGTTGGTGTGGTTTTCTTAAATAATGTTTTTGTATAACAGTGCTGTGGTGTACTTTCACTTCTGCTGAGTATCCTGTTGCTTTTTTTCATGTACTGTGCATGCGTATGGGACTTGCATTCCCAGGCTTATCCAGTATATCAGTGCTTTGGAAAGGAAGCAGCAGAGAAAGGAAGGTCTCTGTTGTGCCCCTTTTTTACAAAAAAAAGGGTTTCAGACACTTCAGGGGTAGAAGAGAGACAGACTAGAGGAAATACAATGAAAATCAGGTATGTTTCTTTAGTTTCGAATAATGTACCTAATTTTTCTAGTATTTGAGTATGGGTTGGGAGGGTGGCCTAATGTTTAAGTTGTTTGCCTTACAAACACAAGATGCAGGGTTTGAGTCTCACAAGGGATAATTGGCTAGGCTTAAAATGGCTTGCAAGGGCAGTTAGCTTAGTATGAATCTATTTTCTCAGTCCTGTCTCTCTTGCATGTCTGGACTGTCTAGATTTCTAATGTTATTTATTTTTATTTTAAAAAAAATTAAAAGTTACAGTATATACTAATGGAAGAAAGTCCAGGTGACCAGAACTTTTTCCATTGGTATATGCTTGGATTTACAACGGGCATGCTGTTTGGGTTGAGCAAATTAACGTGCTACTTTTTGAATGCTAATGGTCAGTCATTGTATAATATATTATACTGTATGACTGTATGACTGGGATTTAATTTATCATATATTATTTACCACCTATCTACAAACTAATTTCAAAACATCTGATTATTTTGCAATTGTGTTTGTCCAGGTCCCCTTCAATAAAAACATCACACCGAATGACATTTGATGACCTTTATTAAACTTCCATTTAATTGATGGCAGGCATGTACCCAAGAAGACTGAATGCTGCAACTAAGTCAAAGGCACCTCACCAGCATGAGTCCAAGGGTGTGCACACCCATGCAACCAGCCCACCACACGCTTCCGATTCCTTTATATTTATTCCCCCAACAGATCTGCCTGCTCCCCAACTGAACTGCACAGGCCACAGGCCACATCAAAGGTGGGAAAAGCCCCAAAATGACCCACTGTGGTCTCATCCTTTACATCACAAAAACCTGACACTTCAACAAGGGTGTGCACTCTTCCCACATCCATCGTATTTTGGAAAATACATTACCTGTTACATATACATCTCCTAATTATATTATATTATATTATATTATATTATATTATATGCATAGAATAAAAAGAAATCTACTATAGTATGCAAGTTACTTATGCATTTAAGTAGACAGTGAACATGGAGCATTTTAAGAAGTCTGCGAGTGGGTATGTCAACTACATAATCTTGTGATTAGAAATCAAAAGAAATGGAAGTAAGAGAAAGAACTCTGTAGGCAGAAAATGCCAATATTTTAGTCAAGAGGTGGGGAATTAAGCAGGATTAGAGACAACTATACAGAGTGATAAAGATTTTTGTGAGTGGTGTGGTGTTCACTGTCGCAAAACTATGTATACAGCTGGGAAATGCTAGCAAAACTATTCAGGTATTACTCAATACTGAATTGTGGGGCAGATGATTCTGAGTAAAGAGAAATAGTTTAATATGGCAAGGTGAAATTTACAGTGTTATTTATCCTAGAGAAATACCGGAACCGATCCAGCAATTTAACATGTCTTGCAGTATTAGCTGATTTGGATAGTATGGTTGCATTAAATTGTTAATAGTGGACAATTTTCTAGACTATGAAGAAGTTCACATACTGAAGTAGCCAAAACTAGGTTATGTGTGTTGAACTTGGCCAAGGAAGAGCTAAGTGATATAGTTCTAACTGGTTTAATTCCCTGACTGTTAGGCAGCAATGTGTTCTATTGTTATAGTTTACAGCAAACTTGACTATTTTAACAATGTCACAAGTTTGGATAGCCAAGAAATTTGAAGTTTAGTAAAGACTATGAAAGCACAAAGGAGAGAAGGCAGTAAGAAAGAAGGTGACTGTTTACATTAGGACAGTCATTCTTTGTGCACGTGTGGGGTGTGCTGACTTATCTGACAATCCAATCGGAATGTCAAAGTATAGCTAATCCCCTCTCTTCCAAGGGAAGGTGGAGGCAAAGGACCTAAATCAGGAACATTTTGTAAACATCTTAATTCTCTTAAGATAACAAAGCATCTTCATCTTTTTTTTAACCTCAGCTGCTTATTAGGACACCAGGGTAGCATTTACTAATCAACAGAAAGGAAGAGGCTATATATGGCTTCTGGCCAGGTCTGTGAGATAAGGTTTTACTCTTTATGAATGCCTTTATGAATGCATCATGTTTGACACACTGTAGTCAGTCATGAAATGGTCACCCATTATAACTCGCAATAAGAGTGTATGATTTAGTTGTTTTATTATGATGGTGTTGGCAGAGTGGATAATGAATAATGTTCTGGTAGAGAAGAGTTAAAAAGCAAGAGTATAGCCAGGCATACTCTGTAGTCAGAGTACCCCCCCCCCAGAGCATCACATCAACATGTACTTTTTCCAAACAGTATTATGCCTACAATTAAGTGAATGCCTCAAACAAGAGGTGCAATATTGCTAATCTAAAAACAATAGCTTTAATAGTTTTAGGGGAGGCAGATGAAAATGTTAGTGCCATTTTATTAAGTGCTTGGGGAGGTAGCATTTTGAGAAATGTTGTCTATTTTTACCTGACAGGTGTCAGGGAGGGGGTAGCACTAAGACCCTGTTAGTACGAAATGTAATTGCTTGCTACCATACCCCTCTTCCTCTCAAAGCAAGAAGTCTGGACAAAGTCATAACTAATGGAGAGACCAAGGCCCAAAATTAGGGCTACTTTAAATGCTGCTTTTATAGTTAGAAAGTTAGTAGAATATCAGGTTTTGCATTACCATGTATTTTCTGAAAAGTATGAAGTCTGAATCTCAATTGTCTGTCTTTATTTTCTGACGTCAGCCTCAATGACTTAACAGAAAATCTTATTTTGAGAAACAGACAAAAATATAAGGCAAAAATCAGGACATTCTGTGAAAATATGTACATTTGAGAGGTATGCCTGCCACACACCTAGTTAAAAGCAATAATTTACCCCCATTACCACCAGTAAGCAAGTCCACAGTTACTTTTGCCACTTCAGTTATTTCCCTTTTCTCATTTGCTTATCTTACACACATATTTGACGTTCACTAAATGTCCTCATTAAATAAGATGGTGGACATTTCAGATCTCTGCTCACACATTCTTCATGGCATGTTTACGTGTTTGTCGTGAAGCAATATGCATTATTTAAAACTGGGCTTACTTCTACAGAAATATCACGATAACATTCTTCTCAATATGTAAGTGTTTAAAATTTAGCCGATTTTCTAAACAGAGATTGAAGTTGCACAGGTTTTTTCACCTTTTTTAAACATTCTATGACCCTCTTGTTACAGTGCCAGTCAGATGGATGACACTAGACAAGAGCATGCCAAATCACAATTCCTCTGCCCAGATCCAGGAAGAATTGGCCAAAATCCAAGAACTATCTTTTCAAACATTCGAGATTTTGGTTTAATAACCAGTGAGCATTTCCGCGAATTTCGCCCTTCAAACCGGTTTTAAAATAAGTTAATTCTGACAAAAAGTTGAATACTGTATAAGCGCAACAAAGTGCCTTAATAAAAATGCAATGGTATCTCATCCTGGATTAAAATCAAATACAGCAGAATAGTACAAAAAAACTACAAGATGGAACGTTTTGAGAACTACTCTAAATTGTCACTTCCAATGTCTGTGCTGCTTGTTTTTACTTTAAAATATTGCTTAGTAACATACAAATTGTGTAAGGAAATCATCAAATGCTATCACCATGCCTACCTAGTAAAAATAAATAGGGTTATATACCCACGTGGGGCAATACCACACCCAAAGTTAATGCTACCAAGGCAAATGGCCTCAAGACGTAGCACTACATTTTTCTACACAGTTATCCAGATACACACAACATGTGGCTCTGGAAGCAATTTACTCAAATAAGCAAAACAGCTACATAGACAATGAATAGATTACACAAATTTTCTTTTGAATTCCATTTTGGAAGCCTACAAGACAGGTTGAATACAACCTCTGTGCCCCCTTCCCCCATTGTCCATTTCAATCTGAAAGCACCCAAACTACTACCCCCAATAAACCAAACTCCTCAATACTCCATTTTAACTTTTCGTACATGTTGAAAAGAAATTACACACTTTAAGAAATGTATTTTCCCCACCACTACACATGTTAAGTTATTCTCCTTCAATTAAAACAGAATAAAAATCCAAATTGCTACTCAGAATTTTACACCATTCCTGACTAAAAGTAGTCCAAGGCCTACTTGCACCACAATACCTACAGGCCGTCATGGACATAATACTTGCAATAGCAAGCTCACGCCAAAAATGTGACTCCTACTCCAGTTACACTTGGCTAAAACCTTTAAGTCCCTCCCTATCCTTACCTCATTTCCTCCCAATCATCCCTCATTCCTGTTTAACCCTATCCTCCCCTTAACTTCCTAATTCCTACTACTCTAACTAGCCCCAACTGAAGATGGCCCTGGACAAATTGGTCTGTTCCAAACCTCATTTGTAAAAGTAAGACTCCAGTATTTTTAGTTCCTTGATGTTTAGTGTTGCTATTCAGGATTTAGAATGATGTGAATATGACATACTTGTATAATTTATTGAGAGTTTAATATACTTAAAAACTAATAATCCATAATGTTTACAAAACTTTTATTTTACAAAGTGCATTTGAGCTCAGGCAACCGTGAGGTTTTCAACAACAAGGAAGTTGCATTTTCTGGGTAAACAGACCCTGTGCTAAGTGAACAAATGTATTGTCTCTTTTCTTGCTTATTTTTTGCTTTTGTCATTAAAAACTTTTTAGCCATTGCAGTGTATATTTCTAATACTGAATTGGACACGATACTCTTGTAGGAAGATGATTCCTTATTCTTGTTAACATTCATTAAGAGAATTTTTTATATACATTTAAATAGTGCCAGTAGTCATATAGGCTTTGGGTTTCTAATTCTTGGAATTATCTGATTTTAATACTGTATTATTTTTACCCACTACAATTAGGTAAATGAAACTCACTTCATCTATTCAAATGCCATCCAAGGAACAACAAGAAATACAAATAACAGTGTGATAATCCGAGAAAGGAAAATAAACATTGCATTCAGATGTGAATATCCTCTCAGTGTAAACCTATCGTCAACGCTATCTGTTAAGCCAATTGAGAGGTAAACTTATGTTCTTCAAAGAAGACTGAATTTATGCTGCATTGGTTTCAGTTCCAATTTGTAATATGTGAGAAGCATACATTTATTTTAAGCAACAAAATATCATAATTGTCATTTCTATTGCTCGGACACTATACATTTTTATTTGATCATTAAAGTGAACTGGAATAGTAAAGATTGAAACTCAACCTATCAAAAAAAAGTAACAACAAGAAAACAGTAAAGATAGAAACTCAACCTATTAAAAACAATAACAAGACATTTTCCAAAGAAAACAACTCGCTACTAATGTAGCTCAGCATATAAATGCAGTGACTCTGAAGTTAGAAGTGATGAAGGTTGTTGATTCATGCCTGCTAGTTGTTGTGCATTATCAGCCCCCCATAGCCTAATGCAGACTGTATTGGCTTATTAAACAAATAACTGAGGGTTTGAATCCATCTGGTGTGGTATAATTTTGTTTAGCAGTTAGTGCTGTAGAATAAAGCTCTGACTTGTTAATGAAGTGCTTCCCATCCAAAGGACACACGGTTTGAATCTTTCCAGCTTCTTGGGCAAGTCTCTTAACCGGACAGTGCTTTGGGGCAATTGGAAATTTATGATTTTTAATGGTCTCCCAAATGACATGCCTATTAACTATCTATGAGCAAACAGAAAACTTCAAATGACTGTTTCTGCAGAAGGTCTTTGTAGGCCCATAACTACTGCTACTTATATAAACCAACTCTGAGACTCCGCCACTTATCTAAATTCGAGCAGGGTAAGTACGGCAGGGAGTGTGGAGGGAGTACGATGGTGTTGGAGATTAGCTGTTTACTGGCTTATGGCAGGATTCAAACCTAGGGTTATGGAGCAGGAGGGTAGTTTAAGGTTATGGTGCAATAAGGGAATTTATTTTAAGGGAGTGGAAGGGGAGCATTAGGGTTTGTGACCAAGAAGGGACTTTATAGCAGTGATCAAAACATTTAGGTTTAGAGAGAAGGAGGGTAATTCTAGATTTAGAGACTGATCAAGGAATTTAGGCTTAGGGAGAAGAAGTGGAGTTTAGGGTTAAAGACTAAGGTTTCAAGTTAGAGTTATGGACTGGACTGGAGATCTACAGTCAGAGTTGTGGAAGTCTATATAGTTCAGTAAGACTGGGTTGTGAAAGGACTACGGAATTTACAAGTATCGGGCTGCTGAGAGGTAGGGCACTTGTCATTTCAAGCACATAGCAATGCGCAAGTCAGCCATGAACTTCTAGCAAGCAAGAATGTTTAGAAGACAAACTGTGTATATTATACATATATATATATATATATATATATATATATATATATATATATATATATACACACACACACACACACACACACACACACACACACACACACACACACACACACACACACACACACACATACATATACACAAACACATACACATATACACTCTATATATGGCTCTACTTGAAGATTGACTCAACAGAAAGTTGAACATCATATAACTGAGACAATACGATCAACTTTCCAAAAAGTTGAACAACAGAAAACAATAAAAAATCTACATTTTTGCATGGGATCAAGCCCCCCTGCACCCCCTACACCTTCTGCATATTAAATATGCCAACTCTAAGATCACACTACAGGGGGAAAAGGGTAAATTCCCCGATCTCTACTGTGCATGATCTCCATTCAAAAGCTTCAACATTTCAGAAAGCTAGTCATCGTTTCGACTAGATATAACATTTGACTTTCTGTTAACTCAATCTTCTGAAGGGAACCCATATATAAATATATGGGTCAATGTCATTTCATTGAATCAAAAAATGGCCAAACCTATTTGAAAACTCATTTCATTGAAAACACATTTGACTATAAACTCATTTCTTAGAAAACCTTCTCCACAAGTCCCTCTGCACCCCCCCCCCATGTAGAGATTTTGCCCTGACCCCCCCCCCCCTTACTTATATATATTACTCCATGGCCACACAAACACTTAGAAAAAAAAAACAAAAATGCACACAATGAATGACTGCTTGAGCGCAAACACAAATATATAAAGATCTGGAGATACAACCTGATGCTGGCCATCACAACACACACATATTCTGCTAGACTGACTTCCATAATAACTCCTGTGATAAGAAATGACATGAAAATGCAACCCTGGCTATGAGCTAGGTGACTGATATTTAAGCCTGACATTGATGGAAAACCTTATAGAAATCATGGCATTAATCATACAGGACATAGGGAACCTCCAAACACTAGATCCATCTCAGTTTAGATTCATCAAGAGCAGGTCATGCTTACTCAACCTGGTGAATTTTTTTTGAAAAGTTCCCCAATGCAGTGGATGAAGGCAAAATGGTACAGACCACATAGCTCATCATGGCCAAAGCTTTTGACACAATTTCCTACTCAGACATAGTAGAAAAGTTCATTAAACTGGGAATAAACCGCTATGTCACCCACTGGCTTGCCAACTGGCTCACAGATAGGATGCAGATAATCAAAATAAGGAAAATTACATTAATAAAGAGACTAGTCACCAGTGTAGTCACCCAGGGTTCTATGTTGGGACCTCTCCCACTTCTCATCTACTTTTCTGAAGTAAAAGCCAAGATCAAAGGGCTGTGGCTGAATAGGTTTGCAAATTAATGCAAGCTAGGAGCAGTCATTGAATCTCTAAAATAAATGACTTGTTTCAAAATCATGGTCTGAAATGAAATGCCAGAAAAATGCATTATTGTATCCTTAGGGAAATCATCTATCCCAGAGAGCTACCACATTGACAATACGCCACTAAGACTTGGTCCAGTTGTTTGGAATATTATGTGGACAGTGACCTAACTTTTGACCAACATATTTCTGCTGTTGTAAGAAAGTCATTCTATATTGCACAGCTTATAACCAAAGAGACTGCGTCTAGGTCTAGGGATGTCATTGTCCTCCCTTTACTCAGCCCTCAGTAGGCCAATATTTGAGTATAATGCCCCCTTTGGTGTGTATCTGTCCAGACACATGCAGCAATTGGAATGCTCACTAAGATATCTTACTAAAAGGATAAAAAGTCTAAACAACATCTCCTACATGGACCAACTCAAAGACCAGTCACTATACTTGGTATCTTACAGACTGCTAAGAGGTGACCTCTATCTGGCATAAAAAGGATCCTCCATTCCATTACTGATGTATTTAGTGCACATTGGCAAGTCAAATGCCACCAGAAATGTTCAATCTATGTATATAAACCTCTTCTGCAACATCAACCAAATGGTTTGGAGGGACAAGTATATTTCACAGAGGATACTGCTACTGTGGAAGACTCCCCATCCTCATAAAACAAAGTTAATCCCTGCCTTTTTTCCAAACTAACTTAGATCTATGAATGGGAAACAGAAACTTTACCCAGGACTGCCTCTGTACTTCAAATGGACAGATTTGTTGTTGTGTCTTTCAGCTTTTTCCCAGTTAGGGGTCGCCACAGCGGTACTCCGGTCCACTAATGATTGGCAGTAGATTTTTATGTGCCGAGTTGCCAGCTCTGACGCACAACCTTCAACGAAGGTATGCCCATTCACGCATGTCTCCACACAGAAGATGCTCTAACTGAGAATCGAACAGGACAACATCTTACTGTGAGGCAACAATGCTACCGCAGCACCACCACCACAGTATACAGCTCCTAAATACTTTATATCCCATGTATAGGTCCCCTCAAATTATCTATGGTATGTTCCTAATTATTCTCATTAGGGGTAATATACAATTATCAACCATGGGTTGGGTAAGTCTAATCTATAACCAAATGGGCTAGGTTATTTTAAGCATAAAAAAGGAAATTGTCTAAGCTTAAAATGGCTAGCCTAGTACTTACCAATAAACCTATGAACCTATGGTTTCAGTCAAAGGGGTGATGCAAGAAGTAAACCATTCTCCACACTCCCCATCCCTCCCATCAGTGTGATACCAGGAGGAGGTAGAAACTATAGGAGAAGGACATGGGCAGCAGATTGTCAGGTGAGGGGTACAGGGAAGAAACAAAACAAAATAAGGAAGGCAATAATCCTCAATGCCCACTGTTTAGGCAAAAAGGTACCCAAGGAGTTGGTTTTGTCATAAAAGAGGTATCTTTTTTATGGCAATTACCGAAGCCTGGTCAACAGAAAAACAAAAGCAAGATACAAACATATATACATAGTTTAATGAGGAACAAGCAGGGAAACATGTCTAAAAGCAGGAATGAATGCAAAAGCACAGTTGACTATACAAGAATAGGAAGAGGCACAGGCGGTAACACTAGATACAGGAAACTGCACTAGAGACAACACATGAGCTGAGAACAGACCCCTGTAGTAGAAGAAAAATACAAAAAAATTATGTAAATGATACAGGCTTACTTATTACAGTAGAGGAATGTCCAGAATGATTCATGGGAGGCATCACTGTTCAAGAGACTGCCTGGAGCACTTTATTTGGAGGCACACCAAAAAAAGATAATTTTCTACACAGAAAGGACAAGCATTGAAAAGCTAGTACTGGGACTGAGACAGGTAATGGGAGATTGTTACCTTGTGGTTTCAGGTGAAGACAGCTTTTCAGTTCTTAAACTAGGCAGTCAGTTTGAGCAACTGATGCTCAATGAGTAGGGTTCGTTCAACTAATCAGAAAACCTTGATCTGGAATTCAACAGTACAGACTTTTATAAAATGGAATTGATGCTCCAAATGAAAAAAATGGGGAAATAAATGCTATGATTCTCAAATAAAGTGGTATCAAATGATAACATACTGTGATTCTGAAATAAAATGGTGTTAAATAAATGATATATAGTAAAGTCAAACTAAAACCCTGAAACAACACCGATAAATGCAGAAAGATCAGGGAAAAGCAACAGGAAAGGTAAAGGCACTCAAAGTCAGGCAACTGCTATTCACTCATTAAACATAATAAACCTTTTAACTAATAGATAAGACAGAAAGAAAAGGTAAAACATACTGATAAAAAAACTCAGGAATGGTAAGGCTGGACAGAGATGAATGTTGACTGGAAAGCAAATAGAAAGCTTAAGTTCAGTCTGTTCGCAGATCAAACCATTCTGAAATAAGTAGAAAAACTAGCTGTACTGACACAGAGGGATATAAGACTGAGTACAACACAGGTAACTACAGTCCCACTGCAAATTAAGCAGTGTGATACATTATCTTCCTTCACAGGGGGACTGGATGATTGGATAGATATTCACAAATTCCCTCCTAGCTTGAGTAGCAGGTCCTCTTCAAGAGAAGAGGGTCACTCTGAGGGTAGGTACTATAGCCATAAGACTCAATTGCCTTGTAATTCCTATATTCCTGTGATGACATGAGTCTGAGTGGCAGCTGTGGTGCTTACTGGAGCAGGTGTAAGGGTGAAATGTTGAGGCCTAGTCTGCTCACGCCTCATCAATGGGATTGAAGGTGACCAAATGTACAAGCCTGGTTACCATTGCTGATCCCCTAGTAGAAACTAGGAATGATGGAGGGATGTAGTCTATGAGGGAGTGCCGAGCCACTTATCTTTATCTCTATCTCTGGTGGAGGTGTGTAGGTATATTGCATAAGATCAAGAGACTCTAACTAACCCCTTGGAAGCAAATAAGCACACAAAAGGTCAAGGTAGTTCTTAATGGGGAAAAATTAATCCTCCAGTATGTAAATGATAATTCTCATTGTTGGCATATTTGACTCTCACCCCAGAAAGTAAGTAGGTTAAATAGCTTTCACCCAGAGGAATGAAATGGTCCATCTAGAGACTGTGATGCCAAGGCTCAGTAGTTGGGGGTGGAGAGGCAAAAAAAAATAGATAAAATGAAATGGCTAGAAAAACTAAAGGCCATCAATGCAATGGACCCTGATGTGATTCACCCTGGAATTTATAGAGTATTGACAGAAAAACTGGCAATACAATTTTTTACAAATAATAGGAAAATCTAAGTTTCCTGAAGACTGCAATAACAGGGACATTATATTTCTTCACAAACATTAGGACATACAATTGAATCTACTGACCTTCAAAAGGTAATGTTTTGAATCATATTTTAATAACACTTAGGCATTATTCTTACCATCTGGTCACAGAACCCAAGATAGCATGAATTCATATTCATAGCTCACTTAATACAAATGAGTTCACTGCATGTACAGCCTTATATGCAGGCTAAACTCTCAGTAAGATTGCAACTAGACTATAAGATAAATATTGTTATATAATTAAGGGCACTGTTAACAATTAATATATTTTAGCAATATCTGCAAAACTTGCATTCAAATTCTATGAGAGCTAGAAGTGGTCACCACCAGTGAATGTCGTAACTTAAGCAATACAGTAGACTTATGTGATCATGTTTTGGAAATGAGCCCTAGTTTAAATAAACATTAATGGAAATCTGTTCAATGCTTTGCCTTTAAGACATTTATCATATATACTGAAATAATTGCTTTCAGTTAAAGGAATGTTTGTTTTTCAATTATATGACAAACCATTTGCATTTATTGCTATTTCTAATTAAGATATTGTTTTGCAAAAAATGTGTAATTAGAAACTTTATTTGGGCCAATACCATCAACTAATTTTTTTCAAGATTTGTTTAAATTCTAATTAACTACTGCCCTGTTCATTCTTGTTGCCACTCATACCTCTCAACTGTACAGATTTTCATAGAATTTACAAATTTTTGTTTCATATTTTTGTTCTGTTTCTCAAAAAAAATGTGTTTTTTTGACAATTCACTGGTATGATGTAAGGATTAAAGTCACTGAATAATGACATGCACTTGAGTTTCAGGCTTCAAATCCTTCAGAAAATGCATGCTAACACAAATCCTGTTATTCTAGCAACTTTTTAAGTTTATAAGAGCAATATTTAAAATGTGTTCCTATTTTTGGCCCTTTGTCCCCCCATTATGTTAGGTTTTGTCCAGATTTTGCCACTCTATTCTTAACATGTTTGTGCATTCACAAGTGCGCGCGCGTACACACACACACACACACACACACACACACACACACACACACACACACACACACACACATGCACTACCATCACCACCAGCACCTATACCAACAGCGGTAGCAAGAACAGTTTGCAGTCATTTCTCCACTGCCGCAAATACAGTTCCAGGGTACATATATTAGTACCCCACAAAATTATGTAAGTGCCAATGTAAGAGTTGTAGTTATTGCATTGCAGTTACATTTTAATGTCATAATTCTTGTGAAGTATCTTTAATTTATCCCACTTTTGTTTATCATTGAATGCTAGTGCTATCCACATCTGAATGATAAAAAATATACCTGTATTAACTGGAAATCACCTTCATATCTAAATAGTTCTTATTTACAGGGGCTAGAATCCAGGATGAGAATGTATAACAAAGTGAGATTAGGATGAAGTTTCTCAAATCAGGAGATCAGTGAATGAAGTGTAATGTATCCTGAACCTTAACAATTTCAGCAAATTGAATGAACTATTTTTCCAAAAGCTGGGTCATAGGCAGTCATCCTGTTGTAGTGATAATGCACGTCTTAATGTTGTACGATACTTTAAGTAATACATGTATCAGTACTCTAATTATTATCTCATAATTCTTATTTTATATACAGTGTTATTAATGCAAGCCTGTCTTCTGGCCAAGGGATATACCAGGCAAAGATGATTCTGTTCCGGGATTCTGCATACAGTCAGCCTTTTACAGTTACCCCAGTGACACTTGCTGTAAATACTAGGATTTATGTTGGAATCATCCTTACAGGAATAGATCCAGACCAATTTGTGATAACATTAGTTTCATGCTGGAGCACTCGAACCAGTGACCCCACATCAAGCCCTAAATGGGATCTCATTATTAACCGGTAAGTGTCTATATCTTTCTGTTTTCCCTCCACTTTTGCTCTGTTACAGTTCAATGTTTTAATACATTATTTTTATCCCTAGATAATTCTTTCTTATTTGATAACCCATTTCAATTTCAGCTATGTTTTTGAAAGTATAGTCCCAAAACCATGTTATGCTATTTTTCTGTAAAGAAGTTAGCATACTTTTATTAAAAATAACCAAAGCACTGTGTGATTAACTGTCATTGGATGCTAATCATAATTTTGTTTTCCTTAATTCATATTATACTTTCATAATTTTAAATCAGTGGTTGCATGGTTTCACTACACTATGCAACGTAATAATTTTTGCAAACTTTCCTTGTAAGAACCAATTAGGTACTGACTGACCATTTGTGCAGTTTCATTTACAGGCAAAATACTAATTTTAAGTTTACTTTAATAAACATTTCTGAAATATTTGGAGTCTGGGCAATATTTTTTTCAGCCAGCTTGTCAATCCATAGCTCATTGAGTTCTAGCCTTGTATCTTCCATTTCATGTTGAACTGTCTGAAAAGCCAGCACATCAAGAAATCGATACCTTATCTGCTGTAAACATAAAAAGTAGAGAGGCTGCAAACATGGGAGTTACAATAAAATATTTATGCACTTTCACATCCAACAGGAACACTTCCTCAGACTTTAATAAAAAAAGATTAAAAGGGGCATGGCCCAGATGCAGGCTAGTTAGCAACACTTTTCTTGAGCTCTGACAGTCTTTATATTTACTGACAGAAAAAATTGAAAACCAGGACTAATTTCTTTACAAAAATTACAGGATATAATATTTAAAGGTCACTGGCTTGTTTTATCAGAAAAAAATGCCAGTATTTAACAAAATTCCGGTCAAAACATCAACAGAAAGGCTTCTGATACTGTTATAAGATGAGCAACTCAAAATACAACTTTCAAGACCAGTCTTCAAAGAAGGACCTGCTAACCTAATTAATCAACATGTCTGAACTAACCAAAAAATTTGATAAAATGGACAGTAAACTGGATTTGTATAAACGAGAAACCTCCAGACAAAAAGAGGTTTAAAAGAAATGATGCAGCAACAAAAGATCCAAATCACCGGGATGGAAAAATCATTAAATGACCAAGATTAGCAGAACAAGAACTACAAGTGGAATTTCTTTTGAAGCAAAATACAGCTTTAATAAATCTCAAGAACAGATCCAGGAGGAATAATCTTTGGATTTATGGTTTACCTGAAAATGTGGACTCAAAACATAACCAATTTCCTCACAACCTGGCTTCCCAAAGCTTTAAAATTGCAAGAAGCCTTTTCATGTGGAATTGAGAGGGCACATCAGTCTTTGAGTAAATCAACCATGCTCAGCAAGGACAAAACCAAACCAAGATCTGTCATAGTTCTTTTTTTCTCTTCACAGGACAAAGAACTGATTCTGAAGTCAGCATGGACCAATTCCACAATGAAATATGACAACATTACTAGGTTTGATAATATCTGCTCTTCTACAGTGGCAGCCAAAAGGAAGGAATGTTTACCACTAATTAATAAACTTAAACAACAACAATTAAAAGTTAATCTTTTATTTCAAGCCAGACTTCACATTTTCCCAGAAGACAACAGAGCCTTTGAACCCTTAGATAATGCAGTTTCTTTTCTTTCTAAAAACAACTTCCTAGATCAAACAGAAGAAATGGATTGCTTTGGATGTAGCCTCAAATGTCAAGCTGAGAAGAATAACCGGAAGACAACAGGAAAGAAAAATAAAAAAATGAAGGACAAATTATATTTACTTGTTAAAATAAAATGTTTTTAGATTATTAAGCACCTGCAGTTTATGGATAGGGAAATATAAATCTTCAGCACTCTATCAGGAAAAGGTAATGGACATTAATTTGTCTTTATTAATCTGAATTTATAACCAACATTAATACTTAAAACAAATAGACAATACAGTCATAAGTATAGGAACTGTTATCCCTGTTAACAATGTTTATGGGTTACTTAATATACAAAATTGAATGACAACTAGGGATAGCTGTGTTTTGGTTGGGCTGGAGATTATACTAATAGTGTCATTTGAATGTTGGTTGCATTGATTCTTTACTTATATTTATAGTTGATAGCCTTGCTTCTCTTCTAACAAAGCTTTAATAATGTGTTTAATATAAATAATAATTAGTTTTTAGAGTACATGATTTGTATACAAAATGTTTTATTTTAAGATGTATAGTAACTCATTGATATAGTATTTATGATCGTTTTCTTAAAAAAAGTTTTTCTTTTAAAAATCTGTGGTAATACAGTTCATAAAAATGAACAGAGTAAGCCAAGAACCTCAGTTTACACCACACTTACATTCTCTAGTTTCTCGCCGGAATCGCAAGATGATTACACTTTTTTTGCTTTGTTTTAGAACTCTTCATGAAGCAATTCTAAAGCCTGGGTTTTTCCATAATCAAACAGAGGCACTAAAATTAAAGTAAATGAAGCATAGTGGTATCACTGCTTTACAACACTCAGATTTAGTTGTTTTATCATTCTAAGCTCTTAAAGTGACACACTATTTCACTCTAAGTGTATTAATAGTTTACCACAGATTATAATTTAATGATCTAGTAAAACATATGTGTAAAAATAAAAGAACAGTTTTGTTTTACAGATTTCATGTTAAATCTACACATTTATTGATTAAATATCTACATTTTCATTGTAAACAATTAATTGATTTGAAAGTTTTCTGTCACAAAAGCAAGTAGGCCAATAAAAGGAGGCTAGTCGAGTGGCCTCTGAAAGACATGCGTGAATGGGCGTGCCTTCGCTGAAGGTTGGGTGTCGGGCTGGCAACTCGGCACCATAAAAATCGACTGCCAATCATTAGCGGACTGGAGTTCCACTGTGGCGACCCTTAACCGGGAAAAGCCCAAAAGACAAACAAGTCCACATATCTATTCCACACTAACATTTATCTACAAACCATAAGAATAGTAGTTATGCATAAAGAAAAGTTACTGATTACAGTTTCTGTATTTGCTTATGTTTCTTTTTAGTCTATGAAGGGTGATGTAAGTTGCAGAGTTTTGTGGTCTTTTACACTGATAGAGCAGTCATGGCATTAGATAAAGGCACTACATTTAAGGCTACAGCTATCTGTAAAAGGGTAACTTTGAACATTAAAATAATATCACATACAAGCCAAACTTTTAAAACAGTTTTACTGTGATACAGACTGAGTTACTTAAGTAAATGTTTCTCAGCCTGTTAACACAGAAAAGGAAACTTGCGCAATACCTTACTGTCATCTATATCAGTTCAATTATGCTGACTGAGTTGTCATCTGACTTTATAATTCAATATGGATTGTTAGTGAGTTAAATAATATTGTATATAAATCAAATCTTTCTATTTATAGGGTTGTTTTCAGCTTACATAAGTTACACTTCACCTTTTTCAGAACTTTTAAAATGTATATAATTACATACATATGACACTGCTACAAGTTATATAATAACTTTTAAATAATCTACCCTAAGTAAACCAGAGAAACAATATCCAAACGTAAATTATACAAGTTAACTAGCATATGGGTTTTCATCTTGTTTTTGTGGTGCCACAATTAGAAAAAAAAGAGGTTTTAACATAAGAAGGAATGTTGAAAGATTTGCTTATAGTAAACAGGCATTATAAAATTCATAAGTACAGCAGTGTAGCCTATATTTAAGCATAACTGTAAGACAATACTATGGTTAAGGGTGATTCATATCAACCTGTATGATTTCTTGATATGTTATTGGGATTGTTAATTCTTGTCAACCTTAGTAGACTGAATTTAGAATATATCATACTGGTTAATAACCATATGTTTACTGTTATAATTATCCTATAGAATGATAACATACTTTCTGACTAACAAGTAATGACTTGTCAGCCTCAGAGTATAGTGCCTGCGACAGGGAGAGGGACAGTTTGATGCTTTGTCATCTTAAGTGTAGGGATTATAATAAATCTAGAGATAGAAAGGGGTTCATGGTTCAGGTTTTGATACTATAATGTTTCTTATGTTTTTTTTTTTAACTTGACTAAGTATATTAGTCAAACTAAAAGGAAACTAAAACAGTTTTTTTTTATTCACAGCTGTACACAAACAAGAACTTTTATATATTCTTCTGCCTAATGGAATACAAGTTCAATTAAATCTACATATAGCAGTATTTAAATGTGAAGGTGATCTCAATTAATGTTAATGGGATGAATAATTAATGTAAGAGACTAAGTTTATTTAAATATATTAAAACTATAAACCCACAACTGATATTTCTGCAAGAGACACATTTATTAACTGAAGACCTTAATTTACTCAGCTTCAATGGTTATACAGTAGTAACAAGTTCATCACATAAGAAAAAAAAAAGAGGGGTAATGATTTTATGGAAAAATTCTGTCGTTATGCCAAAAAATAATAAGCTCATATCAAGATAAATCTGGGATGCTTTGTATGTCAACTATCTCAATAAATGGTAATCTGTATACTTTTATAAGCATTTATTGGATACCTGGGTTGAGTGCAAGTATCGTTATACAACAGTTAGAAGAAGTAACCCAGCACTCCAAAGGGAACTTGATAATAGCTGAGGATTTCAATTTTATACTAGATGATAAAGACACTGACTCAATAAATACCAGAAGGAAAACTACAACATCAAAAACACTAGCAGAATTTGTTGAACTATATAACCTTAAAGATGTAAATGAATATGCTGACATTATACATTTTTTTCACATAGGTATAACATACACTCAAGAACAGATAGAGCATATATAGCAAAGGAAATAACCACCTTTTTAGCAATGTTAAAGGAATCTCTTGTCCATTAACAGACCACAATGCAATTACTTTTGAAGTCAAAGTTCATAACAAACAAAAGGTGACAATCACTAGAATACCATCCTATATAACGAATCTAAAAGAGTTTAAAGAATTTTATACAAAAGAATTTCAACAATTTCTTAAATTAAACATAAATTAAGACATTTTGGAAATCTATATATGGGATGCATTAAAAGCAATCATATATGGAAGAACATTAACTTGGTACAAAAATAAAAGAAAGCAGTGGGACAAGCAATTAACTGAACTTCAAAAGGAAACAGATATTATTAAACTTAATATACAAAAAGGACATAGTCAATTAACTAGTGATTTAGCAATGAAAAATAAAGAATATGCTGAAATATTACATCATAACATAATGGCAGAATTAGAAAAAATCAAACTTATTTCTTATTCAATGAATCCAAAGACTCAAAGGAAAATAGCAAATAGAACTAAGAAAGTTATTAAAATAAATAAAATAAAAGAAATATATAATTCCAACATTAATAAGAAAGTTTCAGACTTAAACAGCATACTTGAAACATTTCAGTTGCACTATCAAAAACTTAATACTAGCAACATAGAGATGAAATTGAAAGAAACAATTAGAAACTTCCTTCAGGATAATATAAACCTCAAAATACAAGAACAAGAGAGTAGACACATTGCCAAGCAGATAACAATGTTTAAGTTGCAGAATCAAATTAAAAAAGTGAAACCCAATAAAGCACCAGGAAATGACAACATAACAACAGAAATTTATAAGTTATTCCACAAAGAAGCTAAACAGTTACTGTTAAAGGTTTTTAACAAGGATAAACAAGAAATATTAGTTCCACCTTCTTGAAAATATAGTTTAATCTCGCATATTATGAAATCTGAAAAAAAAAATCCCTCAGAATGTTTTTCCTATAGGCCCATTTTATTGTTAAATGTAGATTACAAAATGTTTATGGCAATACACACAGAGAGAATTAAACATATATTACCATCATTAATTGATTACAACCAGACAGGTTTTATTAATGATAAAAACATCTACGATAATATTAAAAGAATTCTTGGCTTGATAGATTATGTTGATTTAAGTAAGAGAGACATGACTCTGGTGAGTCTAGACATCAATAGCACCTTTGGTTCAATAGATTGGAATTATTTACTAGTGGTACTAGAAGAATATGTTTTTTCACAACAATTCACATTCTTAATTAAAACACTATATGAAAATTCTCTGGCCTATGTTAAGATTGGGTCATGTCTCTCTACTTCTATAACTATTGGAAAAGGATGCACACTTTCACCTTCACTGTTTGCATTAGCAATTGAACCTTTTGCTAACTATGTTAGAATGAACACAAATATTAAAGGCATGGTAATTGGGAATGACTTAGAAATGAAAATACAGTTATTTACTGATGACATCCTGTTGACAATATCTGATAAAGATAATCATTAACTGAATTATTCCAAGCAATAAACTTCTTTCAATTATTTCTGGTCATGTATTTAATGAAACCAAAATGAAAATTTTATTAATTAACTAAAATAAAAGGGAATTAAATAATGACTTTGTTAAGTACTTAGTGTCTAATACTAATAATAAAATTAAATACCTAAGTATGTTTAAGTTAGTAAGGAATCTTAGTAACTAGCAACACTAGAGAAACAATAAATATTAACTATATTCATATACTAAGTCAAATAAAATCATTAATGCAGAAATGGAATAAGATGTTTAACACAATGGAAGATAGGTTGTATATAATTAAATGAATCATTTTCTCAAAATTGTTGTATTATATACAATCCTTTTCCATCCCTCCTACTAAGGAAATTGTACAGCAATACAATAAAATGATGCTGAATTTCCTTGGTTTAACAATAAGCCTAGAATCACGCTTAACAACCATTTAAAAGGTTGGGAGAAGGGTGGAATTAATCTACCAGATATAGAGATTTATTCACTGGCATCTATTACTAAAACAGTTACTCTATGGCTGAACTCAACCTATACAGCCAAGAGGAAATTAATTCATGAATCTATATGTAATATCATTAGTAACTCAGCACATAAACAATATAATATAAATCCAACAAAAGTATTTTATAATGTGATAACAGATAACATTATTTAATAAAAGTATAAAAACAAAGCATATAATTGTTACTGAAACAATAATCCTGTTTAGAAAATATATAAACATGAACTCAGTTATAATGACATGTTTTTTATATTACATCCTATAGCTTGCACACAAGAATGTATAATTACCTTTGATTCAAATGTATTAAAGAGCTTAAAGAAAAAGAAGTGATTTATTGGTTATTTTTATTTTGTTAGTTTCATATTTATATTTGCAAATAGTATAAAAAATGAAATCTGTACCTTCTAGTGTGGTGTAGCCTTACAAAACCCCTAGAGAGGAGGAAAACACTATATTGGACCAAAAGCAGCTAGTCTAGGTGTAGCCCAATTGAGAATGGCCCCAAACAAAATTCCACAAAGTTCATCAATGGCCAAAAAACATTATATTGACCATATAAACCTGTGCTTTCAGGTCAAAGAAAGACAGTTGCAGAAAATGACCAGTTTTCAAGGTGTTAAGTCTCCTGTTCTCCCACACGAGGGACTGTGGAACAGATTCAAAATGATTACCATGATGTGCATGCCTGGTGTCCAGCACTCAGTAACCATTTCTATTTCAGAGACAACCACACTGTGGTGCTGCAACATGAAGATACGCAGCATAGGAGGAGGCTGTCCCTCTGGCCTACTGCAAATATTAATGCAGAAATATAGGGGAGAGGTTTATGCTAACTAGCAATGTGCTCTCTACCAGAAACTCCTGCAGTAAGTCATTTATATAGCAGAGCAATTCAGAAAATCAGTTGCATAAGTTATATCAGCTTCCCATGTTAATCGACACAGTCAAAACTGGTATTCACGTGATTGTGTTAGAGGTAATTGCTGTTTGTGGTGAATGTGTGATATAATCCATGAGATTCTGTGTGTGTATGTATGCATGAATGTGTGAATGTTTGTGTGTGAACTTTCTTACCTCCGCATTCTCCTAACAAGTAAGTCCTGCAATATCAGTTGGGGATGCACTAGACAGCAGGCATAACTCTATATCATGGCTTCAAGGCACCTAAAATTAAAAGAAGGTTTTGTATCATAAAAGACGTTGGGTGGAGAGAACACTAGACATCAGGGATACCACGTATATATAGCATGTCTTAAAGGCACTTAAAAAAATAAAATGACAAATTTTGCAGTGCAAAAGACATGGAACAGGAAGAACATGAGACCCCAAGGATATTCTGTACAGTGTGCCCTAATGGCATTAAAAAAAATATTCAACTCCCATACCTTCATAATGCACACAGGAAATATTACTCCTCTGTACCACCACTATACACTAGGGATGCTTTAAAATATTACCTAACTATTTTATTTAAAAAAAATGTAAAGTAAAAAAGGGGGGGGGGTTTCAAGCCCTGCACCAGTGGCACAGAATGCAGCAGCATTAACCCACTACTCCTTTTATATATCTATATATATGTATACATATATATATATATGTATTTGTATATATATATATATATATGTATACATATATATATATATGTATTTGTATATATATATATATATATATATATGGGAACACTTCACATAATCGAATGACTGAAATCTCGAATTTCATATGGTCGAGACCATATGATCGAGATTTTAGTAAATCAAATGTGTGTAGTGTTCAGAAATAAGACTTTACTTACCTTAATACATTACGTGCACACAGAGACAAGTATTGTTGTATGTTCTGTGTGTGCGTAATGTTTTATTTGTTTTGCGGTGTTGGCAGGAAATGAGAAATCTCCCGTTTTGCGCTTCTGCATATAGCGCAAGATGGAAGATTTCCCATCTCCCCACTGTAGATCGATCTTGGAGTTGGTATATTTAAGTAGGGGGGGTGTGGGGGGTGCAAAAAAGTGAAGTTTGTGTTTTTTTTTTTTTTTTGATGGTTTCGCTTCAGAAGTTCGAGTTTCCGAAACTCGAGCTTTTGGTTTCGGTTATTTGCAGTTCGAGATTTTGGCAATTCGATCTTCTGAAGTGTACTTGACTACATCAACTCCAAGAAGAGCTAAACCCAAACCTAAAACTACTGTTCAATCTCAGCCTTACTACAGGATATGTACCCAAAGAGTGGCATACAGCAACAGTGGTCCCTCTCCACAAAGGTGGTGCCTCAACGGATCCTGGAAACTATCACCCCATAAGTCTCACTAGCTTGGTCTGCAAAGCTATGGAATGGATCATCATGGACCTTATAAATAAAGATATTGGGGACCTGCAGACACTGGATCCTACCCAGTTTGGCTTTGTTAAGGGCAGATCCTGCCTCTTGAACCTGGTCAATTTCTTTGAAACAGTCACCAAGGCCATTGACAAGGGGAAGGTGGTCCACACAGCCTACCTGGACCTCGCAAAAGCCTTTGATAGAATACCCCACTCGGGCATTATAGATAAGCTCACCAGCTTAAATATAAACCCCTATGTCACTAGATGGGTTGCAAACTGGCTCAAGGACAGAACCCACATGGTTAGAATAGCTGGAGCCATGTCAGACTCCAAACCAGTTACAAGTGGTGTCCCACAAGGCTCAGTCCTGGGACCTCTCTTGTTCGGTATATATTTCTCGGAGGTACAGGCCAACATGGAAGGACTGTGGCTGACCAAGTTTGCAGATGACTGCAAACTGGGCGCCATAATAGACTCTCCAGCTGACACAAGCATCCTCCAAAAGGGCCTCATAGAAACAGACAACTGGTGCCAGAGCCATGGCCTCAAGCTAAACACCAAAAGTGTATAGTCATCCCCTTTGGCAAAACAAAGTGCCCACAAATTACCACATAGGTGGTAATCCATTAAGTACAGAAGAAGTAATTAGGGACCTGGGGACCCAAGTTGATAGCAATCTCTCA
>NC_056741.1:1020542175-1020559675 GCF_019279795.1 Protopterus annectens | reverse complement strand
CCTCTGGGTTATGAATCTGTCCCTCCAGCATGTCCTATTTATTTCTGTGTTGAGGTTTAAATCTGTTGCTCTCATGGTTCTGATGGATTTGGATTTTCTGAGGTGGAGCATGGCCATTAATTCCGGATTGGACATGGCCTTGTACGTCAGGCACAGATCACCTCTGAGTAGGCGGTAATGGACTGAATAGAGCTGGAGTTTTTTCAGTCTGGCAGCATATGACATATGTTTAAGACCCTTTATCCTCTTGGTGAGGAACTTTTGGGGTCTTTCCAACTGCTGCAGGTGTCGGGTAAGATACATCCCAAATGGGGCATTGTACTCAATCATTGGCCTGATAAGAGAAGAGTATAGGGGCACAATGACCTCTCTTGATCTAGATGTGAAACCCTTCATGATAAGGTGGGCAATATAGAAGGTCTTCCTAACCACTTTGGCAATGTGAGTGTCAAATGAGAGGTTACTGTCAACCTGGGTCCCTAGGTCCCTGATTACCTCTTCTGTGCTTAATGGATTACCACCTATGTGGTAATTTGTGGGTACCTTGTATTTCCCAAAGGGTATGACTATACATTTTTGGCATTCAGCTTAAGGCCATGGCTCTGGCACCAATTATCCATTTCTATGAGGCCTCTCTGAAGGATGTTTGTGTCCGCTGGAGTATCAATTATGGCGCCCAGTTTGCAGTCATCTGCGAACTTTGTCAGCCAGAATCCTCCTATGTTTGCCTGTACCTCGGAAAAATAAATGCCGAACAAGAGGGGCCCAGGACTGAGCCCTGTGGGACACCGCTTGTGACTGGCTTAGAGTCTGACATAGCTCCAGCAACTCTGACCCTGTGGGTTCTGTCCTTGAGCCAGTTTGCAACCCATCTTGTGACATATGGGTTTACATTTAGGCTGGTGAGTTTGTCTATGATGCCCGAGTGGGGTATTGTGTCAAAGGCTTTTGCAAGGTCAAGGTAGGCTGTGTGAACTGCCTTACCCTCATCAATGGCCTTAGTGACTATTTCAAAAAAGTCGACCAAGTTCAAAAGGCAGGATCTGCCCTTGACAAAGCCAAATTGGGTAGGATCCAATGTCTGTAGGTCCCCAATGTCTTTGTTTATGAGTTCCATAATGATCCTCTCCATAGCTTTGCAGACCAGGCTCATCAAGCTTATGGGGTGGTAATTTCCAGGGTCCGTAGAAGCACCGCCTTTGTGAAGTGGGACCACTGTTGCCGTACGACACTCTTTGGGTACATATCCTGTAGTAAGGCTAAGATTAAACAGCAGCCTTATGTGTGGGTTTAGTTCCTCTTGGAGTTCATGTAGCACACAGCCGGGACACTATCCGGTCCCATTGATGCTGTGTTTTAGCTTTAGAGAGCGGCTCTCACCTGGGCATCTGAGATGTTTGGGAGGCTGCACTCTGCTGGGATAGTTATTTCTCCTTTTGGGGGCGAGGAGAAATTTGCACTGAACCTGTCTGCCAGAATGTTGGCAATGTCAGTGGGTTCAGTGTATTTTGTGTCATTTTGGACTAACTCTGAGCATATCTGGGAGTTTCCACCCAGGTTTCTAACATAGCTAAAGAAGGCCTTGTGATTGTCTTTTGTATCTTTTGCGATTTTTCTCTCAAAGTTGGCCTTGGATGATTTTATGAGTGATCGTAGTTTTTTGCTAGTACTGATCAGAGATGCCTTCCCTTTTAGGGATTTTGCTCTGTCATGTAGTAGCTTCCTCCTCCTGTTGTAAAATTTGTTTATGGCTGGGGTCCACCAGACCAGGCGCCTGCCTTTGGGGGAATGGGTCTTGGTTTTATTTGGGATTGCATGATCCATGCATTCTTGAAGGTGCCCGTAGAAGGCATTTGTAAAGGATTCAGCAGTGTGGGTTGTGGTTTCCACTGGCCCAGGGGCCTTGAAGGATACCACTTCAGTCTTAAGAAGTGTGAAGTTGGCTTTTGAAAAGTTCTTCACTGTGGTCTTTTGTGCCGGGGGTGGGGGTGGGATGTGGACTTCCAGTGAGATTAATTTATGGTCTGATCTTACCAATGAGGGATATACTTCCGGTGTGGAGCATTTTGTCCCCATGTTTGTGATGATCAGGTCTAGTATATTGTCTCCTCTTGTGGGAATGGTGACTAGTTGTTCCATCGCATTTGAGTTTATGAATTCTAGGAACCTTTGGGCTAGGGTGTTGGGGCTTGAGTAATGTTCCCAGTCTATGTTTGGGTAGTTGAAGTCTCCCAATATGATGGTATTTGGAGAGACATTCATACTCTCCAGTGTCTTCAGGAAGGCTGTGTGGGTTCCTGAGTTTGAGAGGGTGGTCTGTAGCATGCTACAAACTGTAAGGCAGTTTTGCCTATGGTTAGTTGCACCTGGATGGTCTCCGATGCTTCATGCATTGCCACTAACCTGGAGGTGTGGGTATCTTTGATGAATATGGATACTCCCCCTCCTTTTGTGGTTCGGTCCAAGTTTTGGGGCCGGAAAGCATGATATGAGGTAAAACCTGATAGTGCTGGGGTGCTCTCAGGAGCCTTGAACCAGGTTTCAGTCACTGCACAGACATCGATGTTCTCCATACTGAGGAGGGCTTCGAGAGCGTGCATCTTGAGGTTTAGACTTCTGGCATTGAGCAGCATGTCTGATTCCTTTACTTAAAGCTGGCAGTCCTGTTGACTTCCACTCCATTCCAATTACAGTGTATAAATAATATAGCTGGTAGAGTTATGTTATAGGATGAAATGGGCATGTATCTTGATGGATCTCTGCTAGTGATAAAACATGAGATAAAGAACAAGGGCCATGGCTGTAATCAGAAGTACTGTGAAACATGATGCACTGAAAAAAAAATCCTAAACACATTCCTTATCTATCTCTCTGTGTATATATCTGGTATATTATGGAATGTGCAATCCTTTTTCTAGCAGAATTGCTCAGGGAATTATGTAAGAGTGATTCATAGAATGCTGTAGAGCGACATAGAGATAAAAAGGCTGTAGCTTATAGTGCCACAGGGATCATGCTGGAGAAAGCCACATGCAAATGCAGCAGTCCAGGGTGTGGCTAATGCAAATTAGCTATGTGCAGTTCCCCAGAGGTTTTCCCAGGAATAATAGTAGAATGATACAAAGAAAAGAGCTAATGTAATATTCAGGGAGCATGATGGTGTGCACTCATTAATCCCTATAAATAGAACAGGGCTGTTACCTCCATTGTAGTGTGTGTGTGTGTGTGTGTGTGTGTGTGTGTGTGTGTGTGTGTGTGTGTGTGTGTGTGTGTGTGTGTGTGTGTGTGTGTGTGTGTGTGTGTGTGTGTGTGTGTGTGTGTGTGTGTGTGTGTGTGCGTGTGTGTGCGTGTGCATGTGCATGTGCACATGTACTATTAATGTAGTTACTTCTAAATGCAGAGTGTTCAATTCAGAGACATGCTAATGAGTTGCCAAAGAGCTTTTACTTGTTGCGACTCTTTTATCTCTTTGAATAGCATGTTATCACAGAAGTACTATTAGGATTCCCCCAGTGAAGCCTTAATAGTGCCACTGTTATTTTCAATGAAGCCTGTCTATTGTTCAAAAGGTTTATGTGTGGGTTGGGGGGTCAAGCTGGTTTCAATCTATGCCTTTCTAATTAACTGTCCTATTACCATGGGCAATATCAGAAAAACATAGAGAATATAGAAAAAAAAATCAATTCTGAATTCTGGCAGCTCCAGAATTTTGCCTAGTTTATACTATTGCCATTTTTAGCAGTGTTCAGCATGTTTTAGTTGACTGATTTGACTTTCAGGTAAGTACTTTCAATCAACTGATCAGGTACGAAAGAAAGCCATTACATTCTGAAATTTGCAAACTAAAATGAGTGCTTGATTCCAACAGATAAATGAATTTATACATTTAAATAAACTAGGATTTTATTTTAAAGAGTTTGATTTTCAGCTATATTGTATTTAATTCAATAGAATAAATATTTACAATAATAACTGACTATAATGAAAGATCCAAAAACTGAATCTGTTTTCAAAACTGAAACCTGGAATGCCTCTGACCTGTGTCTCTGAAGGAATTATATCGTTAAGAAATACTTTACACAAATTATTTTTATACTGACATTCTATTTTTCATTCATGTGGCTCTGTTACTAGGGTAGACTATTATATATAATATAAAATCAGTATAGCAATGAGTAGCTTTACTGACGTGGAAAAACAGTGGCCATTAAAATGAAAATAAGGACATCCTATTCGGTTACTTCTGAGTGAGAAAATGGCATGTAAAGTAAAAAATAAACAACTTAAGTAAAAAATATGAAGTTCAATACACAAGTTTAAGTAAAGTATGCTTCAGAGTCTAGCTACATTTTTTTGCCATCCTTTGCTGTAGTTTTCTTTACATACATTTACATTGTCAAGAGCACATGCATAAGGGTTGAACTGAATTCCCTATGGAAACCAGGGAAATAATTATGGGGTGCCCCTATGAGTATGAAGGGATTTCCTGCTGATGTCATGCCCTAGAGAAAGTGAGGGGCTGTACAGCACTGGGGACCATTGCACACTCCACTCACTGGCTCTTGCTGGGTGGACATGCAGGGCATAACAAAAATCCTTAAATACCACTGATGTCTGTTTAAATAATGGTCCCTCCCTGCCATCTGTCACCCCTGGTGAATGGGAGATACATATGGGCTGATTAATTATGGGGGGGTAATAACTGGTAGCAGCATAGACAAAGGGAACCAAAAAAAAAACGTGTCTGTCACGTCAGCTATGTTTCACAGACTCGGTGCTATGGCAGCTACCATCATTTATGTTTTCTGATAAAAACAACATAATTTGTAAGTGCATGCATAGTCTGCATATCTATGCTCATAATGAGTCATATTTCACATTCTTTTGAGTTATGCTGCATTTAGCTATATACATAAATGGTATTCCAGCTCTCAGAAATCTTGCTGTTCATGACTATGCGTGTTAGTACATTCATTGGTGAACATCAGTAACTTCATAATGGGCAGCAGTATATCATCAGTCCTAACAGCCAGTAATTAATAAAGCTTTTTCCAAAAATTCTAATTTCAAAAAAGCATGTTAATACAGCGGTGCAATACCTAGATAATATTTAAAACAACTAATTCATTAACAGAACACAATTTTCTTAAAAGCTAATGCCAATAACTCTGTTAGTTCCAATTATTCAAATTTAACATTAATAAACACCTGATAGAAATGTCATTTGCTTCCTGGTGTTATAGTCATATTTAACCTAAGCTGCAATTTTTTTAACTGTTAATGTAAAAACATTGTTCAAAAATGAAAAAAAAAATCTTTCTAAAGTATTCAACCATGTCTACAAGCAGTTTTACACACGCAAACCAATGCCTACAAACAAAACAACTCAACATTTAAAACCATTTTTGAATATTCACGAATAACTGAAGAGAAGCAACTGCATGTAAATGATTAGTACTATAAAATAATAAAAGTGCAACTTTTGTCATGGAGCTTTCAGGGAAGGAAAAATCATTCAGCATGAAATGCTCCTGAATATGTACAATTTTTAAAAAATAAAATGCAGATGAGATTATACATATCTATATACACTTACCATTTATTAAGGGTATAAGTACATTGGTGGACACTTTACAGGCATGACTTAGACATAAGGCACAATATAAAAAAAAATCAAAGAACCACTTATTTATTTATTTATTTATTGATTTATTTAGAATTCTATGTCTTTGACTTACAATATAAGCCTCATGCTATAAAGTATAATACATTTCAATAAAGTATAGAATAGTACTGTACTCAAGTAATAATACTCTTATTTATGAGAGACAACTAGTTATAATTATTATCTAGTCCTTATTCCTATTTGCAAATTTGAAAAAAAAGTGCTGCCAACTATCCATTCATAATACTGATATTAAATTTCAAAATATTTGCAGCTGTGTGCTATAATTCATTTAAACAGAAGGGATTGGTTTGAAAATGTTCATATTATTTAGAAGTTTACATACAAAAATATGCCCCATCCTATATAATTCTATATCCAAGTAAGTAATAAAACAATCACTGCATGCATTTCAACTTCATTTAGAAAACTAGAATAAATAATGTTGGAATGTATAACCAGTATAGCAATCAGTGGAATGACATAGGATCATAGGTTCATGGTTGTTTAAAAGGCTAATGACCACAAGGGCCTTTTTAAGCTGAGCCATGGATCCCAAATCTCTGACAAGTTCCAATATCCTTCATAAGTGTAAGAAGGGGTTTGGGAGATGAACCATTTACAGGCTTCCTGTGTCCATTTGAGACACAAGTGTCAACCAGGGATGAATTTCCTGTTCCCTATCCAATTGGCCATGTTGCACTTGAATTAGGTTAGGGAGAAACTCTGCTTCACATGGCTTGGGAGCCTGTTCCATAGATTGGGTAGTCACTGGGATACACGACTGTCTGTCCAGCAGGTCCTATTTATATCACAAGCAGGTTTAAGTATTTAGAATGGGTAGTTCTGGTGCTGTTTATTTTGTGGATATGCAGAAGGTCCATCAGAGTGGGGTTTGACAATGCCCTGTATGCCAGGCATAGATCTCATCTCAAAAGCCTATAGGAGATAGTATACAGGGATAGGGCCTTGAATTGGTCTGAATACAACATTTTACTTACTCCCTGTATTCTTTTAGTGAGGAACCCCTGTGGACTTTCTAATTGCTGGATGTGCCTGGTTAAGTACATACCAAAGGGGCATTGTACTCAATGACAGGTCTGATGAATGCCAAATACAGTGGAACAATGACTTTGTCAGACTTAGATGCCCTACCTTTGTTTATCAGTTGCACAACATACAATGATTTCCTCACACTGTAGACACGTGATGGTCAAAGGCTAGATTACTATGTATGTTCCTAAGTCCCTGACTACTGGGTCATCTCTAAGAGGGTGTGTTGTCAATATAATAGCTACCAGGGGTGGATAACTTCCCAAAGGATACTATTATGCATTTCTTGGCATTTAGTTTTAGTCCCTGGCTCTGACACTGGTTGTTTGTCTGTGTCAGCCAATCCTGGAAAACATTTGTGTCAGTGTGAGATTCAATGACAGCTCCTAATTTGAAATCATCTGCAAATTTAGTCAGCCAGAAACCACTGACATTGGTCTTAACTTCAGAGAAGTAAATGCCAAAAAAGACGGGTCCAAGGACTGATCCCCAAGGGACTCCACATGTGACTGGCCTCTTTCTAGAAGTAGACTTCCCGATTCTAACTTCTCAGGTCCTGTCTGTGAGCTAGTTGGCTATCCACTGGCTGACATATGAGTTTGTACCTAACTTTTTGAGTTTGTCAACAATGCCTGAGTGGGGTATTATGTCAAATGCCTTGACCATGTCAAGGTAGACAGTGTGAACCACTTTTTCCTCATCCATTGTTTGGTTACCTTCTCAAAGAAGTCCACCAGGTTGAGTAGGCATGACCTGCCCTTGATGAAACCAAACTCGGTTGGGTCCATTGTCTGCAGGTTTACTATATCACTGTTTATCATTTCCATGATAATTCTTTCCATGGCTTTACATTATAAGACTAATGAAACTTATGGGTTTTTAGTTTCTCGGGTCTGTAGATGTCCCACCTTTGTGCAGAAGGATGACTGTTGCTGTTCTCCATTCATGAGGCACAAAGCCTGTTTGGAGGCTACAGTTAAACAGTAATTTGAAATGCCCTGATAGGTCATGCTTCATGCTATTTAGAAGGCATCCTGGGATATTGTCTGGGCTCATTGATGTAGTGTTCTTCATCTTAGAGAAAGCATTAAGGACCTGTTCCCTAGTGACAATAGGGGGAGTGATATTTGATGGTATTTCCTGAGGGAAGGTTGAGGGGGAGAGAGGGGTAAAGTTGGAACTGAATTTATCAGCCAGGAGGTTTTTTATATATTCTGGCTCAGTAAAGGTGGCTCCATTTTCAATGAGATCTGCACACACTTGTGTATTGCCTTTGAAGTTACGGACATAGCTAAATAATGCTTTGTGGTTGTCCTTGGCCTGAGAGGTCAAACTTACCGCAAATTTGGCTTTGGTAAACTTTATTTGTCTTCTCAGTTGTTTGTTTAGTTTGATGTGAGTGATTTTATCCTGCTTGGTGCTGCTTTTATCCTGCTGGGTGCTGCACCTCCTAAGTTTTGCCATGATTTTCTTCCTTCTGTTATACAGCCTACTGATTTTGTGATTCCACCAGGGTGGCTTGTTTTTTAAGTTAGTTCTGTGCTTCTATGCATCTGTTAACATACTTGTGTAGGGTTTTTGTGAACAGTTCTGCACAGGCAGCAGTGTTCTTAGGATATATGGGGGCTTGAAATTTTGCCAGGTTATCACATAATAGCAGGAGGTTAGCCTTAGAATAGTTCCTGAATATTCCAGGTTTAGCTTGGGGTCCAGGTTTTAGTTTTACTTCATATGAGACCATTTTGTGGTCTGACATTACCAGGGAAGACATTACAGTAGGGAGTGTGCAGCACTCTCCCATATTAGTGAAGACCTGATCCAGTATGGTTGCACCTCTGGTTGGTGTATTAGCAACGTGGTCCAGGGAGTTTGTGTTTACAAAATCCAGTAATCGCTGTGCCTGTATTTTTGGTGTCATATAGGATTCGCAGTTAATAGTGAGGTAATTAAAGTCATCCATGAATATGGTATTGGGTTGGATGGTTAGTGTTACTAATAAGTTTAAATACATGGTATGGGTTTCCTGGGTCATAGAGGGGGACCTATAGTTTGCAAAGAAGTGGTATCGGATTTTACCTATGGTGATTTGAACATGGAGCAGCTCAAGTGCATTGTCCTGTTTGACCAGCCTACAAGTATATTTATTTTTGATGCAAATAGAGACACCTCCACCTTTAGTCCCTGCCTATGAAGTAGCTGGTCTAAACGTGTGGAAGGCATTATAACCTTGCACTGTTGGTGTGCTTTCTGTGGCTTTAAACCATGTCTCAGTGACCACAAATGCATCAGCATTCTCTAGGGTGAAGAGAGCTCTTAGGGAGTGGAGTTTTTGTTTATACTCCTAGCATTGGGCAGTAATACCGTTAGTTTTTCTTGGTTTTGATTTGCTGTGTCAGAAGTACTTTCAGTTTGGCATTGTCTAAAACCGGCACTATGGGGAAAGACAATGTTTAACTAATATTTGAAAGCCTAGAGGAGAGAGGTGCAGACCATCCCTGGCAAAGCAGTGTGGTCTGTTGACCATCTCCTTCCATGCTGACAAATATTGCACCCCCTTAGAATGACACCAGAAACTAAGCCAGTTATTAAAGTCAATCATCTTTTGTTTGTATTGTGGCATAATCATTGGAGAAGGTAAAATGCTGCTCAATGCTAGGCTCATACCAGCTCGAAACATATATTCCTAAAGTTCCATGATATCTCTGTTCATATCCTCTAGGGTGGTACATCTCAGGTCATTTACTCCCACATGGACTATGACTGAGTCATATTGGTACTTGTGGTCCAATGACTTGAGTGCATGCATATTGTAGCGGATCCTAGCCCCTGATAAGCCACTGACCATAACTTTCTCCTTACTCAGCCTGGTGAGAGGGACATCAGTGTGTCTCATGATGAAGTCTCCAATGGCTAGAATGTTAGCTTGGGTGGATGCTTGCCTTATATGCTTAGAGGTAGCAGCTCCATGAAATATGTCAATCTGTCTGCTGTTTTGAAAGATTGCATTTGGGGCTGCTGAGGGTATTTGTTACGTATACTTCATCTTGGAGGTCTTTGTGGTTTATGAAGGTTACATTTAAGTGCCTCCTCAGCATATGTGGGTTGATATGTCTGCTTTGAATTGTGGGTGATGGGTGCAGCATGTGTACTAGTGACAACCTTATTGACATTAGGGGTACCTTTATGTGAGAACTTTGCCTCCAGCAACATTGTGTAAATACATCTCTCACATACCATATACATTTGTTTGAGAATTAACTGGTTCTCAGTAAACATGAGGCAATTTCTACATTGCCTCAGGAAGCCCATATCCAGCAATCTAGTAATATAGACAGTGGAAATGTTCATATCCAGGGCAACAGACCCTTTTTTATTGATAGACAGTTGGAGTGAGAATATCGATCAATGTCAGGAGTATCCAGTTTGCAACTATGGGGACAATGCTACTGCAAAGTAGGTGTCCTGTGTACAACAATGTACTGGAGAAATTTCAGTCATGCTTTTACAGGAAAAAAATGTCACTCAAGTTGTCTCAGTCTGTACAGAGCACTGCCAAACACTTGAGGGGTAGCTAATGCAGAGACCCTGAAAATTTAAGGATAAAGTATTTAGGCAGATATTCTAAAGTTAGAAACAAATCAAGCAGTACTTACTGAAAACAAAGGAGTTGTCCTACAAACATTTTTCTAATGATTTTCTTCCATTGTATATATTTATAACTATGTTGCCTCACCCAGGACATTGTTTGCGTGTTTGCTGTGTCACATATTTAAGCACTTATGTGTACAAATACAAGCTACTGCTTATTGTGTTTGTTTTCTCATTCTCTCTAAACATAGTTTATTCTATTTTATTTAGCTGTCCAAATCCTGGTGATGGAACTGTGATTATTGATGAAGATGGTGTGTCAACAATTGCACGATTTTCTTTTGCTGTGTTTAAGTTCCAAGGTGCTGCTACACAATTTTATACTCACTGCCAAATTCGCCTTTGCAATATACAGACCAGCATATGCACTACAGTAAGTTTTTGTCTGACTTATCTGCTTTTTTTACTATGCATCTCTGTGAGGAAAACTGAAGCAGAAAATAATCTAGGATATTCCTTTACTACCTTAATTTATTTTAAGTATTTGTATCATTGACTATTAACCTGCATTCTTGGCTTTGTCTTTAAAAAGAAATAGTGACAGTAGTTTAACAAATGCAGCTTGTGTTTAGAAAAGTCATTAAAAGCTTATATATAATGACACTATTTTATTGATGAGAAGCTATATATGCATATGTTATTCAAGTGAAAAACAATGTTCAAATCTCAGTTCATCAAAATGTGAAACTAACTGAGATTTAACCATCAGAAAAAAAGTAAAATTCTTTAGGGTAAAGATCCCATGCACCAAATACTCAGGACTCTGTATCATTGTACCTAACATTCTGATTTTATGAGGGCATCGGGAGCATTGCCTTCACCCCTTCACTGAGTTAATTCATTCAGATGGCACTTTGGCTAATTATGCCTTATTGCAATTTGTTGTTATGCTCAGTGGCATAACTATGGTGGGGCAAATGATGCAGCTGTCTCAGGCATGAGGTGGTAAGGGGTGCAATCATTAGGTGATGATAATGTGGAAGAACAGTGCCAGCATTGAAAAATAAATGCCAATACTGCATTTGCAAAGCAAAGAAATGCTTTGGGTATAGTAAAGCAATGCTAGTAAGCCGCTTGTTACATTTGTAGCAAGCTGTTTGCTACATTTACAGACTAGAGAAGCAGCCCCTTTTTCTTTGATCTTATACTTTGAGTGCTGGGAGACTATAGAACCTAGCCATGATTCTGCTATAAAGGCATACACAGACACACTTACATACATTTACATAAACACACACACATGTGCACACACACACACACACACACACACACACACACACACACACACACACACACACACACACACACACACACACACACACACACACACACACACACACACACACACACACACACACACACACACACACACACACACACACATACACATATACACATTACTTATCTAAACACAGAGATACATATAGCTAAAAGATAGATCAATATGGATATAGATATAGATATATAGATACAGATATTTTTATCCTGAAGTTTTTGCTTAAAAAAATTCTAAAAGGTTAGCATACATATCTATATCTATTTTTATATTTATCTATAAAATATTGTCAAGGGTAACTTTGAAAGAAAAAACAGCAAGTTAAAATGTACTTTAGACTGAAAAGATGTTTCATCAAAAAGTGTAAAAGTCTATATATGTTTTTTCTGCTGTCAGTTTTGATCATAGGAGTTATTAGTGACATAGAAAATGTTGTGCAAATTTATAATACCCCCATCGTGTTATACCCCTAAATTTGTAGATGATTTAGTCTGTGCACCAGCACTGATTCACTGTGTGTGGTGATCTCTTATTTTCTTCATGGATGGTTCACTTTGGAGCTAGTCTATATAATTAGGGGGTATAGCAGGTGGATTCTCCCACTTGAGGGGTGCAGGAGACTTGTCTTAATGCAAAAAAAAATTCCCCATAGGAAGTGTGAGGATGTGAGGTATTGCCAGACATGCCAGGAGAAGTAGGGCAGTGGATGTGTAACATTCAGCACAACTAGCTGGAATTTAGTGAAGAATTATAAGCCATTTGTATATCAAATTGATTGTACAGATGCTTGTGTTGAAAAATGTATTTGTGAAGCTGCTTGCATTAAAAATGTATCAACAGTGTGCCCTGCTTGGCAGAAAAGAAATGCACATGTATTATTTAACTGTTATATGTATATATTGTAACAGAGGATACTGGAAGAGAAAAGGTTAATCTCAATTCACCTAACTTTGAGAAATAGTAAGAAAATTAAATCACTGGGCCTAGGCCATAAAGATGTTATCTCACAGTTTTAAATGAAGCCAGAAATGCAATGTCTGTAAGAAACATGGTTTGTTAGTCTCTGTAGGAGGAGTAGAAGTTTGTAATTGTTTTATCATTTCCAGAAGCTGCACCAGATCTGAGCAATTCTCTTGTATGTGTGTATTACTGACATGTAGGTGCTAAATCCTGGCAGTTTCTAGCAATAGAGGGCTGCATGGGAACCAGAAGTCAGATGATCAGATGTGTGTGCTGTAATTTTGTACAGAAATAATGTTTTAATATTAGATGAGACAGAAGTCTCAGAGCAGTCTGTTTCTTCGAACCTGACATAGAAGGATATTCAGGAAACAATCACAGTCAAGAGTAAAGTACCTCCAGAACAGCAGCCAAAAAGGAATCCAAAAACAAAGCTAGCTGAAGACACACCACGACTATAAGAAGCTGACCATTTATTGAATTAAAACATAAAAAACAAAAACAACGCGTTCCCAGTAAGCGCTTTCACATTCCACATGAATGCTTCATCAGACTGTTAAAAGAACACTGAATTAACCACCCTATAGCTTTCACATTCCACATGAATGCTTCATCAGACTGTTAAAAGAACTCTGAATTAACCACCCTATAAATATATTTATAGGGTGGTTAATTCAGTGTTCTTTTAACAGTCTGATGAAGCATTCATGTGGAATGTGAAAGCACTTACTGGGAACATGTTGTTTTTGTTTTTTATGTTTTAATTCAATAAACAGTCATCTTCTTATAGTTGTGGTGTGTCTTTAACTAGCTTTGTTTTTGGATTCCTTTTTGACATAGAACGATCTCTCACCTACTTCATTGTGCCTTGCTCTAGTAAGTGACCAAGGAGAGTCATTTTCTAAATCAGTTAGGAAAATTCAGTGAGATTAGTTAAGTACTATTTTTCTGTAACTGTGTGAATCTATTCATCTGTGTTATTTTAATACTTCCTGTAGTTGAAACTCTGGTGTTTACTGTAAATAGATATTTCATATTTTCATGTTCCTTTATTATTTATTATTAAATATATTTAAACTTTTCATCATGGCTGGTTCTTTAGAGAATCTTTTAACCTTTGGGAGTACTTATATCTATTGATGACACCGTGCCCACTCCTGGAGTCTGGCTGATTGGTCAACATTACCATTTGTATTAATATTTATTCCACTCAATATAATTGGGTACCCTTGCAAGATACTTAGGTAGCTGGCTTTGTAATGTCTGGTGGCAGTGATAACTACCTTATAGTCTGGGCAGAAGGGGGCACAGCAGGTAAATCTATGCCAGCCTTTCCTGTGTGTGTGTGTGTGTGTGTGTGTGTGTGTGTGTGTGTGTGTGTGTGTGTGTGTGTGTGTGTGAAAATAAAATCTCACAGAGTGTGTGTGTGTCTGCTACTGGGAGCAGTGTCACAAAGCACTGGTTTCACAGAGCAGGTGCTAGAGGACTTGGCCTGGACACTCAGCTGAGGACTTAGCCCTATAGCTGTGCTAGTGGGGAGCATTACTGGAGCTCTGGAGGGAGAGAGATATAAAGAAATCTAGACCCTGGGCTGACTGTGTTCCCTGTGTGCCCTTAAGGGAAATTGTGCTTAATGCAGAGAAGTCTGCATATGGAAGTACTGAATGTGTATCCATTTGTATTCCAAGTAAACATCCCTCTCCAGTGTCAGTGTGGCTCCTTGATTACTGGCTCAGAGTGGGGACATCACAGGAAAGACCACTTGAGATGGAATGTAAATAGCTAACTGCCCACACAAGGTAAAAGGGGGAAGGCAATGTGCAGACAGAAAAGACAGAGTACAGAGGCATCTGATCTAAAAAAAAGGTTATAAGGAATCTTCAGGAAATGAGAAGGATCCCTGTTAACTTGAAGGTATATCTACAATTTGCTTGAGGGAATTGTTATGCTGTGTTTGAGAAGTCATTATCCTGTGTGAGCAAACTAGATTAGCTTTGTGATAAATTCTGCTAAAATGGGAGAGACTAGACAGAACTCTGATTTCTGTAAGTACTGAACTGTTTTTTTTTTTTTAGAAAAACCTATATGAATATATATCAAAAGATCTAATCTGAACTGTGAAATTTTCTGCATTCAGTAATTCAGCTGCTTGATTCCTGAATACATTTTTCACAGGATATATGTAGCCTGATTTATTTTGTTCTGCATACTGAAGAGAAGTATATTTTATTTTGACATGTTAACTAAACATGATTTGAAGTCTATCAACCTGGCCTTCAGACCATTTGTTGTAAGTATAGTAAATATAGTAACTGCATCCTGCAGTGAAAGCACAGGTTTGATTCTGTCTACCTAAGCCCACACACAGAATTGACTCAGAGGAGGTAAAAACTGTTCAAAGGAAACATCTGATTTGGGTCTGACTCAGGAAACAGATCTAAAGTAAACTATAAACAAATGTCAGTTGTAAGATCATACTATACCCACTTCTGGGCTATAGTGAAATCTTCACTTATGTGGCAAGCTTCAGGTAGTTTCATTGGCTTGAATGCAATGTATATGAGACAATGAAAGACACTGGACAACAGCTGAGGAACAGAACAGATCCATTTAACTGGAGTTGTAGGTGAGACATTTTCTTTTATTTTTAACAGTTTGCAAGGCATTCTTAGCCAGCTCAGGGATGTCTCTCATTTTGGCTCATATTTCCGCTCCATCCATCTTAATCCCTCCTAAGACTTGTGATTTTGGAGAAAAAGTAGTGAATTACACTTAAAAATATTGACACTATGTCATTATAGACTTTTTTAACTTAAGAAAACATGTATTATTTCACGTTTTCTTATTCTGTCAATGTTTTCGGTTAATATTACTAATATTTTAAAAGTGTCCCTGATTGCCCCTGATTCTTTCTGGATTTGTTCCTGATTCTGTTGAGATTTGTCCTTAATTCAGATGAGAGTTATGTCAGGCCCTAGGCAGCTGTCTAAGTCATCTTGTGCTGGATCTGGCCTTGAACCTGTCTGTACCATGACAGCTCCTCGTAAAACTTTGCGTACAATGGATACTGTAATACGAGCTCAAGCTTTTAAGACTGACTTTTCTATGTAAAATCCTTTTCTTATAATTAAATATAATAACTTTTCCCTTTACATCTGCAGTCATCTGTACCCTGTGTAAGACATGTAATACCCAAAAAATAAACTCCATGCCACATCTGCCCACTTTAAGGTAACACAGCCTATCTTTGCACCAAGAAATTCACTGCTTCTACAAACACAGTTGTAGAGAAACAAGGCAAATGCTTTAAGAAGAGTAGCCTCAGGATTCAAATGTTTGACTGTGAGAGCATCACTGTGCTAAATCGCAGTTAATGTGACCATTGCAGATAGAATTGTGAAATAATTCCAAAGGTTTTGACACTCATCCCGTCATAATTTCTTGGATGCCATGTGTTTTGTTTCATATTTTCCTTCCTAGACAAAAGCAAACCAGGTAAATGGTAAGTTTGCACTAGTGTCCTTTAGCTATATTAAAGAAAACTTGTAGGTGTATCACTTAAAAGTTCACTCTGTACTTCAGCAGGTCATGATGCTTCTGCCCACAATTAACTGTAAATTAATCAAGTGTTCTAGTTTCATGCAGGATCTCATGTCCTTTGTGGCATTTGCTTCCTGTTGATAAATATAAGCATTACTGTATAGTTAAGCAGTAACCAGTGGTGGGATTGTTGTTTGTGTGAAATTTACTACACATACGGGAATTAGACGATGAGGGTGATGCCCCAGTGCTCTGGCAGAAGCACAGTTAGGTAAACTAAAAATAACTCACATCCTAGCTCTGATTATTTCTATTATACCTTTATACCTCGGGCCAGCTTTTTTAAGCAAGCTTTATTGATTTGTATATTTGTTGCATATGTATTTGGGTTGGAATAATTGCTAAAATAGTCCCTACTTTTTGTGAGTTTGTTGTGACTTGATTCCACTTTATGTGTTTGTGCATCTGTTTTTATTTTAACTTTTTCTCTGTATTTTTTAAGTAGCTAGTGTGAGTCAGTTTTAAACTACAAAGCTACATCTGCAGTCATCTGGGATTTATTTTAAACTTTTGTTACATTGGGTGAGTAAGGGTTTCTCTTCAGCAGTCTCACTCCATTTTGCTTGTGTTTACTTTCCTGGTTCATGTTTCCTTGCTGTCTATTACAGCATGTGTGTTTTAGCACTGTATCCCTTTGGCTGCTGTAATTTATAAGCACTGTTACCTCCATGATCACTTTTTCATCAGAGAAAGGACAAAACATAAATAGACAACTGTGAGGTTGTATGGACTTGGAGTTAGTAAAAATAAGAATGGGTATAGTGAGTAAACAATGCTATTGTTTACTTTATTAATGTGTCCATTTATATTTGATTATGGGATTTTATTTATTTTAGTTTATTTGTGATGTTTTGTTTGAAAAAGTATATCAAGTATGAGAGTTAGGGAAGTGTCTGTTTTATAGGAGAAATGTCTTTTTTGTATCACTTCTGCCATTTTGATTAACTGTAGTAAACCAGAAAAAAGTGCCTAGGTTGTTTTTTGTTGTTTCTTTTAGCTTTTAAGCCACAGTGGAAGCAGTGGAACTATGATTCCGCTAATGATAGTAAGATACTATTATTTTAGATTTCTGAAACATTTTTATTAAGCTTCAACTATTTTAGATTTCTGAAACATGTTTATTAAACTTCAAGTTAAGTATTCGTTCCTACAACATATTCTGCTGGTAAGCTTAAACCATACTTTGTAGCAGATACATTTTCCATGATACAGCAAAATACTTAGTAGCAATGGAGGAAGATTAATTTGTGCTTAAATGTAAGACAGTTTATTACAGCAAAATAAACTTAGTAGCAAAT
>NC_056741.1:1020456487-1020541675 GCF_019279795.1 Protopterus annectens | reverse complement strand
GTATCCTGTGTTCGAATCTGGCAACTGCTTTTGCTTTTCCTGACAGAAATGAGTTGAAGACCTGTCAATCAAACATGCCAAAAGCACTTTTAAGCACTTTAAACCTGGTCTGCGCTCGTTTGCGGAGGTAACGATGCGCACTGGCAGTTAGCTTGTGGGAGCGCGCAAACGGTGTGCGCTGGGATAAATCTTAATTGGCTAGTGACACACATGTTCAGCTAATTGCACACAGTTTCAGCCTGTTTATCCGCTGCTTGGCAACGGGCACGCAGTTTGCAGCTTTATAAACACTACTCGGCTACGGGCACTCTGTCTCACGGCAGCTTAGCTATCAGTACATTTCTGACTATTTTTATTCTTATGTTACTTCAAAATATATGCTCTGTTTCATTCCATTTTACAAAAGGGAATACATTTACATTTGTACAATACTGTCTGGGGCTTTTAGTGCTTATTTACAAAAATAAAAAAAAGGTTGTTGTAGGGCTCGAACCCTGCCTGCCTACTCATAGGGCGGGTACTCTACCACTAAGCTATTATTTCTTGGCTTACTTTGCATATTTAGTTCTTATATCCTTTTCCCCTGACTGCTAAATGTGATTGCGCTAGTAGCACACCCGCACACAGTAGCAAACATTTACGGGTTTAACAAAAAAAAAAAAAGGTTTTCATTTACTTTATGACATCTCTTCACTTTATACACTGATGGCCAGTCGGGGCATGTGTTGTATAGTGTGTTTATTCACATTTTCATGGCCTTTCTCGTGGCTGTTTACTTTCAGCCATTCTAGTTTTCCGGGGGCGTGTCCACTTGCAGAGCTTAGCCTACAGACACGCCCCCTACTCTCTTACACGGACCGTGTAAGAGTTACTGGTGTGATTCAGCATGCCTCATGCACCTCATGCATATGCATGACATGCTGACATCACACAGTTTAACTGCAGCCTCCGTGTAAGAGTTATAACTCTTACACGGAGGCTTCCTGAATCTGGCCCATACTGTCAGCAGTATTTTATTCATCTAGCCAAGGGCTTTCATATGAGGCTAAGGTGTTCTGTCTATTTTACTTGGTTGTTGATATATTTAGAAAAATGTGAAAATTATATCAATATAAATTAATATCATAAAAACAACAGTTATTATCTATTTACCTGCACTAGACAGAAGTCAAATTTTAATGCAGGTGAGTTTGCTATTGTGTAAGCTTTAAGATGAAATCTTTTAAAGCCTTATACTTAGCATGGTTTTGGAATTATTGATACAAATATGAACAAGCAATATTTGACACCTAGAGTCGTCAGTAGGAGTTAACTGCAGATGCACCTGGAGGTGTCACTCAAATGTAATGAGTTAAAAAGCAGATCAATGAAGGGGAAGGCAGGTGCAAAAAAACAGCAGTGCTTTTAGTTTATGCAGGCTTGAAATATTTTCAGAAAAGACAAAGACCAATAAATTCACTGCATATTTAAGTATCACTCAAGAATCAATTTAACCAATGAAAAAACGTGAATGTGCAACCTAAATAATTTAAGTGTGTATCTCTCACACAGAACAAAAACACCAGGCCAAACAGATTTCTTAAAACAGAAAACAAAATGGAGCAGGTAAAACAGAAGGCAGCTCTATCACTCACAGACAAATATATATATATATATATATATATATATATATATATATATATATATATAGGATTACTTTCCTCACCCAGTAGAGAATCACCAGCACTGCTTTAGTTTATGCAGGCTTGAAATATTTTACTTTATGCAGGCTTGAAATCTTTTAGGAAAAAGATGAGGGGCACAACATCAAGGAATGGCAGTGGGTGCTTGATGAAGAAGCTATGGCTTTGCATTTTGGAGAAATGCAGTATAAAAACATAGAGGTGCCTAAACTTATATGGCCACTACTATCAGTATTGTAGTGGGAAGGAAAGGGTATTACAGGACCTTATGATATTCGGTAAGAGCAGGCACAATTAATAAATATGACAGTGGTATGAGGGGGAATAGAAACGTTGGGTGCATTTTTTTATGGAAATATATTCACTTTTAATTATTTGAAAAGAAAAAAATAAGTACTTTAGTATAGATAGAAAGACTGGGTATAGGAAGAGGGTGTAGGATAATGAACAGGGGCAAATAAATGAGGACAAAACAGTGTGGACAAACAGGAGTGGTTTTGTATACACAAGGCTGGGTTGACACAGTTTGGACACAAACATATAGAAGGTGTACAAATTCTGATAAGAAAGGTAGATCCATGGATAAAATATGGAGCAGGACATACTAAGAAGGGGATAACATCATTTAGAGGCTAGGATAAGGTGCTTGCCATGCACCAAATGAATGGAGGACAGCGACTGTCATCTCTTTGCACAAAGGTAGGGCATCAATTGACCTGTAAAATTATATACCCACAAGTCTGACCAGCCTCATCTGTAAGGCTATGGAAAGGAACATTATGGAACTAATAAATATTTATTTATTTATTTATTTATTTATTTATTTATTAATTTATTGGCATTTGATTACCGGGAAAGTCTGACTGAATAGAAGCCCATTTTCAGCGAGGCCCAGGGAGAAAAGTGCCAAATTATTACAAAACATTTTAGGAACAACAATTTTACAATCTTCAAAAATAAAACAAAACATCTGCATTTTAAATAATTATAACAAATTAGACATAATATTAAAACATTGGTTAAGAATCAGTATAAGATATATGACGATCATTTAATATTTATTGAAATTTTAGACAGTTTTGTAGAGAAATTTAAGGTAAGTTGGTCTAATACAAACAGGAATTGCAAAATGAAGTGAGGGGAAAACAGGCTTCTGGTATATTTATAGAGAATGTGAGGGAAGAGAATTAGAAAGCAGGAAGGAAGTTAAGAAGGAAAAGTAAGGGGGCATAAGGAATGAAAAGGTACTTTTTCACATTTAGGGATATAGGTTATCCTGATTTTGAGCAAGAACAAAAAACAGATTTTAGCTCGTAAGTCTTTCAGAGTGGTTTTGAAATATGGGAGGCCATACACCTGATGGATTCAGGTAAGGAATTTCAGGCCTTAGCAAACTTGGATGAGTAGCGACAATGGTGAACAGATTTGCTAAGTTTGTAGGCAGACAGGAGTTTTTGGTCACTGGATCACAATGACTGAATGAGTAGAATGTTATTTTTAGTGCTAGACAGGCAGATGTATGCTGGATAATTCCATAGGTGGTAAGAAGTTGTGCATATGTTAGTTAATGTGGCAGTTCTAGCCAATTTAGGCTTTTCAGTGCTATACAGTGGTGGGTTCTGAAAGGGGTATGTGCTGCAAATTTAGCAACTTTGTTATAGCATTCTTCAAGCTTTAATTTTTGTGAAGCCTGGAGGTTAGTAAGGATATGAGCACCATAAGGAAGACTGGTAAGGAGATAAGTAGTGGCAAGTGTACTTTTAGTTGCATGGGTGAGAAAGTTTTTGGCTTATAAAATGTCCTTAGTTCTTGATGAGTTTTTCTTATGCAATTTTGGACATGCAAGTTGAATGTAAGATTATGAGCTACTAAATACCCTAAGAGTTTGCTATGAGAAGTGACTTCACTGGTTGTATTATCAAGGGAGAGGACTTTAAATTTTGTTTTTTCATGAGAGAGAGAGATTTTGGGTAAAAAAAAGTAGTAGCTTCATCTCTTTTGAGTTAAGTATGAGTGGTGAGCTACAAAACCACGTTTCAGTGGTTGATAAAGCTTCCTGGGTAATGTTTTGTAGGTGTACCATGTTGTCAGATCTGTAAATGATAGTGGAATCATGTGCGCATTGTATTAGGGTGGCTTGTTGTGTGGAAGTATAGAGGGTGTTGTTGAAAATGTTAAAGAGGAGGGGAGCAAGGATAGAGCCTTGTGGTACACCGCTGGTGACTGTAAGGTAAAGAGAGATCATGAAGTGCTATGTTACTCACTGATACCTATTGGACAGGTAGCTTTTGAACCACAAAAGGGTGGGCTGAGAGAGACCTAGAAAGTGCATTTAAAGTAGAAGTTTGCAGTGACAATCTGTGTCAAAGGTTTTAGATAAGTCTAGAAATAAGGAAGAGATTAGTTTACCATTATCTCTAGCTTTATCAACAGCATCTATATAGGTTAGAAGAGCAGTGCAAGTACTAAGGGATGGATGGAAGCCTTGTTGTGTAGGGGATAGGAGTTCTTCCTGCAGAACATAGTCTAGCAATTGCTTCTGTATACATTTTCAAGTATTTTGGTGAGGGGAGATAAGATTGCTATAGGTCTAAAGTTATTATATCTATTGAATTTCCTCCTTTTTGAAGAGAGGGATGATGTGTGATGTTTTCCAGATATTGGGAATGTGGGATTTCTGGACTGACCTATATATAAGGATTGCGACAGGACAGGCAATGCTATCGGCTGCTATTTTTAGGTACCTGTTTGGAAGGTTTTCAGCTGAAGAAGAGCACTATTTTAATTTAACAGTAGTTTGATATAGGATTTGGACACAGATTTGAAGGTGAAAGTCCATGAGGTGATATGTGGCTGCTGGGTAGGGTTGGGATTAGATGTTGAGGAATCCTTGGTTAAAGATGCTATACTATCTATAAGAAAAAAAGAAGAGTTGGACTGTATTGCAGTTTCAAGTGGTAAGTTTTCAGGAGAGGGGTTTAGGTTGAATGTATGGCCAGGATATAAGATTTCTTTAACGGATGTCCAAAATGTTTTAGGCTTGTGCTTAGCATTATTCTAAAAGATATTATAGTATGTATTTTGTCTTCATTTAAATGTTTTAGTATGATTGTGACGTATTCTGACGTTTTCAAGATATTGTGGTGTTTTAAATTTTTGCCTTTCTTTCCACACTTTTTCTGTATCCTGCATTAGCATTCTACTCTTTTTGGATAGCCAAATTGCATTATTTGTTTTCAATCTTTTCCTTCTAGGAGGCCCTAGGTCATTTAGGATATTTAGAAAAGCTGTATTGAATTTAATTACAGCATCGTCTAAGGGGAGGATTTTTAGGAAGTTCCAGTTAATAGATGATAGTGCAGCAATGAACATTTGTGGGTTAAACTTGAAAAGGTTAAGTGTTGTTTAATAAATATGCTGTTTAACTGGATGTGTGAGATGTCTAGTTGTATAGATTGGCAGATGATCACTGAGAGATTCTGACATTGTACCTGTGATGGAGTGTTTGCTGGAGTCTGATACTAGGATCCAGCCTAATAGAGAATTTGATGTCTTGCTATAATGTGTGGAGATATCAATTAGTTGTGTGAAACCTTGTGGCAGAGCTCCTACAATATCAAGGTCAGACGTAGTGACCACAGGCTCTGCTTTTTGGAGGAAGATAGTGACAGTGACTGAGTGCAAGATGAGACAACACTAAGGGGATATTTGGCAATACATTCTATAATAAGAGCATACGTAACCTACAGACTCTCAACCCAAGCCAGTTTAGATTTCTCAAAGGCAGATCCTGTCTACTTAACCTGCTTGACTTCTTCTAGAAAGTTAATGAAAAGCAGTACATGCCACATATCTCAACATCATAAAAGCATTTGACACCATCCCACACTCAGATATAATAGAAAAAAAACTATCTCAGGTAAATGTCAATCCTGATGTAATTTGGTGGATTGAAAATTGGCTCACCAATAGAACCCAGGACAAAATCAAAATGCCAAAAAATGTATTCATTTACTTTACTTATTTTACATTTGTTGACCTGGTTAGTCCGTCTGAGCTGATACCTCTTTTGACGTGGAGACCCGAGGAGAACAGCTCTGCAGTTTATAATACAAGTAAAGACAGTAAATAAAGTACAATAAAAGAAAGATTTGGAGAAAAGCTACACAGGTTAATTATGCAAGTAAAGAGAGTAATTAAAGTAAAAAAATATTTATAATGTACAAATAGCATTTATATTATATACAGACTATTAAAATGCATATTGTCACTAAGAAACAAGTAACAACAAAGCTACAGAGTTTTGCTTGTGAATGGCATCAGATTTAGTTTTAGTAGATGCACCATTTAGAGATATCTTAGTTAAGGAAGACACAGTAAGAATTGGTAAATAGAAGAGTTATGAGAACAAGAGTATGAGTAGGTTGAGAGAACATGAGAGTACGTAAATAAGGTGGCTGTATAGGTAACACTGGATAGAGGCAGGCAAGTGTGTTGCACCAGGATAGGAAAAAACAGGTTATGGAGGGTGAGTACAGAAGCAGGACCATTTACATTTCAGGTAATCTTTTGTGGCTGTTTTAAATTCTTTAACTTTGTTGAGAGTCCAGTGGGAGTTTGCTGCAGGATATGGCTGGATTGTAGCTGTAGAGGTTGTAGCCCATTTTGTTCTTAGGTTGATAAATTTGTAGTAGGGCTTGGCCTGACCTTCTAAGGGTCCTAGTAGGAGTATAGTAGGATATTAGGGGAGATAGGTTGGGACAGTATGCTAGTTGATATAATATGGAATGGATAACCAGAAGTTGGGAGAGGAGAAGCAGATGGGGAAGTTCTAGCCAGTGTAATATTTTTAGTGAGAGACAGTGATGTGATTTATAATTTTGGTTTGCTGCAAATCTGGCCACTTTGTTATAGGTAGATTCTAACTTAGCTAGGAAGGATGAGTTGAGGTTTGTGAGGATTTGGGAGCTGTACATTAGGCTTGGTAACAGATAAGCATGTGAGATTGATATTTTTGCTTTGTTAGTGAGGAACTTCTTATTTCTGTATAAGAGGTCTTTGTTGGTGAGTTTTCCTGATGCAATTGTTTACATGTAGTCAAAATGTTAACTGGTCATCAATTATGACACCTAGAAGTTTAGTGAAAGATTCAACAGTGATATGTATGTTGTTGAGAGAGAGAGAGTATGGGGAATGTAGATTTAAGGTTGTTTAAAGTTTTGGGAAGAAAAAGTAAAAGTTTGGTTTTATTGGGATTCAGTATTAGCTGGTTATTGGATAGTCATGTTTCAATAGAATTAAAGTAAGACTAAGTAAGTGAAATATGATCAGTGGAGGTGTCTGCAATAGAGATGACTGTAGAGTCATCAGCATATTGGACAAGTGATGACAGAGGGCAGGATGTGTAGAGAAGGTTTGTGAAGATATTGAAAAGTAATGGACCAGGGACAGAACTTTGGGGAACACCAGTTTTTACAGGCGGGGGGGGGGGGGCAGAAAGCCATTTTACCGATTGTTGTCAGTCAGAGAGATAGCTAGAAAACCAGGCAACTCTAGTGGTACAGAAATTGAGGTTAGTCAATTTGCTTAGAAGGAGAAAGGGGGAGACTGTGTCAAAACCTTTTGAAAGATCAAGGAATAAGCAGGAGACAAGTCTGTTGTTTTCCTGAGCTTCAGAGGTTGTGCTGATGAAGGACAGAAGGGCAGTAGTAGTACTGTGTTTTGGGCGAAAGCCATGTTGTGTGGGGGTGAGTAGATTTTCTTACAATAAGTCTTGCATGACTTGCAGTTGTATGCATTTTTCTAAGATTTTTGAGAGGGGTGAGAGGATTTTAATAGGTCTGAAATTGGAGATTTCTGTGGAGCTTCCTCCTTTATGTATAGGTATAGTGTAGAATTCTTTCTAAATGGAGGGAACTTTAGATTCAGAGATGGAACAGTTAATGAGAATAGATACAGGAACTGCCAGAGAGTTTGCTGCTACTTGGAGGAACTAGAGAGGGATGTTGTCAGCTGATGGAGAGCAGGGTTTTAATTTGCAAAGTAGAGATTTAATGTAGCTGGTGGGTACAGATTTTAGGGAAAAGGTTGTAGTGGAGTTTAGGGTGGGAGAAGGGCTGGGAGAGATCACAGTGTTGGTGGTTGAGGAGTTAGAAGGTAAAATCTTCTTGATGGATTAAATGAAGTGGGAATTAAAGATAGCTGCAGTTTCTTGTGGTGTGTTTGTAGGGCAGGGGTTTGGAGATGAGGGGTTGCTGCGGTGTAGAATTTGGTTAATTGCATGCCAAAATTTTGAAGAATTTGATTTTTGAGCAGTTAGTGGACTGTTATAGAATTTGTTTTTATCTTTATTTATATGATATTTTGTCAGGTTTCTAGGTTCTTTGTATTTTTGTAGGTGAATGGGTAGTTTGGATTTTACCCATGCTTTCCACATTCTGTCCCTAGATTTCATCAAGTTGCAAGTGGCTTTAGTTAACCAAGGTGATATACTGGATTTTATACATACTGTGCAGATGGGTGCAAGTGAATTAAGAATATCTAGGAAAGTAGAGTTAATTGAGTGTACTGCATTATCTAGAGGGATTTGGTTCAGAAAAGACCAGTTAATTTTGGAGAGGAGGGTATTAAAAGTTTCTGGGTGGAAGTTTGATAGCTTGCGACATGTAATGTATCTGTGCAGGCTAGGGGAATGTGGAGTGAATCTGAGAACTTTTACTGAGGAGTGATCACTTAGGGAGTCTGGCAGAGTTATAGGGTTATGATATTTAAGTGGGTTGGAGACTAATATCCAATTAATAAAGGAACCAGAGTTGTGAAGTTTGTTGGCATGGGTGGGTGTGGAGATTAGTTAGCTAAAGCCATGCAAGTTAATGGATAGGCTAGAATTTGGTGAGCATAGGGATAGCTTATTTATATTTACGTCACCAAGGAGGATGACTTCATTATGTATGTGTTGAGAGTGGTAAGAGAGAATGCTTTCAGGTATAGGGATGTTGTCCCATGGAGGAATATAAATGGCTGTTATAGTGACTGTAATATAACTGTTGAGTTTAAGGTTGGCAATCAGGATTTCAGCAGGTAGGAGGGATGGGATTAGTTTGTCTAGGGGTATAAGAGTAATGTGGTTGGAGTAGGCAATGGCCAATCTTCCACCTTTTTTTTCTTTTGGCGGTCAAGTCATAGTATGTTATATCCAGGAGGGATTTTGCCAAGTTTCTGTGAGAGTGATAATTTCAGGGGAGTGAATTGCTACCCAGGGATGGGGTTCACTGACCTTATTTAGTATACCTCTAATATTCATTGAATAAAAAGATAAATGTTTTTTTGAAGGGGTAGGTTATCCTGAGTGAGGGGAAGTAGAGGTGTTGGTTGGTGAGGAAGGGGTTGGGCTTGGCTTTGGATGGATATCTTCTGATAGCAATAGAGGTTTTGAGAGGAGGTGGACATGAAGAGTGAAGGGTAATAGCTGGGGTACTTGATTTTACTTTTTGAAATATATGTGGGGGTATGATGAAGTTTAATTTTGGGAAGTAGGGTACTTGTAAGAGAGATACGTCTGTCCGTACTTACAATTGCAACATTTTATGTCCATATAGTTTTGGATTGTTACCATAGTTGGTCCATCATCCAGTAATTGGATATAAAAATGTACTGTCCTTACCCTCCAAATAGTTTCCTTTGGCAGTCAAATTAACCTATCATCACCAAAAGATTGTACTACAGGTCCAATATGTTGTCATCTCTGGTGGGGGTGTTGACCAGTTGATCCAGGGCATTTAATTTTATAAATTCTAGGAAATGTTGGGCAAGGGAGTTAGTACTTGAGTAGTTCTCCCAGTTAATGTTTGGGTAATTGAAATCCCCCAATATCAGGGTGTTTGGTAGGACCTTTTCTTGTCCTGCATATCTACATGTAGACGGTATTTTGATTATTTGGTCAAAATGTGCTTTGGGATTATTATTTAATACAGTTATTTGTGAGGCCTATGCGTTTCTATTTATGATTTGAGTTGCATTCATACAAAATAATACAGTAATGTTCCATATGTCAATTGATTCATTATAAACATCAGTTCCATTTTGACAATGGTAGTAATTCTCTTGATACGTCTGTCCGTACTTACAATTGCAACATTTTATGTCCATATAGTTTTGGATTGTTACCGTAGTTGGTCCATCATCCAGTAATTGGATATAAAAATGTACTGTCCTCACCCTCCAAATAGTTTCCTTTGGCAGCCAAATTAACAGTAGAACATCCTTGTCCAGCAGGGCAGGTAAAAGTACCTTGTGTCTTGTTCTGTATACTAGCAACCCATCCCCACTGGATTACTGTTGAGTTGACTCTGGTTGCTTTTACTCCTGGCGTTACGCACTCTGCCAAAGGGACTTTATACAGTACAGTGAGAACACCAACAAGTTAGCATTGCATAGATTGGAGTTAGAATCTGAAATCAAAGAAAAGTAGTATGATTATTCTCACAAATAACACAAATCTGGTGGTACATATCCCCATTTTTCCTTTCCTGGTTTAATAATTAAAACAGTATTGTCATTTCCAGTAGCAATAACTTCTGCTTGTTCAGGTTGTTTATTGGGTTCATGGACCCATATATTTGCACCTGAATTGATTTCATGAGTACCAGATATTTGTTCCTTCTCAAAGGCAGCAACAGGCAGTGACTGTCCTCTAGTGACTGTGCCACCTAACACAGGTACAATAAATATTTAGGCTACCCTATCCTTTTTCCATACATGAGCACTCTCATCTGAACTATTTAACAAAATAATTTTAAGTTCCCCTTGGTAACCTGCTTAAATTACTCCATCCACAACCTGAACAATAATCTCCTCATCCTTCTGAATACTTCCTTCCCACAGTGATTGAAAAAAAATAATAATAAAGGGGTGTCTTATTTTGTTTTACTTTCTTATATCACATATGCTTATTTTTCTTGTAGCATGTTTTGTACGACTAGTATCTTTAATTGAAGTTTAATGTCTTGAAACTGAATTTTTAATGTGCTGTTTGTTTTATGTGGAGCTTTTCTCCCCGTGCCTCTACTGAAAATGGGCATATATCCAGTTAGACTAGCATGGTCAACAAATGTAAAATAAAAATAAAATAAATAAAACACCTTTCAAAGCAAGTGTTGATTGAGGCACTATCCAACCAAAATACTTTGTTGGAATTTGAATTCCAATTCCGGTCTCAATCAGTTGAACAGACCATGGCAGTATTTTGTAGGCATTCATTGAATATAGACTTAGTCCTGCAGTCTCAGGTGTGGCTCTCGTAGTAGCTAATGCACCTGCCTGAGTTTCCCAATATGTGATTGTTTCTGTCGTCACATATGGTTTGATCTGCATTGCTGGAGTTAACATTCACATTAATGTTTTTTCTGTTTCTGAAATTGGTCAATTATTTAAAATCTGTAATGCCATATTTACATTATTTCTCCAGTTGTGCAGAGTACCATTTCCTAGTTTTCTTAACTGGTCTTTAAGTAATCCATTTATTCTCTCAGTTAATCCTGCTGCCTGTGGGTAATAGGGTATATGAACCACCCATTCAATATTATGCTGTTTTGCATAGTCCTGTACTATTCTTCCTTTAAAGTGAGAACCATTGTCACTTTGTATTTGCAAAGGCATTCTATAATACAGAATGATCAAATCTATGGTTTTCAGAATACTTACCTGTGTCACTCATTGGCGCAGAAAACCAGTAAGGTATCCATAAGTGTCTACTGCTGTGCATATGTATTGGCTGCCCTTATTAGATGGTAAAGGATCAATATAATCAATCTGCCATATTTGTCCTGGTAACTTTCCTCGTCCTATATGTCCCTGAACTGTATGAGGTATAGGCCTTTGTTGTGTATGCTGACATACCAGTCACAAAGGCACTGTAATATAACAGTTTTAATTAAATCTAATGATAGTGCAATTCCTCTTGTTTGTGCCCACCTGTAAGTGGCTTTTTCTCCCAGATGTCCGCATTTTTGATGTGCCCATTTTGCCATCCCCATCTACTCAGAATCATCTCATGTATTAACTTCTGAAATTCTCATTTGTTCATCTGTAACAGAATTAAACCATCATTCTAGAGAGTCTGCAGAACAATGTGCATCAACATGATAAACTGTCACACCTTAACTTATCATTTTCCAAATTGATTGCCATAATTCTTTTCCCCAAATTTCTTTAGAATGAATTTTCCAATCATTTTTCTGCCATGTAGGCAACCAGGTTTCTAGCCCATTTGCTACTGACCAAGAATCAGTATAAATATGACATGTAACTGGCATCTCCTGTTTCAGTGCTTTATACACAGCATATAATTCTGCATATTGACTACTTTTACCATTCCCTAAAGATGTTTAGATTTCTTAGTTACTGGATTATAAGATACAGCCTTCCAACATCTTTTGTTTCCCACATATTTTGCCAATCCGTCAGTAAAACAAACATGTTTACATTGTTCAAGCGGCACCTGTACATATGGCATTCCCCATTTTACTGGAGATTCATTGATTGGCATAGTTTTGTCTGTAACAGATTAGTTTCTGATATATTGGTATTTTAGCTACCTTTTCATCTAACATTGCTACCCCATTAATTCCAGGTTTAGCCCTATCTTGAATATACCATTGCCATTTAATAATACTCGCTTCTTGTGCATGACCTATTCTACGCATTTTGGGTGAACTCATCACCCATTGCATTATAGGTATCTCTGGTTGCAGTAGTACAGTATGTCCTATTGTCATTTGCTCGGTATCTACAAGCCTACAATAGCAGGCTTGTAGTTGCTTTTCAAAAGGGGAATATCTTTCCACTACATCTGGTAATGTCCTAGTCCAGAATCCTAGTGGCACCTGCTTTGCTCCCTGCTTCTGCAAAAGGCTCCAATTGGTATAGTAATTCTGCACAGGTACATGTAATTCTACTTCTCCGTCCTGTAGGGGCCATAAATCTAGTGCCTTTTGAATAGCCTGTTTTGCTTGTTCAAAAGCTTTCTGCTGATCATCCTCCCAGATAAACTCATATTTCTTTTTAGTCACTTTGTATAATGGGGAAAGTATTTGACTAAGATGAGGAATGTGCTGTCTCCAGAATCCAAACAGTCCTATAAAATGCTATGCCTCTGTTTTATCTCGAGGGGTTGGAAATTCTAAAATCTTTTGTTTTGCCTTCGGCAAGATTTCTCTGTGTCCCTGATGCCACTGTATTCCCAAACATTTCACTGTTTGAGCTGGTGCATGTATTTTGTTGGGGTTTATTTCCCAGACCTTTGTTTTCATGTGATCAATTACTATTTGTAAATATTCACTCACTTTGTGCTCAAAATTTCCCTGAATTAGGATATCATCGATGTAATATGAAATCTGCATATTTTGAGGTAATTTTATCTCATCTAAATGTTCTGCTACTATTTTATGACAAATGGTGGGACTATGTAAATATCCCTGTGGTAAATGAAGTGCCTGAGAAAGAATATGACAAGGTCCCAAGAAAGCTGATCTGGGCAGTACTGTGGTGGTTTGAAGTCCCAGAAACATTGGTAGAATTAGTGCAGGCTATGTACAAGGACCCAATGGCTCAAGTATGGACGATGTTCGGCCTCAAGAGGAGTTCCCAGTGGGTGTGGGTGTACATCAGGTTTCAGCTCTGACCCCACTGCTGTTCATACTGATGATGGATTACATTAGCAAGCAGGTTGGGGGGGACGAATCAACAAAGCTGTTGTATTCAGACGATGTGGCAGTACATGCAGACTCTGAGCTAAAACGTCAGCAAAGAATAGGAGAATGGAATGCAAATCTGAAGGCACATGGGATGATACTAAGCACAGATAAGACAGTGGTAATGGCAGCAAATTGGGAAATCAGAAGAAGCTGAGAATACAGATAGAAGGGAAGATAGTGGAACAGGTAAACAAGAGGAGTAGTTGAGGAGAAGCTTAGTCTGAATGAAGAGGTCAAAGCTAGAATCAGAGTAGCTGCAGCCAACTGGCATAGAGTATCAGGTGTAGTCTATGACAGAAGAATGCCAAAGAAGCTGAAAAGTAAGGTGTACAAGACAGTGGTGCAACCAGTACTACTGTATGGTACAGAAACCTGGGCAGTAAAGGCAGAACAGTTGAAGAAGCTAGAAGTTATGGAAATGAAGTGCCTGAGAAAGGTGATAGGATGCACACTGTGGGACAGATGAAGAAATGAGGACATAAGAGCAGAAGCCAAAGTATCTCCAATTGCAGAAAAGATCAAAGAAAACAGACTAAGGTGGTAAGACAATCTGGTGAAGAAAATTTGGGACAGACAGGAAGAAGGTAAGAGGAAGTGAGGATGTCCAGCAAAGAGGTGAATGGCTTGTGTGAAAGAAGATCTGTGACAGTCAGGAATGAGTGTTGAAGAAGACAGGTGTGTGGCACTGAATCAAGAGAGTTGGTGACAGTTAACACGATACCCCAACTCCATGTAGAAAAATGGGAAAAGGGGGGCTGATGATGATGATGATGAACTGGGTGAATGTATATTGTTGCCCCTGCAAAGTAAAAGCAAACTGGTCATTAGTTTTTCTGGGTCTACATTAGAAAGACGAAAGATGAAATAGGTGAACCCTATATGATCGACACATAAACGTCGATCTACAAAACGAGCAAAGTACGGAAATGCCAAAAGACACAACACTGAACAGATATCCCTGACCAGCAGGGTGATTGTGGGGATGAGGAAATATATCCTTTTCCTTACTGTATAGCGGTCACGGAGTTGGTATATATATGTAGGGGGGTGTGGGGGTGAAGGGGTGCTTGCGCTCCTGCAAAAATGTAAATAAAAGTGTTTTGCATTGTGTTTGTTTACTTTGGGTTTACTTACATGTATGGTGCTGTTGCTTCCAGGAATCTGTTCAGCGTTGTGCATTTTGGCATTTCCATCCTTCGCTCTTTTTGTAGATTGACTTTTATGTGACACTATTCTAGCGTTCGCCTATTTTGGGTTTCGTGCTTATAATATAGACCCTTTTATCTCTGTAATTGGTATAGTAAAGAAAGAATTCAAAAAATGTATTACTGCATACCAAGTGCCCTGATGTTTCTGTATATTTTCTATTAATGTTATTGTATCTGAAACTGTGGCTGTTAATGGAGGAGTGTACTTATTTAATTCTCGGTAATCTACTGTTATTCACTAGGACCCGTCAGACTTCCTGGCAGGCCAGACTGGGTTATTCTATGCCGTCGTAGTAGTTTTTAAGATGCCTGCATTTGATAAGTCCTGAATTGTCTCACCTATTTCCTTATGTCCCCCAGGGATTCTATATTGTTTTAAACTAATTACTTTTGTTGCTGGAGGTAATTCTACAGGGGACATTTTGACTTTCCCTACTGCATCTGCTTTAACTGATAAATATGGCTTGACATCAAATTGATACTGTCCGTCCAACAAATTCAATATCAGTCCCTTTAAAATGTCGATTCCTATTATATATTCAGGGACAGGCTCTATTAAAGCAGAATACTTTTTCTTTGGTAATTGGCCTATTTTCAATTCTAACATCATCTGAACTGCCTTAATTTCTTTCTCACCAAGTCCAGTGATAGTAACTTGTCATTCCTTAAATAAACTTGGATTACCGTAAATCAGTGAGGCCACTGCACCAGTATCAACTAGTGCTTGGACCCGTTGTTCATTTTCACTTTTTTAAAATATTGCCACATCTACATATGGTCGAACATCTTGCCGAGCCCATCCACTCACTGGATCTTGGCCAATTTCCTAATCAAAATTTAGACTTGACAAATCAGGGTATGTCACAAGTGGAGCAGAAGGAACCACTAGATTCTTTTCCTTATCCTCAGCCTTACCTTCTGTCACATACTCGTCCTGTCTTTCTACATTCTGAGCCTGTCTCCCCTTTTTATTTAAACCTCACTTTTTATACCTCTCCCACATTGTCAGAGTATCTATCCCATTAATCTCATCTTTTGATACTCCATCTTTCAACAACGCAGTAAACATATCTTTTCGGGACACTCGAGCTTCTTTGCATCCGTCACCTTTATTTTCTCGCCTGTTGTTATTTGACTGTTTTGGTCCCCATTCTTTAAGCTCTCCCAACTGCCTCAGTCCCTCAAGAACTTGAGAAATTGCATTTCCCATCTCACTAATTAAGTATGTCAGTATTACTGTTTTATAAACCAGGGGTGTTAGCTTAATAATCCTGTTTCTAACCAAGACTGTCAAAGCATTTTGTAATAATGTATCAGCGGTCCCTACAAGTAAAGCAGTTTTCATTGTTTCTTCCTTAATTCTTTGAATAGCATCTCATAATGTGTACCATGGCCTATCATAAGGAGGCCAGTCCATTACTGTAAGATATTTTTCAGCACAGCAATCTGCTATAATTTTAAAAAGACTTGGAATTTCCTGTTTATCATAATTTTGAAATGTATCCTGCACTGATGGATCCACACCAAACGTTTTGGTATCTGTTTTTTCTATCTCCACTCCAGTGGCCCCAAACTCATAAAGTCTCACTAACCATGCTACTAACCATTCCCCAGGCTTTTGTTTAAACCTTTCAATCAAGTCACTCATTTCCTGTTGAGTAAAATCTTCATAACACACTTCTTCCTGCCCTGCTTGGAGCCCTTGTGCTCCATGAATCATTTGCTGCCTTCACCTAAGAATTGGTTTTACCTTTACTAGCCCCTTTTTATCCTGTTCTTCCTCTTCTTCATAATTGTTATCAGAATCTGACTGGGATGGGGGACTGGAAGAATACCAAATATCTCCATCCCAATGGTCTGGGTCCCAATTGAAGCCTGCTTTTGCTATTGACATCTGTACTTTCTTTTTATTAATTTTGCCTCTTCATTTACGATATTTATATTTCACTACACATACGGCAGCTTTCTCTGCTACATGCTGATACATATCTGTTTTGTCTGCAAGTAATCTGGTCTAATGTAAGATTATGTTTTGTTTTTCTAACTCTACTATTCATTTCTCTAATTGTTCTATTTGTTCAACCTTACCTATTTTGTCTACATGTAATTTTCGGTATGCAGTCAAAAGGATCCAGCCTGTCCTGCATACAGCACTTAATTATTTCCCTTTTTCTACTAAAACGTTTTGTAAGCATGCTTGTACTGAACCTGGTTCAGCATTTTTTAAGCAAACATCCTGATTTTCACTTAACCCTTTATGTCCACATAAAGTACCTCTCTTACACTGTGCAAATATAATCTGAGTGAATGGACTTACACTGGCCAAATGTAATCTGAGTGAATGGATATGTGACCACAAATTCCCCCTGGTTTGGTACTCTTGTCCCTCATGGATAGGGGCAACATGTACATTTTCTGCTCATCTGCAGGCTATGTGTGCTAAAATATAAGTGCTAAAAAAAACTCTCAGGAATATATGGCTAGTCACAGATCAATAGCTAAGTAAGTTCCCATGAACCCATGAACCAGAGGACTGCCTGTCTAGAACCACCTCCAACTGATCATCCCATATAACTACTGCCAGATAATGTTACACTCTCCAGTGCCACACTGGTCATGGTCTGCCACCCCAGTGAATGTGTAGTTTGCCACAATAGGCCCACTGTCTGACCAAAATGTTGATCAACATGACACTCAACTGCATCCTCCATCTGCTGCAGCTGAGGCTGTTCAACAAGCTCATGCCTGGGCATTTAATGCCCTCTGTCCATACCTTCCAGTATGCTTTTCCCACCCAGTTTGTTTTGATTTTCTTGTGTAACATTCTACATGGCATCCTGTTTAAATGATGATGACTGCAACCCACATCACACTTTAGTGCTGAGATAATGTCTGATGCAAAGTGAAATTAGACCATGAACAGACAAGCAAACCCTGTTAACAACACTGTATGCATCATGTTTACTCGTTTTCAGTTGTCAAGTAGATGTTGCCACCATGCCAGTAATACTGACTATTGTATCTGCCATTGACTAAGAATTCCTGCTGACCAAACCTCATCCTGATGATGATGATGATGATGATGACTATCATGCCTCACGTGCAACTGCTGATGAATGGTGTAATTCAGCCACATATTCAGGATGTCAATTCTGATTCCATTATATATTATGGAGCACAGCGCAGATCACAAATATCTTGCTTGCTGTATTGTGTGAGTAGTGTAGAGAACCTCCAACTTTAACCAGGCATCAAAATTTTAGCCAAAGCACTTGCTCTATAATGTTCCACATCTGGAAATAGGAAGTACTGAAATTCTTTTCAGCAATGTTTTCAGGGCTTTGCAAAGGGTCTATATTAGAAGACTGAAGATGCATTCTTTCGAATGTTTCTTGGTCGAACTTAAAAGGCTGAAAAAGCAAATTATCGAAATGGCTGTTAAGCAAATTCTTTCCCTGGGAAAGAATTCACTTTGCTGCTTTGGTACTTTGCCGTTTTCTGCACTGTAGTGCAGTCTTGGAGTTGGTATATTTAAGTAGGGGGTGGGGGGGGGGCAAAGCCCCCCACTTAATGTAATGTTTGAAATTGATTTTTATTTATTTTTATTTTTTGTTGGAACAGCGATTTTTTTCCACTTCGACATTGTAAGCTTTCGCTTACATAGGGTGGATCAATCACCGTTCACTTTTTTAAGCATTCGGTGATTTACTGTAGACCCTTTGCAAAGAGGTTATGAGCCAGGCCAAGAAGGTAACCAACATCACCTACAAAAACAGCACAATTTTTTTGGGTGGGGTAGATACAGGGATAGTGTGTATATGTGTCAGCTTGTATTCTAGACACTGTATCAGCACTTAGTCACACCATGAACATGTGTGTTAACGCTACCCTGGAAACATGTAAATTAGGTCTGATGTATGCCAAATATGGGAATCATGAACTAATATGATGACACACATGCACAAGTGCACTTAGACCCCCCCCACACACACACACGCGTGCAAACATACACACATTGGTTACTGACTACCTGGCAGTTGAGGGAATGGTAGTCTTTCTTGATGCATTTCTGGGACTGTGGGCTGGGGGTGGGGGGGCTTTCCAGTCATATGAATGTAGTCTTATTTCAGAGCAGTAGCTAGGTGAATTGGATCCCTTTGGAAGTTCCACAGACAGTTGCTCCCCTCAAACTAAAGTTGAGGAGCAAAAAAATGCACACAATAGTATTCTCTTCCAATGTCTTTCAATGTTCATATCTGTCTTCATTTCTTTAAACAATCATATAAACATCTGCACAGCCACGCAAGTTTTTAAATGGCTTTAATGCCAAATTGCAGTATGGAAGGAAATGCTGGTACTCTACTTCAACATTTATGATCACACCCCCTGACAGCTTACACCTGAGTCAGACAGCCTCTTTGTTCTGATCTAGATAAATTACTGGTCTGTGTCATCCACTGCCTCAGGGAAATGGGCAAAATTGTAGAAGTCATATTTGGTAATGGTGGTTCTCTTTCAATCCAGGGAAACTATATGCTCTATTTAGCATGTAGCTACACTACATCGAGAAGCTTATTGAGTACCTATGAGGCAGGACCCAAGAAGTATCCAATATCTCCTCAGCTGGCCACTACAAATGCCATTTTAGCTAGGATAGCAAGAGCTACACATATCTTGGTCTCCACAAGTAAATGAAGAACATGAACTCCCTGAGATTCAACATGTGGGTGAAATACATTGACTAGCTGAAAGATGATATCCCCCACACACTCTGGTCATCAGTTGGAGCAGTATATCTCAGATGCTGTCAGTAATACTTAAAAGTCCTAAGTTTGTGAGGATAGACATTACAGTCAACATATCCAGCAGCTAAAAATCCTACAGTGCTGCTATCTACAAACTAATTCAACTCTGAACACATTGGATAGATGCTGCTTTGCTGTTTTTTCACCTGCCATTTCCTTATATACATTGCACAATAAGCTGTGTGGTGTCTGCACTGAAGACTATGAATTGCAACATTGTTATGCTTATTTATTTGTTGTTATGTACTCTTTTTCGTGTACATTGTTGTTTGACTGTTCTAATGCAATCATTTAAATGCACTCCTTACCACATTGTGTAAACTCTTGCATGGTTGTGCAAGTAAGTTTTATAAACTTGAAACAGAGTGTGCATTGCTGAGAACTGCAGAAATGTCCCTTGCATACTATTTACATTTTTTATGAATTCTAGCTGCAGCCCCCCCCCCCCATCCAATGCTTACCCTTGTCATCTTCTACTCAGGTGTTTATACTCCTACATTCCCATTTCCTATTTTGTGGACTTCTTATGCTTTAACTCTACCCACTCTCAAGATGCCAATTCATGAGCTAGGGCTAGAGGACCCTTGGGTAGTCCCTAAAGAGGTGCCTGTGCTCCCCCCTCTGTATGCTTGGGGGTATACAATGCCATCCTTCCCTAACACTGTACAAACCCTTCCACCAACCCAATCCTATCCTTCACCTCTTAATTACTGCATTTCCTAGCCTCTACCATATATGTCATCCTCTTAGCCAAACTGAATAAGTATATTGCCTACTTGTATTCCTAGCAAGATAAACTGTCCAATAAAGTTGCAATTACACCGATAATCCCTTAAGATCCTGATGTACTACAGCTCCAGTTTACATATTTCTATCCTCACCCTGCCATGGTGGTGCTGCGGTAGCATTGTCGCCTCACAGCAAGACGTTGTCCTGTTCGATTCTCAGCTAAAGTGTCTTCTGTGTGGAGACATGCGTGAATGGGCATACCTTCGTTGAAGGTTGTATGTCAGGGCCGGCAACTCGGTACGTAAAAATCTGCTGCCAATCATTAGCAGACCGGAGTTCTGCTGTGGCGACCCCTAACTGGGAAAAGCCGAAAGATGCAACATCAACCAAGGGGAAGGAATAAATAAAACATATATTAACGTTATTTATTTACTTACTTATTTGTTTCTGGAGACTGTATCACATACTTGTGCAGTCCTCTTGCATGCTGTCCCTGAAATAAACAGCAGATAGTTGTTACTTATATACTGGTCTGGTCCCTGCCAACCCACCCTCCCGTTTTAACCATATCTTGACTGACTACACTGTTCCATAGTCATCAGCCACCTGGGAAGGAGTAAATAAAACATCTGCTAACTTTATTTGTGTGCTTATTTATTTACATATTTATTTCTTTGTTTATTAGTTTGCTTGTTTTTTTTTTTTTTTTTTTGTGACCGTAGCACATATTATTATGGTACTTTTACATGGTGCTCTTTATATCTGGTAGATAACTGTTCCATATACATAGCTCTGCTTCCTGCACTCCTATCCCTCTCATTTTCTCAGGGTTATTTACATCTGCTCTAATTTGACAGTAGGCCATTGCCTATTTTCACTGTATTTAATTTTGTCCATTAGATGCCAAGGAATTTTCTGTCCATTAATTTTTCATTAATCTTGTGAATGCCTTTCCATCTCATGGTTATAATGTCTTTAAACTCCATTTTGTGTGTGTGTGTGTGTGTGTGTGTGTGTGTGCGCGTGTGTGTGTGTGTGTGTGTGTGTGTGCGTGTGCGCGTGTGCGTGTGTGTGTGTGTGTGTGTGCGTGCGCGTGTGTGCGTGTGTGCGTGTGTGCGTGTGTGCGTGTGTGCGTGTGCGTGTGTGTGTGTGTGTGTGTGTGTGCGTGTGCATGTGTGATATATAAAATATTTCTGGTGAGGTCTGCTATAATTAAATGAAATACACTGCACTGTATATTTAGGAAACAAGTTGCATAATAAATGGCAAAGACTCAGTTCATCAAATATATTCTCAAATCCTATAGTTCAAAATGCTTCATTTATCACTTAGTCAGGCTCCCACGTTCCATTTATTAATTTATTTGGTATTTTAGTTTGATTATTATTATTATCATTATGCATTAGTTGGTTAACTTATCTATTGAATAATCCATTACATACTTTTAGCAGCTTTTCATGAGTAGCTTGGCTTGTGGGTGTATTTCTGTTCTAGTTCCAAGCAAACATTTTTAACAGCATCTTGTAAATTTGTGGTGTCATTTTATTAGTGTACTATGGTGCTCATATATATATATATATATATATATATATATATATATATATATATATATATATATATATATATAATGCTTCAACCTAAAGTAAGAGGGTTCCAGCTTCATGAAAAATAATGAAATGTTTCACACCTTAGAACAAAGATAATCTGGGATAGTGTGCAACTGCAAACCTTGGTGCTGCAAAGAAAGTTGCTTCTGTTTTTCATTTCTGGGAACCAGTAGCATAGCTAAGACAGGGCAAGAGGGGCAACTGCCCTGGGCACAAAGTGTTGAGGGGGCACAATCAGCTGATCCTGAGCTATAATATAATAGATGCTTTGTTTGTTACAGTTTAAAAGAAGAAGATATTATTATTATTATTATTATTATTATTATTATTATTATTATTGTTGTTGTTGTTGTTATTATTATTATTATTGTTATTATTATTATTATTATTAATTTCTAAGGAAATGGAGAAGGGTTGGGGGAGGGTACAGAAATGAGACCCTGAATGGGGATTGTGGGAGGTGGGGCACTAGCTCATGGTATCAGCTATACTTCTAACGGGAACAGTAGAGGATTGTGGCACATGGAGGAGATAATGAATGCAATTAAACAACATTAATTTTTATTTGCTTTAGCCTGAACTGTTCAAATAATTGAATCTGGGTTATTTTCTATTAATTCTTTTTGGTGATATATGGGCTATCATCTAGTCTATCTGAGTAAAATCCTGTCATTAATTTAACTTGCCCTGAACCCTGACAGTTTCCCAATGCTGTTGATTTGTATTATGTTGACTTTGGGAAGACAAGGTATTGTATTCCTCTGAACTTACTGGGAAGGCAAGGTATTGGATGCCCCAAAAAACCTAGTGGGTAAGTGGTGCAACAGTGGTCACAAGACCACTGCTTATTTCTACTTTTCTCTCTGTATTTGAATAGTAATGCGTGAGTCCACATTTCTAGAATTAAGTGAAACACATTCAACATGGATACAAGACTCCAATAGGGGTTTGTTTTCTTCTTCCATTTTCTTTGTAATAGCCACAGTCTGTAGAGTATCCAGTGTAGGATATGATTATGTTGTCTTTGCTGTTTACAGATGATATTGACCCATTCACCTCAAATAGCTTTGACCTGCTGTGACGCCTGTGCACTGGCTTAGCAATCAAGGAGCCTCAATCCTTACCACTAACACCAGTGAGGGGTGTCCATATAGGGAAAGGATAATAAATACACACACACAAAAAGTACAATTTCTCTTAAGTCCACACAGAGATAACAATCAGTCTTGGGCTGGTTTCTCCCTTTCTCTCCAGGTCCTCAATAAGACTCCCCACAGGCACATCTATAGGGTCCAGATCGCAGCCTAGTGGGCAAGCTAAAACCTCCAGCACCCTCTCTGTCCAACCAGTGCTTCGTGTCCCTGCGCAAGTAGCTGACACACACACACACACACACACACACACACACACACACACACACACACACACACACACACACACACACACACACTTTGAGATAAGAGTTTATAGAACCATACAGACACTACTGGGGAAGGCTAGCACAGGTTCTCCAGCTGTGCCCCTTCTATCCAGACTATATGGTAGAAATCAATGCCACCACACAGCTAATATTTATCAGCTACTCAAAGGCCCTTAAAAGGGTGTCCAATTATTACTGTGCAATATTATTATCCAAATGGTAAGTGCAAACTAACAGTCAAGACTTATTTGGAGTTACTTGGTATAGTATCACTATATACATGCAATCTACTCTTAGAGTTTAAATTATCTCTACACAAAACAGCCACAGTTGAAAGGTTTAAAAGTATTTAATAATAAATAATAAAAACACAAGACAATACTTCTTACTACACAGTGTTAGTCAAGAGTTCAGAGATCACAGAGAAATACATAAAATAATACAGTAACAAAAGTTCTGACATCACAGAAAAACAAATAAGTCTAATCTTCCTATTTCCTATCCATATCTAAGAGAAAACACAGTTCTAAAATCCTACTTACATCTAGACAAAGGCAGAGATGTGGTGAGTTGGATGTTCTCACGAAAATGCTCTAATGCTCTCATTCTTTCTGCCCTTAAATTGATAACACAGTACCACTGATTAATTTCAGATTTCATAATTTCTTTCTAGTTCACAGGCTAACAGACTCTCAGAGGTTAATAGCCCCTTTGATCTTGCAGCTGGTTAGGAACCAGAGCAATAAAAGAAATTATACATGCAAATTCTAGCCATTAACTCTTGCCTCAAAACAATAGGAAGAATTCCTTCATCCAGACATATCGGCTCCGAATTTTGACATCAAAGACAGTCATAAAATGCTTGACTTAGCTTTCTTACATCAGAGTGCACTGTTGTTACATTTTTGCAGTTCAATATCCAATGCAGTCTTTTCACATTTAAGAGAACAAGCCTGTGGCTTACATTAATATTTGCAAATGACAGAGCTATCTACAAAATTCTATCTGGCTAGGCTGGCAGCCTTCACCTATCTTCACACCTCCCCCAGGTACTGGAGCAGTTAACTGCTAATTCTGAAGGAGCTATGAAGAAAAACGAGCATTTATGAATCATATGTCTTGGTTCTAGCAAAGAAGAGAGTCAGGATGTTTGTTACATGGTCAGGAACTAATCAAAGATCATCTAGGTGACCAAGACCAGATTGCCTTGCCATGAAAGCATACTCCCAAAGAAAGAAACAATTTATTTCTTAAATTTGGCTTCATAAACAGAATCTTTTATACAAACTGGTAATTCATTCAAGTATCTAGACACTCTAGAGGGGAAAATTATTTTTATATTGCTATGATATTCTTTAGCAATAATAAGCAAATAGTATTTATTTAGTGCAATTTGTATTTATTTACATTTGTAGACCGGGAAAGTCTGACTGGGTCAGAAACTCATTTTCAGTGGAGGCACGGGGAGAAAGGCTGCATCTAAAACATTATATATGAGACATACAAAAAAGTATTTAAGGTACATACAGATTCTAAAAACTATAAACATTCAGTCTCTAAGTATATCTATTCAACAGTATAGTTAGATGGTAGGTACATGTTATTTACAGTATCCTTGTTTGTTAACATATTATACATAGTAGTAGGTATAAGCAGATAACAAGATAACATTTTTTTTTCTTTCATTTCAGGAAATAGCAGGGATATATATTTTTATAAGACAGTTACAGGCATAGGGGATTCAAGGAGTCAGGATACCAATTAAGTCAGGAAGTAAAGAGAAAGGCATTGTATGAAATAGTTATTATTTAAGAGAGGGGAGTATTTTGCATAGGACAGATTTGGTGGAGATTTATTATGTTGAATAGGATAGATGAGGGTTCAGAACAGCGAGGATAGTTTATTACCTCTTTGGGTAAGTCCAGGGCCAGTCACGAGTACTGAGTAGGTAATGTTTTAGGGTGGACTTAAACTTATTAATATTTCTGGATCTTCAACAATTTAGTTGTTTCCTTTACTAAAAAAGAGTAAAATTCAGATCAGCTCTCCATCTGTGATGCTACTGCCATATTGGTGTTTTAAACAACCAAATTAGTTCACTTTCTGGTCTTGATGTAACTGTCCTTAGTAATGGTTTTATACTGCAGCAGCACGTTCTTCATTTTTTATTTACATTACTGCCAAAATTTAAGTAATTATATACCTTAACTCCTAAGGCTCCTTACTGTGAATAAATGGTATATCATTATTTAATGTATATGGATATAGGAGTTGGTTGGTTCCCAATGATACAATACTGCAATTGCTACTATTAAATCTATCCAGATATACCTTCAAATTTGTTTATTCATTCACAGAGCTGATCTCTGCTGCTACCCTTGTGTCATCAGCAAATTTCTGTATCTAAGTGTGCTCCCGAATTGACATAGCCTTCATAAAAGTATTAAACAAAATGACTCCAAGACAGAGCTCTGAGGCACACATCTGCATGACTCACATGAGTAGAAAACACAGTCGTTAACCATATCCCCAACCCATGCCTGTATCCATTTCACAGTGAGAGATTAATTCCTCAACAATTCAAAACATATGTTTTTGCTGTATAATGGATGGAATCAAAATCATTGTCCAGGTCCCCAAAATAATATCCAATGACATAATGATGACAAGTGCGTCTACGGGAGTGGAGAACTGAACAGCCAATTAAGTTAGAGATGCAGGACTCACTGTATCTGAACCCATACTGGTTTACCCCATCAAATAAAGGCATATTCAAATGGATTAATATTAATAGAGACCTGTCAAAGCATTTACTAATGATGCACACAGGTCCATAGGTTCATAGTTAAGTACAAGGCTAGCTGCCCTTGCATGTCATTTTAAGCCTAGCCAGTTTCCCTTTTTGTGTTCAAATTAACTTATCCCATTCAGTTAGACATTGGCCTTACCTATTCCATAGTCGATAATTATATATTACCCCTAATGAGAGTAACTGGGATCATGCCATAGATAATCCGAGGGGACCCATGCATGGAATAAAGTATTTAGGAGCTGCCTCTGTCCAGTACTATTATAGGGGCAGTCCTGGGCTACATTTTCTGCTTTCCATCCATAGATTCAAGCTGTGTTTGAATATGGACATGGATGACCTTTTTTATGTGGATGGGGAGTCTGTTCCAGAGCAGCAGTATCATCTGTGAGATATACCTGTCCCTCCAAGCCATTTTTTTAATGTTGCATGTGATGTTTAGATCCCTAAACAAGTATTTCTGATGTTATTTTGCTTAATGATGTGATGAAAATCCATCAGTACTGGGTTGTAGTGTGCCTTGTATGACAGACACAGGTCACCTCTGAGCAGTCTGTAGGATACTGAATATAGTGACAGAGCTTTGAGTCAGTCCATGTAGGACATGTTGTTTAAGTCTTGTACCCTTTTAGTAAGGTATCATTGTGGGCATTCCATTTGTTGCATGTGTCTGGATAGATATATGTCAAAGGGGGCACTGTATTCAATGACTGGCCTAATGAGGACTGAGTAAAGGGAGAAAATAACATCCCTAGATCTAGACACAATCCCTTTGTTTATAAGCTGTGCAATATAAAAGGACTTGCTTACAACAATGGACATGCTGGTCAAAAGATAAGTCACTCTTCAACATAAGTTTTCAAATACATGAATGACTGGATCAACACTTAGGGGCATATTGTTAATGTGGTAGTTCCTTGGGGTAGATGGAGAGGATACCATAATTTATTTTTTGGCATTTAGTTTTAGTCCAGGATTTTGGCACCAGTTATTTATTTGGAACAAACCTTCTGACATGATGGCTAAGACATTTGGAGATTCAGTGACTCCTGCTAACTTGCACTCGTCTGCAAACTTAGTCAGTCAGAGCCCTTCGGTACTAGTTTTTACTTCAGAAAAGTAGATGCCAAACAGGACAGATCCCAGAACAGAACCCTAGGGGACTCTACTGGTGACTGATCTCTTTGTGTAGGCTATTTCCCCCATTTTGAATTTCTGTATCCTATCTGTTACCCAGTTGGCAATCCACCAGGTGACATAGGGGTTTATTCCAGTTAATTTCATTTTTTTTTACTTTGCCTTAGTGGGGAATTCTGTGAGCAGCTTTGAGACCAGGTTGAAATATGTGGTGTGTACCATTTCACCTCCATTCATTGCTTTGGTGACTTTTTCAAATAAATCTCCCATACGGAATAAGTATGACCTGCCCTTGACAAATCCAAACTGAGATGGGTCCAGTGTTTGGAGGCTCTCTATGTCCTGATTAGTTACTTCCATGCTAAGTATTTCCATGACTTTTGATATGAGGCTGGTCGGACTTATGGCTCTGTAATGGGTCTGTGGAAGGTCCTTCTTTATTGGAATGACTGTAGCTGTTCTTCATTCACTTGGTACAAAATCTGTATGGAGGCTGAGATTGAAAAGTGTTGTTATGGGTGTGGCTAAATCATGCCTCATGCTATTTAAAATGCATCCAGAGATATTGTCAGGAACCAGTGATGCAGTATTTTTAGCCTTTGGTGTTGTGTGATAGCTGGAGGAGATCCAGTTTCAAGTACATCTTGAAGGACCAACAGAAGGGAAAAAGGGGTAAAGTTAGTTAGAGTTAATTTTTTTGGCGAGTAGGTTCGGTGAATCTTCAGCCTTAGTGCAGGTAACATCATCCACAATCAGCTCAGTGCATTGCTGCATTGTACTTTCATGATTAAGAACATAATTAAAATGTGCCTTGTGATTGTCTTTGGCATGGGTAGATACTTTAGCCTCAGACTTTGCTTTGGTGGATTATATTAAGCTCCTGAGTTGTTTGTTTAGTTCAGTTTGAAAGGCTGTAGTATTCTTGGAATTACTATTCTTACGTTTGGTCAAAATGCTTTTCCTTTTATTATAAAGCTTGTTAATATTGTGGTTCCAACATGTTGGTTTGTTTCCAAGGTTTGCCATGCACTTGTTCCTATGGGGTATAGCTGCATTTATGCAGCTGCTATGTGCTGGTGAAGTGTGGTGGTGTATATTTCTGCATATTCAGTGACATTAGCTGGGGTTGCTGGGTATATGAAACTTACCAATGAATCACTTAGGAGTAGACAATTTTTCTTAAAGGAATTTCTAAAAGAACTTAAGGTGGAAGGGATCTCTAGTTTAAATTTTATTTCAAAGGATACTGCTTTATGGGTAGACCTAGCAAGTGATAAAGCTACGCTTGGGATGGTGCAGGATACAACCATAATAGTGTGGACAAGATCAATGATGTTTTCCCCATAGTGGATACTCCATATCCAATTGTTCCAAGGCATTTGCATCAACAAAGTTCAAGAATCTCAGCATTTGTGCACTTGTGGTGTAGGTCTCGCACTCTTTATTTGGATAGTTTAGATCACCTAGGAAAAAAGTACTGGGTTTAAGACTGAGTGATAAGCATTGTTGCTTTCTCTTGTCATAGAGGGAATTCTGTAGCTAGCAAGTATATCATACAAGACATTTCTGATGGGTATTAGGACACAAAGGAGCTCTACTATATTATGCTGATTTACCAGGCTTGATATGAGTGTCTTCTGAATATAGATTGAGACACCTCTACTTTTTCCCCCTCCAGTACAGTAGCTGGTCTGTAAGTGCAGAAGGTGTTATAGCCCTGCACAACTAGAGTTCTCAATGTTATTTTAAACTATGTTTCAGTCATTACATAGACATCAATGTCCTCCAGGATGAGAAAGGCTTACAGAGAGTGGAGTTTCTTGTTTATTCTACTAGCATTAATCAGTAACACCTTCATATTTTCCTTTGATTATTTCATTATATTGGTAGGTTTATAAAGTTGGCATTGCCTAAAAAGTCACTGTGGTGGTGGACAATTTATTTGCCAATAATCAAAATGTTATGGGGGACAAATGCAGACCATCTCTAGTGAAGCAGTGTAGTCTGTTGATCATATCCTTCCACGCTGATTTATTTTTATTTTTATTTATTTTACATTTGTTAACCGGGTTAGTCTGGCTGAGCTTTTGACTCATTTTCAGCAGAGACCTGGGAAGAAAAGCTCCTCAGGACTAGAAAACAATTTATTAAATTGTAGTAACATAGTAGTAACAATCAGCTATAGGATCTTCCAAGTAGCGTCCTGGAGAGAAAAAAAGCTCCTCAGGCAATTCAATTATACAGAGTATTAACAATTGGCAGACAAGTATGTGAGTTGTTACAAACAAGATTTTAAATGATTAGCAGAAGAAAATGTGACTAGTTACAATATTATTTAAGCTGCTTAGAGCAAAATGAGTTAATAGTTAGGCAGATGCTTATTTAAAGTGGATAGGATCTAGTTGTACAGGAGTTTGGAAACAAGAAAGGAAATTAAGAATGGCTGGTAGGAGATGTAGGGGAGGTAGAGTATAGGAGACAGACTAGATAGGTAGGTTGTTCTGAGACTGTAAGAATTAAGAGTGGTTGGAGATAGAGGAAGGGAAGAGGTAGAAGAGGCAGGGGAATAGTGTTAGAGATACATTAAGAGTGAGGTGGTGAAATAGCTGAAAGGATGGTGGTTTCAGGGTGGCTGGCTACAGTGGCAAGACCACTTTGTTTTTAAGTATTTCCTTGTGGCTAATTTGAAACTTTTGCTATGCTGGAAGGATTTTATTTCCAAGGGGAGTTGGTTCCAGGATGCAGCTGGGTTATAGTTATAGAGAAGGCAGCCTATTTTGGTTTTAGGTTTGTAGATGTTTAATAATTCTTGATTTGAGCTGCATAGAATCCTAGCAGGGGAATATTTGGATAAGATAGTGGAGAGGCTGGGGCAGAAGGAGGGTAGATAAAGGATAGAGTGGATGATTTGTAGTTGATATAGTTGGAGCAGCTGAGGGAATTCTAGCCAGTATGGTTGCTGTAGTGCTAAGCAGTGGTGTGACTTGTAGGTTTAGTTAGCTGCAAATCTGGCAATCTTATTATAGGTAGTTTCAAGCTTGGAAATAAGTGTAGAATTTAGGTTTGTGAATATGTGGTAGCTGTACAGGAGTGTTGGGAGTAATAAAGCCTGGGAGAGAGTTATTCGGGCAGTGTTAGTTAAGTATTTCTTGCTACGGAAAAGGTGTTCGAGTTTCTGATGAGTTCTTTTTACTGAGTTAGTAATATGGAGATCAAACTTAAGCTGATCATCTGTTGTAACACCTAGAAATTTAGTACTAGATTCAGCTGAGATTATACTGTTGTTGTAGGATAAGATGGTAAATGTACTTTTGAGTGAGGTGATGGTTTTAGGGAGGAAGAGTAGGAGCTTAGTTTTTTTTTATTAAGTATTAGTTTGTTATCACTAAGCCAAGTCTCAATGGTGTGGAAGGATGCCTGGGTAGTTGAGGTCAGTTGGGTTTTCAGCAATGGTTATAACAGCTGAGTCATCAGCATATTGCATAAGAGATGACTGGGGACAAGAGGAGTAGAACAACTTGGTGAAAATATTAAAAAGTAGTGGTCCAAGTAGAGACCCTTGGGGGACTCCCATTTGTACAATGAGAGGAGAGGATAGTGCAGAGAGCCATTTAACTGATTGCTGGTGGGTAGAGAGATAGCTGGAGAACCAGGAGATAGTAGGGGGAGAGAAATGTAAATTAGTGAGTTTATCTAGAAGGAGTGGGTGAGAGACAGTGTCAAAGGCTTTAGAAAGGTCAAGGAATAGGCATGAGACAAGTTTATTGCTATCACAAGCTAGGGAGACTATGTTAATGAATGATATGAGTGCAGTAGTTGTACTATGCTTGGAATGGAAACCATGCTGTGTGGGTGTGAGAAGGTGGTGAAGGTAATATATTACCTGCTTGTGAATGCATTTTTCTAGGATTTTTGAGAGTGGAGAGTTGCCCCCTTTGTGAATGGGTAGAGTAAAGAAATTCTTCCATACAGTGGGGACATAGGATTCAGAAATGGATCGGTTGATTAAGATGGGTACAGGATCAGCAAGAGGTTCAGAGGCAATCTGCAGGAAGTAAGAGAGTAGCTTGTCAACAGATGGGGAAAACAGATGGGGATGAATATTGGTCCCCCTTTGAACGGCACCAAAAACTAAGCGAATTATTGAAGTCAGTTATTTTCTGCTCATATCACAACATCATCCATACAGGAGGTAGAATGCTGCTCAGTGCTAAGCTCATACTTACCTTTAACACATAGTATGAGAGCTCCATCATGTCTCTCTTCATATAGTCCAGGGAGGTATAACTGAAGTCTCTGACACCAGCATGAACTATGACGGAGTCATACTAGTACTAGTTGTTCAAGAATTTGAGTGCATGAATGACCTGACAGATCCCAGCACCAGACAAGCAACTAACAGTCACTGTTTCCTAGTTCATCCTAGTAAGGGGCACATCTGTATGTTTTACAATGGCGTCACCTATTAGACTGTTTGGCTGCACTGATGTCTCCCTTATGGGCTCAGCATCTGTAACTTTGGGAGTTCGTGTGCTATGTGAGGAGGTAGGCTTAACTTACTGAGTGTGCTTTGTGTTAGTGTTGTCTTTTGGAGGTCTTTGATGTTTAGCCAAGTTAATCTTTAGAACCTCAGCATATGATGGATTCTGTGTATTTTGATGTGTGGTGTAATTCTGATGATTTTGGTATCTGAATTTACTGTGTATAAGATTTTAGGCTCCAAGGATATATCTATCTATCTATCTATCTATCTATCTATCTATCTATCTATCTATCTGTCTATCTATCTAGCTATCTATCTCTCTCTCTCTCTCTCTCTCTATATATATATATATATATATATATCTATATGGATTCCGTTCAGAAGCTCGAAATACTGAAATCACTAATTTCAGTATTTCGAGCCCAAGAAGCCAAATCCACATAATAGTGAAAGATTAGAAGCGCGAAATTCAAAATCTCGAATACCAGAGGTTTTGAATTTCGCGCTTCTAACGTTCTGCTATGGTTATGTATTCAGGTAAGTGTGTGTGTGTGTTAAGGGGTTTGGGTAGGGGCTGTGGTGTGTGTCAGTGTATTTTGTTGCTGTGATGTGTGTGTGCAAAGAGAAAGTAGCTTTTGTGGTGGTGTTTTGTGTGCATTTGTATGTAGTGTGACCTCGGAGTAAGAATATTTAAGTAGGGGGTTGTGGGGGGTGCAGGGGGGCTTGTAGCTTGTGTGGTGGTGTTTGGTGTGTGTTTGCATGTAGTGCAACCTCGGAGTGAGAATATTTAAGTAGGGGTGTGTGGGGGGCGCAGCCCCCCCCTGCTTTCATGTAGTAGACTAATTGTGTGTGTTTGTGTGGTGGATGGTGTGTGTGTGTGTGTGTGTGTGTGTGTGTGTGTGTGTGTGTGTGTGTGTGTGTGTGTGTGTGTGTGTGTGTGTGTGTGTGTGTGTGTGTTTGTGTGTGTAGTAAAACCGCAAAATTCAAAACTTACTGTATTCGAGGTTTTGAATTTCGCAGTTTTTAGTTTTCGTTAGTGGCTGGTGACTTCAAATCAAAGGGGGGCTGCAGGAGAGAGCTGAATGGGTAGGGCCAACAGGAAGGGTTGTGACCAACTAGAAAGTGGTGGGGCTATGGTACAGTATCAGTGCTGGCCATGCTTACCAATTTATGCTCAGTCACTATGGCACATGCTGAATACTCTACACAGCACATTGTTACATTTATATACAGGTAGTCCAATCAAGACAAAATGAAGTGGGGAAGAAAAACAAAATATTTCAATGCATTGGCTACATGACAGCTTACTTAATATCTAGATGGAAACAAAAAAGGTTGTGAGGCATGAAAAAATAAATTACTTCTTAAATACATTACTGGAATGCAAGTCAAAATCAAGTATAAAAAAAACAAGCAGCACTCAACTCAAACCACTTTTCCTTGCAGTTCTAATTATAATTTATATTCAGCTTTATAAAAGTACCAAGTAACATGCTGAAAGTAGCAATCTCTGAGATACCTCCAGTCCCCACTAGTAAAAATGTTTCTTATCCAAAAAAGACCTGCTGCCTGACAACTATCTACTTGTTTTATGGGGAAAACGTGATCAAATTAAAAAATGAACAGGAAACAAGAAGCAAGCTCAAGATAAATTACTTAAAGCTTCTGAAAATACTGTAATCCTGTCTTGTACCACTATAATGCAGTGTGTCATCCAAAAGAAACAAGAAAGCAAGTATTAAGTAAAGCTGCATGGATTACTAGTCTTACAGCATACATAATTAGGCGTACTTATCACTCTTAATAGAAGTAACCCTACCTCAGAATCTTGTAAGTAACAATCCCAGCCACATCAAGAGCCTAGCAATTACTTTTGTTTTTGCATTTGCACCCTGTGTAACTTAAAATGGAACCACATAACTCATACAGGCAGCACAGTGTGATCTAGATAATTTTGAAAACAACTGTCACTTCCTTTATTACAAATGCTGTCATATGCATTTCAATACCCAAGGCTTATACATTATCTGGTTACGTAAATATTCTCTGCATGGCAAAAGCAAAAATGCTTTCAGTGTTGACAACAGTATGTTTATTAAAGTTTATTAAGCTTACCTGATGGTCATTAAAGCATTGCTACTTAAACACAGAGCAACATGCAATGCAACAGCATGCATTTTCTGAATAATTGTTTGTTTGTGTCTTTCGGCTTTTCCCAGTTAGCGGTCGCCACAGCGGAACTCCAGTCCGCTAATGATTGGCAGTAGATTTTTACGTACTGGCTTGCCGGGCCTAACACACAACCTTCAGTGAAGGAACACCCATTCACGCATGTTGCCACACAGAAGACGCTCTGAGAATCGAATGGGCAACGTCTAACTGTGAGGCGACGCTACCACAGCACCACCACCGCAGTATCATGCATTTTCTGAATAATAAGAAGCATAAATAAACAGTATAAACATATGATAGAAAACCAGAACATTCTGCAAAATCAAGGACAGATGAAAAGCCACTGTACTTGTGTTTACCTTGGATAGGGGATACTCTGCACACTTACACTGCATAACTGCTACTTTCCTTGCTTGGACACATCCAGAGTCACTACATGGGAGTGGGGTACAAGTATATCACAATGTGAAATGTCTCTGGCTCACAGTGGTGGCCCTGATACATTTGTCATACTCTCAACCTCAGAAAAAGAAATCTGGACAAAGCCATAAATAAAAGTGGAACAGAGGCCCAAAAACAATGACGATTTTTAAATATTGATCTTACAAACTTAGAATGTTAATAGAATAGTAGGTCTTGCATTAGTATGAATTTTCTAAAGGGTATGAACTCTGAAACTCAAATGTCTGTCATTATTTTCTAACTTTAATTTTTAATGATTTGCCACTAATTTGCCAGGAAACTTCAATTTTATAAAAAACGGACCAAAAATGTGATGCAAAAATCTGGATATTCTGTGAAATTCTATAGACACACACACAATAAAAAACAAAATGATTAATATAATAAATTCCATTTGTGGCTTTGAGGTAATCTCTTAGATTAACAACGAACTCCATCAGAGCTTTTAATCCATGCTTGTGAATAATAGTTCATGAATATGCATACTAAAAGACTAAAATCATCAGTTTATGTTTCCATTAATAAGGTCAGCATGGGGTAATTTGTCCTGTGTGAATCTGAATGGCTGTCTATCTGTTAACTATACTTACTGAAAGCTCAACGACTAATCATTTAATGATCCTCTGATAAAAGTACTAGTGAAGCACATGAGATAACTAAGTTGTAATAATTTTATGCAGTATATGCCTGTCTGAAATGGATAGTGATTTTACTGATTGAGGTTTGAAGCACAGCATCATTCTCCTTAAAACCACATATTAAATAGTCATAGTATTGCTAAATGGTAAATACAGAGCTTTGGAATATTATTATTATCATTATTATTATTATTATTAGCATTATTATTATTATTATTATTATTATTATTATTATTAGCATTATTATTCTTCTCTGCACTAATCAATTCATCTGTTTGTTTGTTTGATTATTTGTTTTTTGCTTGGGTTTGCTTGTTTATTTGTTTGTTTTTTGTTTGCATTTGCTTGTTTGTTTGCTTGCTTGTTTTGTTGCTCATGAAGTGTAGCTTAGCAGTCAAGCTTCTTTCTCAGGAGGCCTATAGAGAAAAGGTAGAATATATCAAATGCAAGGACCTTTTAGGAAGGGGAAAAAAGAAAAAGAAAGAGAGAAAAATAAAGAGAGAAAAGGAATCTGCAAATCTATAAGATGTAGGTAATATTTAAAAATCATTTACCTAGTATAATTATGTTAATGCAGGCTATTCAAAAGTACAAGGACTATGGATAATATTGCAGGCACAAGCATTATGGATGATGAAGAAGCTGTGCTTCACAGTGTGTACTGATATTGATTTTCCGGTCACTGGCTAACCACTTACATGTTTCTGCCTAAAATTATAAGTTAGACCATCCTTCAAGAGACATTATAATGTTATCTTCACAATTCTTTTTATGCTGTCACTAGGAGACAGACCCTCCCCTGGCAAGAAACAGGCTTACGGCAGCAAACAGTTCTGCATGGAGGGTCAGTCCAAGGCATGACATGCTTATACTAAGATGCATGGTATGCAGACATATACACACACACACACACACACACACACACACACACACACACACACACACACACACACACACACACACACACACATGCATGCGCGCGTGCACGCACACACGCACGCACATGCAAATGCACACATGTGCAGATGCACACACATACCTAGAGGCAATTTGGCAATGGCCAGTTCCAATTCACCTGTCACATATTTTTGGAATGAAGCAGGAACTGCTGACACCTCTGAAAATTCACACGAGCACAGAGAGAACCTTCAAACTCTGTTCAGAATTGCCCCAAAGTAAGCAATATAAAGCACCACTAAGTGAAACAACAGTGAGCTACCCTTTTATCCATGTAAAATGTATTCCCTCAGAAACATGTTTATATTTGATTTTCCTGCCATTCTGAAATGTATCCATAAAAGTGTCACAGTTAAAGTGCTTATTTCTTTGGCGTGTTTATTTAGCCAATAATTAGCTATGAGCGAGGGCACAGTGAATCTATTCAAATGTAATTTACTGCAATAAAATTGAACAAGTATTCTATGATGAGAATATAATAAGAATGTTCTATGCCCTACAGATAAATTATTCAGATAACTATTTAATTAGTATAACAGGGGGATTATTATATTTGTACAGATAGTTTATACACACGCCTCTTTGAAAGTAAATGAATAGGTTTACATAAAACAAATGCTTTGGTAAACTTATCGTTTTCTTGTTAACTATGCATCTTAAATGACATTAATTTTCTGTTTGGTAAATATAGCAAATCTTTCTTTGATGCCTTCTCTGTTCCTGCAAAGTGTATAGCTTGGACTGTTGACTCATGACTAACTCATGATATGCTTCATTTAATGTCATGATATCAGACATTATTCTTATACCATTTATAGTAGCAGTGCTATTATAACTTATGATCAAAACAATGAAATTCTACCTTCTAGTCTTAAGGAAGTGGCATTTTCAAGGAAAACAAATAATTTTTGCAAACACATCAGCAGAAAAAAATGTGATATAACAGCTATATGCAAATCTGTCTCACATTAAGGCAAGGATTCACGAAGCCTCCGTGTAAGAGTTATAACTCTTACACCGAGGCTGCAGTTAAATGGAGTGATGTCAGCATGCTGTGCATATTCATGAGAGCATGCTGATTCACACCTAAGGCTAACACGGTCTGTGTAAGACAGTAGGGGGCGTGTCCGTAGGCCGAGCCCTGCAAGCGGACACACCCCCAGAAGAGTAAAAGTGCCCAAAGTAAACACCCATGACAGAGTCCATGGAAATGTGAATAAACACAACACAACACATGCCCACACAGACTATGAACAGAAAATATATAAATGAACACATTATATATTTTTGTTAAATCGTAAAAATGTTTGCCCATGAGTGCGCTCGTTTGCGCAGGCGTGCCCGTAGCGCAGCCACAGTTAGCAGTCAGTGGGAAAGCATATAAGAACTAAATATGCAGAGTAAGCCAAGAAGCAATAGCGTAGCGGTAGAGACGTCAGCTAAAGAGCAGGCATCCATGGTTCGAGCCCCCACAACATCAATTTTATTTTTGGTAAAATAAGCACGAAACAAGTCCCCGACAAATATGTACACATATAAAATCACATTTTATGTAAAATGTAATGAAATAGTCCATTTATTTTGAAGAAATGTGAGGTAACAAAACAATAAAAAATGCGAGATGTGCCTATAGCTGAGCTACAGTTTAACAAGGTGAGTGCATCTGCCCATAAGTGAGCAGTGGTTTAACAGGTGCAAAATGAGTGCCCGTAGCTGAGCAGTGGTTTAACAGGTGCAAAATGAGTGCCCGTAGCTGAGCAGTGGTTTAACACACTGAAACTGTGTGCCCCTAGCTGAGCTGAGCGTAATATGCGTGATGACAGCCAAATGGGGCATAAACCAGCGTACCCCATTTGCGCGGAGCTGCGCACCGCGCTAACAAGCTAACCGACGGGCAACGTTGAGCAAGCTGTAACAAAACTGCCTTTAGACAGACACACCCCCTAGCCTGTCTAGACAGTCATAAAATATAAAAAGCAGTGGGCAGGTTCAAACCCAGGATACCATGCACCATAGTCAAAGTACTGAACCACTAAGCCATGACAGCTGTACCCAGAAATGCAGTAATAGCACATATATAGGAATGAATAGAAAGTGGAGCATGACAAAGCAGGTTTTTTGAAGTGGATACAATTCCAAAATGGCCAATCACAGATAAGTGCGGGAAAAACAACATATATAAGCCCCATAGGCGGGAATACACAGCATAAACGATTGTAGAACTGACTTGCAGCCAGAATGTCAGGTGTAGGTGAGGGTAGTTGCTTTCGAGCACAGAGGTGGGGCATTGAGGAGTCCAGATACATAGTCTGGCTCCTAGTCCACAATCATGAGGCCCAACAGGGCCAGGTCCTGTGGGGAGCATATAGGGCTGAGGCGTGGGACCAGTTGGCTCATGATCTCACCAGTGCCACAGGGATTCCAAGGACTGGTGAGCAGGTCCGTCACCACCATGCGGACCTGAAGAGATGCAAGCAGGACCAATTGAACCTTTGGATACAGGAGGCCCAGCAAATGCCCAACGCCCCACTACTGAGTAAGTAACATTTAATTACGTATGTAAGAAATTAAATCAGCTGATATTATGGAGATGTGTATTCCAATATTACTTCATTTATATTACAGCTGCAGGTGTCCGTTCTGCGAACAGCAGAGCCTATGGCGATAGGCTGGTGCGGTTGCACCACCAGGCAGGTCAGTACTCCACTCCCAGTAACTGTAAAGAAATATCAAAGTATGACAGTCAGCAAAAGAGTGCAGTGTAGTCACTAAGTAATAAAATGTGCAAGTAACAGTGTAAAAGTGTTTGCAAGTATTGCTTGATTAGAAAAGTGCATTGCAGTCTGTAATCCAAACAGAAAAATGAAAATGTCTGAAATAAAGTCTGAAATAAAGATGCCCCACTTGTAATATAATAGTACACAACCTGCAGCAGGCTGAAAAGTACAGCTGCAGAAGATGAGCAAATCACATGTATGAAATATATCCCTGTTGAAATACTGAAACATGACAGAAGTGAGACTGCTACAAAGGATTGTAATAACTACAGGTAAAACATGTCAATAAAGCCTAGAAGTAAGTACCATCCTGAATAGTAAAATGAAAACAAGTGAGAGAGTGTGAGAAAGAGTTATGAATCCACCAATAAAGTAGTAATAACCCCTGAATAAAGTATACTGCAGTCAGTACAGAATGAAATGAATGTGACAAGTAGAACCAAACTGTGAAATGTGTCCAAAGTGTTGCTGCAGCTGGAATGTGTATCCCAAAATCTGGATATGTTGCTCTCAGTCTGCAATATGCAGATAGTATGATTGTCTGAAATATCAAACATCCACAGTTGTCTATAGCTATATAAAGCAAATGTAGCAGGATGATGTAGCTGAACAAAGCCAGATATGAACGTGTATGAATAACAATAAAATGTATATTGATGTAGCAGTAACAGTCCTATCACCAAATGGAAGTAGTTATCATATAAGAAACTGTAGTTAGAACAGTAGTGTGTATATATCTGTAGCTATTACAAATGTACAGCATATGTATTGGTATTCGAAGGTGTTAATAATATTTTTTTCACCCCACCCTATAACCACATATAATCCATTCCACATGAAATTGGTATGTGCAATCACAATTAACACCCCTGGACATTTGTCCTGTTGGGTCATAAATATTTGCATGTCCGTTGATGCATCTGCCCTGTTCATACATCCAAACCTGATGGCCTGTTGCCATCAATCAACCCTGCATGTTGTTGGACTGTGTATTGCTGTTCAAATTATGCATGTGTTATGCTCGCTGTTCAATAGTGTGAATATCTGGGTGTTTGGTTAATGGGAATACTAATGCATGCTGTTACAACTAATTGCGAATGGTATTGTATGTTACTAACCCAAACTGTCATGACATAATGCAAAACATAGGACGACAGGGAAGGTGGGTTCCAGCGGACCCACCTCTCCCACCTCAGCTGGCGAGTGCACCTGGCACTAGTGCCCAGTCTGGACCCTCCTCCAGTGGCCCTGTGCCACCTACGGGTGGAAGCACTGCAAGGGATGGGGCCCATCCCCCCTCTGCAAGCGTGGCCGGAGGAGAACTACCACTGACCCTCCATAGCATCCGGACTGTGGTGCGTAGGGAAATCCAGGACTCTGTTCTTGGGCCCCTACGCCAGCTTGAGGCACAGGTGGCACAACTTATGGGCATACCTGCTGCCCGGCCTACACAGCCCCCAGAACAGCCCCATCCTGGGCAGTGAAGGAACAGTGGCAACTGCCCATGGGTGGGGATATCAGTTCCACTGTTGCCATTTGTGGGCTCATGGGCTCTGGATATCCAAAAATCCGTCCCAGTCAATTGTGTAACCCCCCCCACACGTGTCATATACCACCCCTGTATGCGTCTTGTTTGTCTTGTCTGTTGACCTACCCAACCTACCTCCCCAGCTATACCGACTTCCTTCACCTGACATACCACTCTCACCTGAAAAAAAAAAAGGGCACTCTGTACCCACAAAAAAATTACGCCCCATACATAGTTGCCTATTCCGCACATATGTCTGCTGGACATGGAAACTATCAATTATAATTGGCTGTACAACAAGTATTATTGTTGTCCTTACACCTCTCTCAGGGGTGGAAGGTATCAAATGTCACACCAAATTACAAACATATGCACAGCTGTTGCTGATGAAGAAATGGGCAGCTATGGGCCCTACCTACATCCCTCCTGCAAAACCCAAGCTTGTTTCCCTACTGTCTTACCCTCTTTGTGACCCCTTTTTCACCTCTTTCCTGTCTCCCCATTTTCATTTCTTTCAAAGAAAATAGCGCGGGTGTGCGCCAGAGTAAGCATGTTTAAGCGGTTGTAAGCGGGTGTGTGCGGAGCTGAACGCCAGTGCGCATGCAGGAGCTCCGCGCAAACCAGTGCTAACCTGGTTACAATTGCTTAAAAGTGCCTTAGTCACTCTGATTGACAGGTCCTGTAGTCAGTTCAAAAGCAAAATAAAATCCCACTGTCAGTCCCGAACCCAGGACATTGGAAACAGTAGTCTGCATGACTTACCACTAAGTCATGACTGTTATACAAGAACATTGTGCCAAAATAAATATATCATGCAATAGTAGGAATGAATGTAAAGGGAATATAGGATGTGTAGTACACAAAGCATGTCATGTATATTTACAGTCAAATCTAGTGGATATCTATGATAGTAGTGTGTGAACAGAAACAGCCATGCTAGTTGGTAGCTAGTAGGTAATAATGTCACTGTAGCACCATGCAAGCCACACACATACTCACAGCAGGATAATCACTGCCCATACCCCACAACCTCTTACAGGAACACATCCAGACCAAGTAATAAAATATGTGGAGCAAAGGGCCAAAACCAGGGACACATTACAAATAATGTTACAACAAACTTAGACAGTTCAGAGAATAACAGGTTCTGCATTTTGTGGGATGTTTGGAAGGGTATGAAGTCTGAAACTTAAATGTTTGTCACTATATTCTGACTTGAGCCCAGAGTGATTTGCCAGAAAAAGCTGTGCATGAGATATTGACCAAAATATGAGGTAGAAATGTGGACAACCTGCAAATATTTGTACACATGAGAGGTCTGACACCACCATATTTGAATAGTTAAGAGCCTAGACATAGCAACAGTGAATGAGTTACAGGGATGCCCCACAGACTCCATGTGAAATGTACAAACAGTAGGCAGAAAGGTGTTACAACACATGCAATGGTAACTATGGAGTCCTGAAAGTATGCACCACTTGCATGGCAGAAAAAGTGTAGTAATACATATGCTCATGCTATCCCACAGTCACAACTGCAGCATTCCAGACAGTTTAATGGGTGTACTCCACTGATATGTACCATTCCATGAGGCAGATAACAGATGCACCTGAGAGTCTCTGGGGCCTGCTCAGCAGCATACTCAAATACCCTAATAGATGTCAAGGCCCACACCATGGCCAGACCACACTGCATGCTGTAACACCCTAGCAGATATAGCAAGCATTCCAAGGTGTGAATGTACATGGAAAATAGGAAAGCCACAGCAGCACACTAATGTCAGGACACCTAGCAGGCATACAAGTAGTGACTGTAAAGGGCAAATATTGAAGCCATAGCAACAAAGTGCAAGCAAAAGTGCAAGGAAAGCACACACACACACACATTAACAGTAGTAGTAGTAGTCGTATGTGTCAGTGTACATACACAGTTAGTACAGGAAACTGGAGAAATGAATGGAGAAATGTTAATCTACAACACAGCTGGAAATATGAGAGAGATACCATTCTTTACACTCACAGAACATTGTCCACAGCATACCAGCATGGTCCCTGCCCTTAAAATCTGAAAGGGCTACGCCTATCTCACATACCTTTTTATAGCACTGTTCTGAAATCACAGTGAGAACTGCAATCAGTACACAACTGGCTGCATGCAATTAGCAAATGCTGGCTAATAATTGGTGCAGAGGCCATCACATGGACATATGCAGATACCTACAAAAGTATGCTGTACTCCCAGTCCACACATGCAATACTTTCATCGCACCCTGAGAAGGAAGTGAGAGACAGACAGAGAGAGAGAGAGAGAGAGAGAGAGAGACAGAGACAGAGACAGAGAAAAACGAAATTAAACATACACAAAAAAAACTGTTCAGCAACAGCCACCTGAAAGCTGACAACTGGCAAGTGGAGCAGCAGGACACAAAACCAGACGGCAACACAAGCAGCTGTGACAAACACAGGTAATGTAAAGTAATACTATAAAGGTCTACATACTGTGAACCCTCCATATGTGTCACTGGTCTGTATCCATATGTATATGAAGATGTGCAAAGGGCAGGGGACATACAGCAACTATCAGTAAAGGCTGTACATACATGTGTATGTGAGAGCATCTATGTGCACATATCAATGTAGGTTGAATGTAGGTTGCAGTGCAATGTACAAAGTAAGTTTCACAGTTATGTATGTTTAGCAGTATGTTAGTGTGTGTATACAGTATGGTAGACAAACATGTTGATATACCTGTCTATCATATGGATATGTATGTATGTCAAAATATGTATGTATGTATATATATATATATATATATATATATATAAAATATGCATATATGTATACATATATAGAGAGAGATGTAGGAATACATAGACAGATGTAGATAGATAGCATATGTACAAACATATATATGTAAATCACACAGATATAGATATATGTAGATACATATACATAGACAGACTGATCTGACTATCTACAGGTATGACTGTATATGACAACCTCAACACCCCCTGTCCCACCCCCTCTGTCACTCTCACCCCCTCTGTGTCACACCCCCCCTCTCCACATCTATAGCAATATATGTACATCAATATATATATGTGTATTTGTATACAGACATATATATATATATATATATATATATACATATAGATATATCTATATACATATATATATATATATATATATATATATATATATATATATGGAGAGAGAGAGAGAGAGAGAGAGATGTATATATATTCTGAGTGAGGCACATGTGTACAGATGTATTGCAACAGGTGCCTGGTGACAAAGGCATTGAGTGAATACCAGTGTCAAAACTGGAGTACCATACCCCATTTCAAATCACCTGCAATCATACCCTGCAATAAACCACACAGTGTTAAGAAGCAAGGCTCCCCATGAGTACATGTCACACATACCCCTGCTGAATGTTAGTCAGATAGGTAATATGCCATATGAGTCACCCTGTGTAACTGTGTGACAGCAGCAGGTACCATCACACGACATGTGTCACAATGGTCAGGGTAGCAGAACAGTATGCTGCTCTAGTCCCAGGGGCAATAGCATATTGTATAGTATTGTATTGTAATGTATTGTATTGTGTTGTATTGTAGTGGTATGTTGAGGTGCCTCCTTCGTGGAGTGGAACCACTGCTGCTGTGCGCCAGTGTACAGGTACATATCCTGTAGTCAGGCTAGTGTTACATAGCACTTCTATATGTGTGTTTAGCTCCTGTCGGAGTTCATGTAGCATGCAACCGGGGATACCACCAGGTCCCAGTCATGTTGTGTATTCAGCTTTCCTGAGGGCGGCTCTCACCTGGACATCTGTGATGACAGGGAGGTTACAGTCAGCTGAGATAACTATGTCTTATTTGGGGGGAGAGGGAGGGGTGACACCTGCACTGAACCTGTCTGCCACAATGTTGTCAATATCTGTGGTTTCAGTGAATTATTTGTTGTTGTGTACTAACTATGAGCATAGTGGAGGGATTCTGACCAGGTTGCTAACATAACTGAAGAAGGCCTTCTGGTTATCTGTAGTGTCCCTCTTGATTTCCCTCTCAAAGTTGCCCATGGATGTTTGTATGAGGGAAAATAGATCCTTACTAGTGCTGCTCAGACATGCCTTCCCTTTATGGAATTATGCTCTGTCTTGCAGTAGCTTCCATCTTTTGTAATACAATTTGTCTATGGCTGGGGTCAACCAGACAGGATGCTGTCCCTTTGTGGAGAGTGTCTTGGTCATATATGGGATTGCATGATCCATGCATTCTCGGAGATGTCCGTAGAAAGCATTTGTGTAGGAGTCAGCATTGTGGGTTGTGTCTTCCACTGGCCCAGTGGGCTGAAAGGATACCATGTCACTGTTACAAAGTGTAAAGTTTGCATTTGCAATGTTATTCACTATAGTCGTTTGCGCTGGTGGTGGAGGTGGGATATGTATATCCAGGGCAATTAGTTTGTGGTCAGCTCACAGTAGTTGATGATGTAGGCCATACAGTACCTAGATACAAACCCCCAGAGTGAGGAGGTGCTCTGGACCTGAATCAGTGTTCTGACTGCTGGGGTTTGGTAGCATGTCGTAATGAGTGTGCCAGGTACTGTTGCACAGTTGCTGGCTGAGCACTGATACCTGGCCATTTACATGTGTATCCACCAATAGACAGACAGATGCTATATATGTGAGATATGTTGTATCATAACAGTCGAGTAGCATGTGTAGTATGTGTGCCAAATTCTGCTGACATATGTTGCTGATATCAGGTTATTTTCTTTTTCAGGAACATGGCTCACCTGCGAAATCCAGCTTACTCTGCAGCTGAGGATGAGGAGATACACCAGAGCCTGGTGCGGGATTATGCAATACTCTTTTCCCGCACCAGCCAGAATCAGCAGGAGAGGGCTGCACTGTGGCAAGACCTGGTCCATCAGGTAAATGACATAGGCACGCATAATAGGACATATGAGCAGGTACGACATCACTGCAGTGATTTAATCAGAAATGTCCATCAGCGTGCATCGGATTTCCACAGGCAACAGGTCGCCACAGGTGGTGGGGTGGCTACACATCCCCCACTCACCAGACTGGAGGGACTACTCATGAGTGTAGTGGCTCCAGTCCGCCAGCAACAACAACAGCAGCAGACATGCATTATGATGGAGGCTGGAGCCACGCAGCAGCAAGACTATGAGCTTGCAGGTAATATGCCATATGTATAGTTGACTGTTGTGTACACTGGTAGTTAATGCATGTGTAAGGTGTGTCCTTGGTTTGTAGCTGTCATCATAGTATTTAATGTGCAAGTGTGATATCCTCAATATCAGCAGCTTACCTGTGAAAGGCGATTGTTGTACTACTGACCTGTATCATACTCAGTAACAATTAGTTTCCTCACTTCTGCAGGTCCCTCCGGTGTAACAGCAATGCATCCTATCCATGCTGATGAGTGTGTATTAACAATACCTTTAATAGTCTTGATAGTAATAGTAATATTAGGCTCACGTAGTAGTGCTCTGTGTATGCATGCAGATGTGTCTGTGTCTGTGTGTTGATATCACGCATACTGAGTAATGTACAACTGTGTGCAACTGTGTGCATGTGTACGTGTGCATGTGTGCATGTGTGCACCTGTGCATGTGTGCATGTGCACATGTGTGCATGTGTGCATGTGTGCATGTGTGCACGTGCACATGTGCACATGTGTGCATGTGTGCATGTATGCATGTGTGCATGTGTGCATGTGCACATGTGTGCGTGTGTGCATGTGTGCATGTGTGTGCATGTGTGCATGTGTGCATTTGCACATGTGTGCATGTGTGCACGTGCACATGTGTGCATGTGTGCACCTGTGCATGTGTGCATGTGTGCATGTGTGCACCTGTGCACCTGTGCATGTGTGCATGTGTGCATGTGTGCATGTCTGGACCTGCGCATGTGTGGATGTGTGCATCACTGGTAATATTGTGTAGACATTGTAAACTGTGTTTCCTGTTTCCATCCCACAGGTTCTGGTGCTGCTCTGGTGTCATGCAGCAGGGAACCTGAATCAGGTGCCATGGGTACTGATAATGATGACACCTGTGTAATGGCACAGGAAGGTATGCCAGGGTCCATCATTGGTCAGCCGATTGACAGTACACAGCTGTCAACCCCATCAATGCGCACAGTTATCCTGCCAATACACCCTTTGTCACCAATGTCCCTAGGTGATGGACAGCATACAGTGGGCATTGACCAGGGTAATGTGGTATCTGTGGCACATGCCTCCCCACACAGCAGCCATGGGCATGGCCCTGAGATGGTACCACACAGACAGATGTCCAGGGGTTCTCGTGGGAGTATCCATGGGTGTACTGCCCCTATCAGATGTGCCCACAGAGGTCTTAGAACCTCAGCTATGTTTCGGGCTGTCATGCAGGCACAGTCACGTATGGAACGGTACACCAGACAGGGTCTGAGGGAGCTGACAGCATGTCGCACAGCCATGACTGACAGTATGCGTGACATTACGGCTGCCATCCATAATTTCACCAATGTCATAGACAGACGTTGTGGGGACATATTAGACTGGTTCCACAACTACATGTCCATGAGCCAGGGCGATGGTGGATGGTTGAGGCGTCGACGTGGGCGTATGCCAGAAACAGCAGCAGCTGGCAGTCGTCGAGGACAACAACAGGACCGCGACCGCCCCCATAGTGCCAGCAGCAGCCCCAGCAATGCTGGGTCTGTGCTGTCATCAGACCGCCCCAGGAGACCACGTGCACATGGCTCTGGCCAGGCCCGACAGGGATCTGTGTCCAGTCAATGAACACCTACTTCTGATGACAGTACCCAGTCTGGGTTGGTACTGAATACGGTCCGTATTACCCCTGCAAGGCACAGGTACCGTGTCTGTGGCCAGAGACACTGATCTGTATGACCTGGCAGGTACAGTCTGTGGCTGTCCACAAACACCAGTATATGGCAGCCATGAGGTGGAACTATGCGCATCCATACACACATGCGAATTGACAACACCTAGGGCTACCGCATACATGCACACACTGCATCAACATTGCCCCACCTTGTACTGCTGTCCCTCACCAACACACATACACATACATGTCAATCGGAGGTATCGGTGGCTGACTCAGGCATACCAAGTTCACACCCTGTGCATATGATGAAACTGTGCCACCTCCTGCAATCTGTAACATCAGTGCAGGTACAGGTTAACATGTTGCTGATGCACAGGGTGACTACATAGATGTGTAGTAATAGTATCATGTTGTTAACAGTACTGTGTGCTGAGATAATTGTGGGTATATCACAGCATGCCTGATGCAGTAAGGGTATGATTGTCATGTACTGTTGTCTACACCCATGGTAAGTACCATAGTGTATCATCTGCACATGTTGGCATACTGGTGGTAAGGATGTCAACAGAAGGCTACATACATAGGTAGCACAAGGGATAAGGTAATGAAAGTATTAATATGCAATGATGGACATGTAAACTGCAAGTGGCATGTTGCCCACACTGGACTCTGCAATGCGGATGTTTGAGGGTGTTGATATGTGGCAGTACTACACGACTGGTACAGGACACACAGGAGCACCCTAGCACTGCAAGCTCACATCTCATACCATGCTAGACAGCCCCAACACACAAAACTAACTGTCACAGGAGGGAGAGTCCCCATACATGTCAGGGATACTGTGGTGACATGCCAGGTAGCATACATCCTACTAAGTATGGAACCACTGAGTGAAGGCTCAGTGTCTGTTATTTGACATGTGTATTACTGCAGGTATGAGCATATGGGTTTCCATCCAGTTATTGTACATCCTGACAGTACATGGTCTGTACACTTGTGTGCGCTGAGACTGGACCCTAACCATCTGACCTGTGTATTTCCATGTACATGTGCATAGTGCCTGCATATTTGCAGTGATACCTACTGTAAGTGGTACAGCTTGTTTGTTGTACAATGGACTACATGCAGCCTTGCTTACTGTAGCTTTGTTTGCATGCATGTTTCCTTGCAATTACCCTGGAATACTGATCCCACCTGCAATGCATAGTTACATAGCTTCTGTGGACTCCTAGTGACATCTGCATAGCTTACTATATGTATGTCCATGTCTCACTTGACAGAATGTCACTGTTTGTCCTGTTCACATGTATGTTGCCTGTGACACATTGCATATGACTTGCCTGGCATTTGTCCATGTGAGCAGTCATATATGCTACTGCTAACTAATCACAGGCACTACACCCTCACATATTCATCTTCTGTTGAACCACCTGCTTCGCTAGGGACGGCTTGCACCTGTCACCCCCTGGGCTTTCGGATATTGGCAAAGGCTCTTGCTACCCCCATAGTGCCTTTGTTAGGCAAGGCTCAAATGACAAACCCACCTTCATAGGTATTACAAGGGATAAGACACTAAGAATAATGCTATCCAACGCCAGAAGTCTAAACCTCAAGATGCATGCACTAGAAACTCTCCTTAGCATGGAGAACATTGATATCTGCGCAGTAACAGATGCCTGGTTCAGGGCTACTGAGAGCACCCCAGCACTATCAGATTATACCTCATACCATGCTTTTCAGCCCCAAAATGTGGAACGAACCACAAAAGGAGGGGGAGTATTGATATTCATCAAAGATACCCACACCTCCAGGTTGGTGGTAAAGCACCAAGCATCAGAGACTATCCATGTGCAACTAACAATGGGTGAAACTGCCTTCCAGGTTATAGCCTGCTACAGACCACCCTCCCAAACCCAAGAACTGCACTCGGCCTTCCTGAGAACAGTGGAAAATATGAAGGTCTCTCCAAACACCATTATATTGGGCGACTTCAACTACCCAAACATAGACTGGGAGCATGACTCTAGCTCCAACACCCTAGCCCAAAGATTCCTAGAATATATGAGCTCAAATGCTATGGAACAACTTGTTACCACTCCCACAAGAAGGGGAAACATACTGGACCTGATCATCACCAACATGGGGACTCTATGCTCCAGACCAGAAGTGTATCCCTCACTGGTAAGATCAGACCATAAACTAATCTCACTGGATATTCACATCCCGACCTCACCCCCTGCCCAGAAAACCACAGTGAACAACTTCTCTAAAGCAAATTCACACTCCTCAAAACTGAGGTGGAAACCTTCAAAGCCCCCGGGCCTGTGGAAACTACAGACCAGACCGCAGATTCCTCTATAAACGCATTCTATGGACACCTTCAGGAATGCACAGATCATGCGATCCCAAATAAAATCAAGACCCAATCTTCCAAAGGCAGACGTCCTGTCTGGTGGACCCCAGCCATAAACAAACTACACAATAGAAGGAGGAAGCTAATAAATGATACAGCAAAATCCCAAAAAGGGAAGGCATCACTGATCAGTATTAGCAAATAACTACGGGCACTCATAAGATTGTCTAAGGCCAGCTTCGAGAGAAAATTGCACAGGACACTAAGAATAATCACAAGGCTTTCTTTAGTTATGTTAGGAACATGGGTGGTAATTCCCAGATATGCTCAGAGGTAGTCCAAAATGTCAATAGAAACACCAAACCCACAGATATTGCCAACATTCTAGCTGACAGGTTCAGCGCAAACTCCCCCCCCCTCCATTCCGAAAGGGCAAATATTTATCCCAGCAGAGTGCTGCCCCCCTGACATCTCAGATGCTCAGGTAAGAGCCGCCCTCTCCAAAGCAATAAACACTGCATCAATGGGACCAGACAGTGTCCCGGGCTGTGTCCTACATGAACTCCAAGAAGAGCTACAACGAAACATAAAACTACTGTTCAATCCCAGCCTTACTACAGGATATGTGGCCAAAGAGTGGCATACAGCAACAGTGGTCCCTCTACAGAAAGGTGGTGCCTCAATGGATCCTGGACACTATCGCCCCATAAGCCAGACTAGCTTGGTCTGCAGAGCTATGGAAAGGATCATCATGGACCTCATAAATAAATAAATATTGGGGACCTACAGACACTGGATCATACCCAGTTTGGCTTTGTTAAGGGCAGATCCTGCCAATCAAACCTGGTTGATTTCTTTGAAACAGTCACCAAGGCCATTGACGAGGGGAAGGTGGTCCACACAGCCTACCTGGACCTCGCAAAAGCCTTCGATACAATACCCCACTCGGGCATTCTAGAGAAGCTCGCCAGCTTAAATATAAGCCCCTATGTCACTAGATGGATTGCACACTGGCTCAAGGACAGAACCCACATGGTTAGAATTGCTGAAGCCATGCCAGACTCCAAACCAGTTACAAGTGGTGTCCCACAAGGCTCAGTCCTGGGACCTCTCTTGTTTGGTATATATTTATCGGAGGTACAGGCCAACATGGAAGGACTGTGGCTGACCAGATTTGCAGATGACTGCAAACTGGACGCCATAATCGACTCTCCAGCCGACACAAGCATCCTCCAAAAGGGCCTCATAGAAACAGACAACTTGTGCCAGAGCCATGGCCTCAAGCTGAATGCAAAAAAGTGTATAGTCATCCCTTTGGCAAAACAAAGTGCCCATAAAGTACCACATAGGTGGTAATCCATTAAGTACAGAAGAAGTAATTAGGGACCTGGGGACCCAAGTTGATAGCAATCTCTCATTTGACAACCACGTGGCCAAAGTGGTTAGAAAGACATTTTATATAGCCCACCTCATCATGAAGGGATTCACATCTAGATCAGAGGAGGACATCGTGCCTCTTTACTCATCCCTCATCAGGCCCATAATTGAGTACAATGCCCCTGTTGGGATGTACCTTACCAGACACCTGCAGCAACTGGAAAGACCCCAAAAGTACCTCACCAAGAGGATCAAAGGGCTCAAACCGATGCCATATGCTGACCGGTTAAAGAAACCCCAGCTCTACTCAGTGGCATACCGCCTGTTCAGAGGCGATCTGTGCCTGATGTATAAAGCCATGTCAAACCTGGACTTAATGGGCATGCTGCACCTGAGAATATCCAAATCCCATCGAGCTACATGCTTGAGAGACTTGAACCTCAGCACTGAAATAAATAGGACATGCTGGAGGTACAGATTCATAACCCAGAGGCTCCCTTCACTCTGGAATAAAATCCCAGTCAAGGTTAAGCAGAGTCCCTCATTGACTCTCTTCAAGAGGAATCCTGATGAGTGGATGGGACATCGTAGGTTTACCCCGGGTATCACTTCTGTGTCGCTGTTAGACAGAGGCACAGTATACTAACCTCGAAAAAAGGGCATGGCAAGATATATTTACAATGGATGGCGACAGCCAAACACATTCTGGCAAGGTTTATAAATGCCCTAGGGCAGATAGCCTAATATGAACCTATGAACCTATGAACCTATGTACCTTGTTCCCCATTGGCCCTATGTGCTGTTAATCACTATGGCAATCACAATACTATGGTAGCATGTGCAAAGGTCAGTTGTCAGTCACCTCTATGGTACAGTTGTGGAATATGTGGGTCATGTGGCAATGTCACAGCTGCCACATGTACACAGTCAACCCTCTCCCCTACACATGGACGTACAACACATGTATGAGATGGAACCACATAGCCAAACTGGGGACTAAGCACTCTGAACCCAGTACTGGCATAACCTGTCAGGTGGCATGAAATACTACAGTGACTACAATACCAGTCTGATGTAGACCTACACTGACAGCAATACGAGCATGTGAACACACTGGGCCATTCGTGGAGCCTAAGAATAGCATCCTGCCTGAGTGGTAGACACCTCTGCAGCTGGCACACAGGCATATGTTATGCCTGAACACATCACGCATAACACATAGCACACAAATCCTGTGTGCCAAACAGTCACAGCCTGTACGGCTAGACAACACACCTGCCACAGTTGTGTTAGGTACCTTTATTGTCCGGTACAGTGAGGTCACGCTCACCAGGCTGGACAAGGTGAAGGTCACAGTGATATGCCCCTGGGGCACTATGGTCCACCACATAACACAAGCATACAGGTCAGTCAGAGGCATGGACACATATGACTCAGTCATTGTCCATGCCACATACCTTCTCCTGCTATACTTATAGGGTGCTGACATCATCAGTGTTTAGAAAGGAGAATGCATCCTGTAGTGTGTTCCCCTAGTTGGCAAAAGGGACGATTCTTTCATACAGACTTGCACACTCAATAACCCCCTCCACACACACTGAGCATTTGCCGGATTCAAACCCCTACCTAACTCTGTTATGACACTCGAGACGGACGCATTAGCAGAGCGTACTATTTGCATTACTGTGAGGTTTCCTTTCTCCTGCTTTACTTATAGGGTGCTGACATCATCAGTGTTTAGAAAGGGGAATGTGCATCCTGTAGTGTGTTCTCCTAGTTGGCAAAAGGGACATTTTTTTCATACAGACTTGCACACACACTAACCCCCTCCACACACACTGAACATTTGCAGGATTCAAACCACTACCTAACTACGTTATGACACTAGCAACAGACGCATTAGCGGAGCGTGCTATTCGCATTACTGGGCGGTTTCCCTTCTCCTGCTGTACTTATAGGGTGCTGACATCATCAGTGTTTAGAAAGGGGAATGTGCATCCTGTAGTGTGTTTTCCCAGTTGCCAAAAGGGACATTTCCCTCACACAGACTTGCACACATACCAACCCCACTCACCCACACACACTAAACATTTGCAGGATTCAAATCCCTACCTAACTATATTATGACACTTGAGGGAGACGCATTAGCAGAGCGCACTATCCAGATTACTGGGCATCTGCTCTGCACCTGCAGTATTTATAGGGTGCTGACATCATTTTTTCTACATCGGTATGTACATCTAGTACTACCTGTCAGGTGGGGGATAGCATATATATGCATTTGAAGCCACCTACGTCAGGGTCAGATATGCACATCGCACTGGCAGGTTATGTTTTATACCATGCTTCATGACCACAGGACCTGTAACACACAACACAACCAGTCCCGACCACCCCTCCCACATCCAGGACACGCACTTTGCTTCCCTGGGCACAGTGCCAAGATATGCAGGTGTTCACATACACCATTCCAGGTGTTAACGTCAGGTACAGGCATATTGTGTGTGGGAACTACTCAGGCCTCTGCAACATTACCCTACAGCCACTACAATTTGTGAGTCCATGTGCTATGGCAGAACCACTCACCACAGCCACAAGGGGGAATACATATTGCACCTGACCATCTACAACATGGGTACTCACTGTTCCACACCAGAGGTAGACCACCATTGTTGATATCTGACCATACCCACCTTTCCCTGGCCATCCATATCCCATCCCCACCCCCAGGCAAGGTTGTCACTGCAAACAAACTGCATTTATCAAAAGCAGACTTTACACTTGTGAAGACTGGGATGGAAGACTTCAAAGGACCTATGCTGGGGGAGTATACAGGCCACTCTGCATAATCCTTGACAATTGCATTCTATGAGCATGTGGAAGGTTTGCATTGATCATGCTATCCCAAATATACCCATGACTGCTCCACAACAGGACACCTGTCAGATGTACACCAGCCATATATGAGGTGTCCAACAGAGTGAGCTAATACATTGCAGAACAGTAGCCCACAGAGGGAGGACATCTCTGAACAGTACCAGCATGACACTTCAATCCCTCATAATCATCAGGACACAGTGTTGACAGTGAAATTGTCCAGACAATGCAGATAAGGCTCCCCTCAGTCTGTTATTGATGCCCACTTACTGTTAGAGGTCCTCGGCAACCCTCTTCCAGCACACACCAACAACATGGCTGTGGCTTAGCAAATTCAAACCCTGGGATCTCCACTGTGTCCCTGCTTGACAGAGGCACAGCAGACTAGCCTCACACGGTGCCTTATGTGACCTACTTTACAGTGGCACAGTAGCCTACTGTACTGGGGAGGCAGACGCCAAGCACACTCTGGCTAAGCTGTCATTCCCTAGGGCAAACAGCCTAGTATTGACCTCTACACCCATATGTTTAATTGTCAGATGCACATTATTTGTTGCTGATAGACTGTTTGCAGGTCTTTATTGCCATAGCATTCCCTGTTTGTATGAACAACTTGTGTATCTGTGGAAGATGTTTGCATATGGGAGGGATCCACTATATCACGTATGTCTCTGTAGTCATTTAACTGTGTGCACTGGGCAGATTGCTGTAATGTGGTTGGTTCCTGGAATAACACATACATATACCAGATATGTGTGGCCAACTGCTAAACTGAGATTTGGCCTAAGTGTATGAGCATGCCTAGTTCAGCCTTCCCATGGCATGTTGTCTGACATATGTCTCATTTATCAAAGTGTGTGAGCATGCCCGGTGTGAGCTTTCCATATGTTGAACTCTGCAGCCCACCACATTTGTGGATGAGTGTGAACTTCAACAAATATCTCCCGTTTATGGTTGTATGTTGTGTGTCATGTTGTGTAGTTACTGTCCGACTGCTTTATGTGTGAACACAACAGGGATTATACTGTGCCTGCAGGGTTTGCATGGGATACTTTGCATACAGTTGTCAACATCCTTTCATACTGACCTAACACTGTAGTACCGTATAGTGTACTGGTTCAGTACATTGACTGTGGTGGACAGTATCCCGGGCTTTAGTCCTATCACTGCTTTACATTTCCATAGTGAGCACAACAGCCTGGTTAGGGGCCAGTTGTGCACATCTGACCATGTTGCATTATGTTCAGATATGAACTACTTAAACCAGGCTTGTCCAGCATTGGTAGTGTATTCCACAACATAGGTGTACATTTACAAACACTAGTGATGTGCCCTAGGCCATTTCTAATGCTAGTCGGAGAGTGTGTTTGTCCTTTGACACACATTGTAAGTGGAGTTTGCCATGACATATGTCATGGTTAGTATACTGTGCCTCTGTCTACCTGTGACATAACAGTGATACCCAGGGTAAACCTACCATCTCCCATCCACTCATCAAGATTCCTCTTGAGGAGAATCGATGAGTGACTCTATGGATAGCCTGTACTGGGAGTTTACGCATGAGTGGGGGTGGCTTCTGTGTTATGGATCATGCAGTACAGCTTGTCCTATGTATGTCAGTGCTGGGGTTCAGGTCTCTCATGTGCATAGCTCACTGCCATTCAGATTGTACAAGGTGCAGCATGTTCATTGATTCCAGCTTGGACATGGCTTTATACATCAGGCACAGCTTGCCTCTGGGTGGGCAGTATGGCAGTGTGTGTAGCTGCAATTTGTTTAATCAGGCAACACATGGCATCTGTGCAAGCTCTTTGATACTCCTGGTGAGGTACTGTTGGGGACTTTACAGTTGATGGAGGTGTCTGCTGAGGTACATCCCACAGGGGCTATTGTAGTCAATTGTAACACTGATGAAGGATGACTGCAGAGCCACAATGACCTCCCCTTATCTAGATCTGACAACCTAAATGATTAGGTGGGTATATGGTATGTTTCTGTAAACACTACAGCCACATGTTTGTCCAATGCAGGATATCTATCACCTTGTGTCCCCAGGTCTCTCATTACATGTTAAGTACGTAATGGGTTAACACCTATGTGGTAATTGGTGGGCACTTACTGTATATCCACGGGGGTTGACTATACACTTTTCTGCAATAAGCTTGCTGACATGGCTAAGGCACCAGTTGTCTGTTTCTATGTGGCCCTTTTGTGGGATGCTTGTGTCAGCTGGAGGGTCAGATATGGTGGGCAGTTTGTAGTCCTCTGCAAACATGTTCAGACACAGTCCTTCCATGTTGGCCTGTACCTATGGGACATATATACCAAACGAGGGAGGTCCCAGGACCAAGCTTTGTAGGATGCCAGCTATATCTGGTTTGTAGTCTGACATGGCTGCAGCATGTCTGACCATGTCAGTTCTGTCCTTGGTCTGGTTTGCAACCCCTCTACTGACATAGGGGTTTATATTTAAGCTGGTGAGCATATCTATAATGAACACGTAGGGTATTGTATAGAAGCCTTTGCAAGGTCCAGCTACGCTGTGTGGACCACATTGCCCTCATCAATGACCTTAATGACTGTTTCAAATGAGTCAAACATGTTTAGGGGCAGGATCTGCACTTAAGAAAGCCACACTGGGTAGGGTCCGGTGTCAGTAGGTCCCCAGTATCTTTATGTCTGCTGTACATGCTGATCCTTTCCATAGCTGTGCAGACCAAGCTTCTCAGGATTCTGGGGGTGGTAGTTTTCAGTATCCATTCAGGCAACACCTTTGTTGAGAAGGACCACTGTTGTTGTACACTGCTCTTTGAGTACATATCCTGTGGTAAGGCTGACATTGAGCAGTAGTGTGATTTGGCATTCCATTCTTCTTGGAGTCCATGTTGGACTCAGCCCAGGACACCATCTCATACCATTGCTGCTGTGTGTTTTGCTTTGTAGATGCTGGCTGTTACCTCAGCATCTGCAATGTCAGGGGGCCAGCAGTCTGCTGGGATAGATATTTTGCATTTTGGGGGGGGGGGGTTGCACTGCACCTGTCAGGATGTATGTTGGCAATATGTGTGTGTTTGGTATGTTGTTTGTAATATTTGTGTGATTCAGAGCATATCTGTGAATTCCCAACACGGTTCCTACCATCAGTTGTGGAAGCCTTGGGATTATCCTTAGTGTCCTGTACAATTTGTATCTTCATAGGTTCATAGGTTCATACTAGGCTATCCACCCTAGGGCATTTGTAAGCCTAGCCAGAGTGAGTGTGGCTTTCGCCACCCCTTGCTATGTGAATATTATGGCCATTTATGATTTGCTTTGCTGTGCCTCTGTCTGGACGTGACACAGTGAAGACCCCCAGTGTAAATCTACGATCATCCATCCACTTGGCAAGATTCCTGTTGAAGAGTGTCAGTGAGGGGCTCTGCCTAACATGGAGTGGGATTCTGTTCCAGGGTGTGGGGAGCCTCTGGGTTATGTATCTGTCCCTTCAGCACATCCTATTTCATTATGTGTTGAGGTTGACATCTCTCACCCTCACAGCTCTGATGGCTTTGAGTTTTCTGGGGTGGAGCATGTCCATTACTCCTGTGTTGGACATGGCCTTGTACAACAGACATACAATGCCTCTGTGTAGGCAGTATGTGACTGCATTCAGCTGGGGTGTCTACAGCCAGGCAGCATATGACATATATTTGAGACACTTTATCCTCTTGGTGAGGTACCTTTGAGGTCTTTCTAACTGCTGCAAGTGTCAGGTAAGGTACATCCCAAATGAGGCATTGTACTAGATTATGGGTCTGATAAGAGAACAGTATAGGGGCACAATGACCTCTGTTGATGTAGATGTGAATCCTTTCATGATACGGTGTCCAATATAGACAGTCCTCCTAGCCACATTGGCAATGTGAGTGTCACATAACAGGTTACTGTCCACTTGTATCCCTAGGTCCCTGATTACTCCTTCCATACATAATGGTTTACCACCTATGTGGTAATTTGTGAGTACCTTGTTTGGTATTTGGTGGGACATTCATACTGTCCAGTGTCTTCAGAATGGCTGGGTGGGGTTCCTGTGTGTGAGAGTGTGGTCTGTAGCATGCTACAGACTGTACAGCAGTCTTGCCTACGGTTAGTTGCACATGGGTGGACTCCAATGCCTTGTGCATTGTCAGTTACCTGGACGTATGGGTGTCTGTGCTGAATATGGATACTCATCCTCCTTTTATGTTTTTTTCCAGGTTTTGGGGCCATAACGCATGATATGTGGTATAACCTGGTAGTGCTGGTGTGCTGTCAGGAGGCTTGCAGCAGGTTTCTGTCACTGCACAGACATCGATGTTCTCCATACTGGGGAGGGCCTCAGGAGCATGCATATTGAGGTTTACACATCTGGCATTGGTCAGCATTACCCTTATGTTTCTTTCCACTTATGTTTTGTAGGGTGGTGGGTTAGTCTTTTCAGCCTTGCCTACGAAAGGCTCTATGGAGGTGGCAAAAGCCTTATCCAATATCCAGACGCCCAGGGGTAACAGGTGCAAGCCATTCCTGGAACAGCTGCGTGGCTTGTCAAGCATGACATCCCATGCAGACAGATATTGGATCCCCTTGGAATAACACCAGTAATTGTGCCACTTGTTATAACTGATCATTCCGTGTTTGTACTGTGGCGTCATTCTTGGTGAGGGTAGGATGCTGCAAATGGTCAGTGTCATACCGGCCTGGACTACATAATTGGAGAGCTCATCTATGTCTCTTTTCATGTAGTCCGGGGAGGTACATCTCAGGTCATTCACACCAGCATGGACTATGACTGCATCATATTTCTACTTGCTTTGGGGTGACCTGCATACTTGTGTTATGTGGCGTATTGTAGCAGCCTACAGGCAGCTTACTGTACACTTTCCCTTGTTCAGTCTGGTGTGTGGGACAGCAGCGTGTCTCACTATGGAGTCACCTATTACAACTGTATCAGGCATGTTGTTTCTCCTTCTGGCCTGTGACTGTTTGGCACACCAGCTTTGTGTACTATGTGTTGCATGTGCTATGTTTGGAGGTTGTTTGATTGGGTGTATGCTTTGGAGGCCTCTGTTGGTGTGGTGTGTTTGTAATTCGGGCCTCCGGGAATGTTTTTCTGTGTTTATGTCTTTGGTTTGCAGTTGTGATAGGTCTATGTGGGACTGGGTTTGTGGTGTGTGTGGTTACCTTCTCCTCCTGACTAGTTTTGGGAGTACTGAGTTGAGGGAGCTCAGCCTCCAGTTTGGATAGATGGTTGCATCTCTCGCATATATTTGTATTTCTTGGGGGGAGTTGAGGGTTGTCTGTGTACTTGGGGCAGGTGTAACATTGCCTCAAGATTCACCGATTCAACTTGTTGTAGCTGGCCTTAGTGGATTGTATGTGTGGACATATTTTATTGCCATACTACTGATCAGTGATTACGTCTTTTTTTATGTTTGCTCTATCATGTAGCAGCTTCCTCATTCTCTTGCATGGTTTGGTTATGGCTGGTGTCCACCATGCCAGATGCCTGCGTGTATGGCATTGTGTCTTGGTTTTAATTTAGGATTGCATAATCCAAGCATTCCTGGCAGTGTTCATGGAATGCCTGTATAACAGGATCTGAGGTGTGGCCCATATTTTGCATCTGCACAGGGCCTTTAATGGATTCCACATCAGTTTGGAGGAGTGCAACTTTTGCTTTACACATGTTTTTCGCTGTGGTTTTCTGGCCAGGGACTGTGGTCAGGATGTGTATATCCAGTGTGATTACTCTATGGTCTGGTCTTACCAGTGAGCAATACACTTCTCATCTTACCATCCAGTACCCATGTTGCTGATTATCACATCCAGTATGCTTACCCCTCTTGTGGGAGTGGCACGTTATTCCTGGGCATTTTGGTTTATGGATTCTATGAACTTTTGTCCTACAGTGTTGGCGCAAGTATGATGCTTCCAGTCTATGTCTGGGTATTTTCAGTCACCCAATATAATGTGGTTTGGAGGACTTGATATATTCATGTATTCCAACATAGGCCAGGTGCAGTTCCTGGTGTTGGGATGGCAGTCTGTAGCAGGCTATAAACTGAGGGGCAGTTTTAGCCACTGTTACTTGACCATGGCTAGTCCATGCTGCTTCTTGTTGTGGTACCATCATGGGGGTGTGGTTATCCTTGACAATTATTGCTAGTCACCCTCCTTTTGTAGCTTGTTCCATGTTTTGAGGTTGTACAGCACAGCATGAGGTGTAAGCTGGTAGTGTTAGGGTGCTGTTGTGAGCCTTGACCCAGTTTTCTGTTACAGCACAGATATCAACATTCTCCATACTGGGTGAGTTTAGACTGCATGCATCTTGCTGTTTAGACTTCTAGCATTGGGTAGCATTACATCTAGATTCTTATCCCTTCTGAAACCTATGGAGGTAGGTTTGTGTTTTGAGCCTTACCTATTCAGGGCATGCTGTGGGTAACAACAGCCTTTGCCAGTATCCATACGGCCTGCACTGATAGGTGCATGCCAGTCCTAGCAGGAGGAGCATCATGTCATGCTCAGCATGTCATCCCAGGCTGGCACACATTGGATCCCCTTTGACTAACTGCAATACTTCAGCCAATTATCGCAATTGATCATCTCATTGTCATATTGTGGCATGATGCTTGGTGAGGGTAGGATGTTAGTTATGGTCCTCAGGTGTGCATATAGTACATGGTGTTACATTACTTAACACATGGCATTCATGCCTCAGGTGGTGCTGCAGGGCTGCCTCTATCGGATGCACATATTACACTCCCTGTACATGTTTGTGAGCAGGTCATGTCATTTTAGGCATCCCTGTTATTATTTGAGTGAGTCAGAGGGGGTATCATTCCCAGGGTTCCTACTGAGCCAGTGTATGTGCTATGCGTTGCCTTTTTGCCAAGGCCAAGGCATACTGGGCATGCCTCCTTCTGCTTACTGGGGCAGGCTCAGGTTGTTCCTCCTCCGAGTCAAGCTCTGCCTGTGATGGCCTTGGCAATGGTGGGGGGCTGTTTGGCCCAGCCCTATGCTGGTCCTGCTGCAGCTGTTTTCGCAAGATCATATTATGTAGCATAGCACATACCATGACAATTTGGGTACATGTAGTTGGTGTGTACTGCAAGGCTCCACCAGATGTGTCCAGACACCGGAACCGTGACTTGAGCAGCCCAAACACATGCTCTATTACATTACGTGTCTGTGCGTGTGCCTCATTATGGTGTTCCTGTTCATGTGTGTGTGCGTTTCTGATGGGTGTCATCAGCCATGGCTCCAGTGCATAACCTGCATCCCCCACTAGGTGTCCGTGTGGGATGTCCCCATTGGCAAATGTCTGGTACAGCTGCGTCAAATGCCAGATGTGGGAATCATGGTAGCTCCCAGGGCAGCCAGCACACACATTCATTATTATGCCCTGGGCATCACACATGACCTGGCAGTTGATGGAGGGGAAGCCCTTGCGGTTAATGTAGGCCCTACCCTGCTCACCGGCTGGAGCTTTGATGCGTATGTGCGTGCAGTCTATTGCACCCACTACCCCAGGGTATTCCGCTATTTGCTGGAAGAGACGCATATTGCTGGCCAATACCTCACGGGCATTGGGAAAATATACATGATCACTGACATGTGCTGACATGGCATCCAGGAACTGGTGCAGTACCCTGGAGGCTGATGCCTGTGATATCCCCATCATATCACCAGTTGGTTTCTGGAAGGTACCTGTTGCTAGTATTCTTTGGCCAACACATACCTTGGTTTCCACTGGGAGGGGTTCCCCTCTGTTGGTTCTGTGTGTGAGGCGTGGCCTTCACAGCTCCACTATTTGCTGCAGGAGCTCTCTGTCCACTCTATAGCACTCTACTATCTCCAGCTCATGTAATCCGTGGTAGGTAACCCTGGGCCTGTACACTCTTCTCCGTCTCCTCACTGTGGGTTGTCTGGCACCATCTGCATTGTCACCACCCTCAGAAAGTCGCCTATGTCTCATTATGACAGCTATGGCAGCCCCTAACATTTCTGCTCTGAGTTCAGCTTTTTCAGTTTTCACTTCTAATAGCTTACTCCTGTCTTGCAGTGTCTATTGAGAGAAACATCTTGCACTGCTGTTTGCAGAGTTTTAAGTGTTGGGCTGAGCTACTATTCTGTCTGTCTAATTGCCTGCTTCTAATTGTTTTCACCTGCTAGCTCCAGCAGTATTCCCTGCTAGCTTCCTACTAATTCTGTTGCTTCCTTTTTCCTTTCTGTTTCCTCAGGGGGGAGCAGTGTGCATACCAGCAGAAACATGCTCGCAGTGGCCTACACGCGAGCACACATGCTTACATGGTTCAGAATCTGCTTATTCAGGTTTAAACGCGCGCATACCAGTGCAAACAGTGTTAAACATCTCCCAACACGCTCCCACATGCTTAGGCTGCCTTACACGCGTGCACACTGTCCTACTCACGCTTCATGGCGTGCACACGTGCTCATGCACGCCCAGCAAGAAACTTTGGTGTAGGCAACAGTGTACACCTTCCATTTCTTGACTTTCCCATGCTTATGTCGTGGCACTCCTCTTTCCATGATATGTGTCTGACATCTGTCATGTAACTCTGACCTCCAATAAACTGCATTTCTTTCTGCCATTCCCCCCTGTGATGTCACCTATCTCCTACTCTGTTCCTCCCCCTTATGTATCTCGTACACTACTCAGAATGTGCTCATTTGCTATGTGACAGTGGAATTCAGTATCCTAACACTCATTTGCATCAGATTGCCTACTAATGCTTAGTTACATGTCTTAGACTCAGCTTCCCCCCTTAGCAACCACTACACGGTGGCCATGTTGTTTTTGGTCTGCTGGTCCCTGCATTGTAAATCCATGTATTGCATAAAACCCACATTTGTGGGTTTATAACCTTCATTTTTATGTTTTATATAGCGCAGCCCGTTTGCGTGGGGCTGCGCTGCGTTTAAACACTGGCGATCGCCGAAAAAAAAAAGTATTTATTTTTCATATTTGCATTGGGGTACCTTGCCAATGGCCACATATTTGGCCATTGGCATGCTGCCTGACACATATGCACCCTTTATTTGGAGCTGACATGGCTCCATTGTGGTTTTTGCAGAAACGTACTCAGTTGTCAACTGAGTACATTTCTGCAGCTAAAACGGCTCTTACATGGGCTGCTTTGGGCTTCCTGGATCGCTAATCTACCGCATTTGCATGCTATTCGGCTGCAAGTGAGGTGATTAGCATATCCACACCCTCTCCGTGTAAGAGACGTTTTAGCTGGTCTCTTACACAGACTTTAGGGCTGTTCCTGGATCGCGAAGGCTGCATGGAGTCTTACACTACTCTTAGACTCCGTGCAAGCCTTCGTGAATCCTGCCCTAAGTCTGATACTGAATTTATGCATCTATTTAAAAGTGCTGAGACATGAGAAATTGTGGTTGAGGATGGCATGCACTTCTAAAACTGTAGTTTGTTTTTCAGGGTAATGCAGCATTTATGTGCTCGGAAGGCTGTCTGAGCAATTACATTAAACGAGTATTATTTTTGTCTCCCAGCCAGTGTTTTCACACAGCAGTTGTTTCCTTTCTTCAAAACTGCCATAGATAATAGGCCAGACTGTTGAGACAACAGTTTCTGCTGCTTGCAGAAACTGCTAGAAGGAAAACCTCTGGATAAAGGAGATAGTTACAGAAGAATCCTTTAGCATTTTGTGGAAGCAGGGAGTGCGGTACGTAGTTTCTTTTCCTCTCCATTTACACGCAGTGCAAGCATACAATGTTACAAGCTGTAGTGTTTTTGTACAATAAAACAAAACGAGGAAACAACTGTCTAATTGCTCCAGGAGTCTGTTATTGTAACCCACACACACACACACACACACACACACACACACACACACACACACACACACACACACACAACAATTTACTTTAGTGAGTAGCAACGCAGATTGTAAAAAAAAAAAAACTGCCTTGTTGTGCGTAAATGCATCAGGACGGTACTTGCCTACAACATGAACATTCAGAGTTGAGATTGTGTTGAGCAGCTTATTTAAAGATGAATAGAGCACATTAGTCGGTGCAGAAAAAAATGTTTTTTAACCATGTAACCAATATACAGCATTTAAAAAACAACAATAAAAGAAAACACAGGAGAAGGACACCTATCCCACAAATTTGTTAAAAATCACTGTCCATTTGTGACTGATCATCAAAGTTTCAAACTCTGCCGTAAAGCAACCAAAGTTGTACTACTACCACTGACTGTTTCTCGCTTTCTTTTTCCCAGCACACAAAGCACAGGAAGAGAGAGAACCAGTCAGTAGCCATCCAGCCATCCATGTCATGTACATGACTGCGAATGTGGCAATCCTACCCCTTCCACTTTACTGTACGGTTAAACCACATAGACTTATGGACATCACACTACTGCCCTCTCTCCTTAATCTAGACTGCTTTTACAGCAGTCCAGATTTACAGAACACAAGTTTTTTTTTTTTTTTTTTTTTTTTTTTTTAAACCCAGAACTCAACGAGCATGTGCAGTTCGAGTTCTGGGACTTATTATCGAGTCGTTTGGACTCGCAGCTAAGCAAAGCAGCCAGTCAGTAGTATACAAATAAAAATTAAAATAATAATTTATAAATATTTTATTTTTTTTAATTTTGTTTCTTTCTTCACAGCTGGGGGACTGCAGCCCTGCAGTCCAATAGTCCAATGGCATGAGCCACCACTGTATATGGGCAAGGGCTGCTCCATAATTATGACAGGAATGACCCTGGGGACAGAGGTAATATAACTGATTGGAGTTTACTTTTAAGATAATGTTTGGGTGGTGCTACTGAGCATTTAAAGTTCAGTATAATACATCTAGCAAGGAAAGTTTCTGCCACAAGCAAGAACCAGTAAATTAATTATAATAACAACTCCCTAATTAAATACTAAAACCAGTGCAAGCAGTATCAGTACACTCAATACTAAGCAATTTTAACAAAGGTCTTTTAGTCTGTTGAGTAGTTTAAGGGGAGAAACTTGCAGAATTATAACTATATGTTTATTGTCAGCAATCAATAAATGGGCAGAGACGGGAAATTATTTTGTCAAATTATCATAAGGGGCAGGCAACTACAGATGCCATGGATTTAAGAACACAACTCTTTACTCTGAGCTGACTGGCCAGAAATGACTTTAACTAATTAAAATCTATGTGGTGTGGAATGTTACAGCTCTAGCAGCCAACGCACATCTTAAATAAATATTGTAGTATATTATAATGCACACAAACCCCAAGCTATATTTTTTTCTAAACTTTCACAAATAAAGTTTCCTGTCTTGAAAACTATACAACCTAGACATATATTGTTAGAACAATTTTTTAACCAGACATAAGCTTTCATATGACAACAAGAAATTTGTATGTTTAATTCTGTAATTAGCAATACAAATAATACTGGACATCCTCAAGATGTTCAACGTACAGTGCAAATGTCAAAGACAGAACAAATCTAAGGTTTCACCTAATGTCATCATGTCATGCAATGGTTTGTAAGTCACTTTTTTATGTTTTTACTTTTGTAGTATTAAGTACATGTAGAATTAGTACTTATTTTCATAACTACTAACAACAAGCATTTTTTTGTGATATAAACCAACATTTTCAGTGAATTGTTCTGTCTCCCTCACTGGTGTTTTGGGGTTCCTATCAGCAGACCGAAGACGCATGTTTTCAAATCAGTCTTGGTTGAACTGACAAAATCGAAACTGCAAAATATCGAAGCAGCATGTAAGTGAATTCTTCGCTTATATGGAGTTGATTAATCACCATTCGCTTACCTAAGCGTTCGGTGATCTAATATAGACTTGGTCTTTCATACCATACAGCTCAATAATATGTAGGTTTCTCAGTTATGAAAATACGAACATAAATATGAATAATAACTGGCAAAGATTAATTTTTCCACTGCAGGACATCCTTGCTCTTTCTAATACTGCCTATTATTGGCTGGTAAGTCACTTAGTTAAAGAAGCCAGACCCAAATAAGTTCTGGATGCCATAAGGATGTATGGATGCAAATTGGAGGTATACAAAATGGAATTAGAGGCTTGAATGAGTTAATGCAAAGAATAGTCCTAAACTTGCTTGACACACACTCATGTATAACAGTGAAACAGGGTTTTAATACTAATGTTTGTTACACAGCATTTTCCTGTTTAAGTGGTCTGTGTAGAAGAATTGCTAATATACGCTTAAAGACCTTAGCTAAAGTAAGTACAGACTGTTCAAATGAATTTAGAAACCAAACTGGTCTTTGATTTCCTGAGTCACTCAAGTGACTATCATTAGATATTAGCATATGGTAATTTGTATAGGGGAATTAAACAAGATATCAAAATTTCAATTATTTGACCTAGAAAATGTCTGTGTAGCCCAGCAGTTCTATCAGCTCATTCAGCTTTGATACTGTGTAATGTGTCAGCTTCAAATTCCAGATTAATAACAGAACAAATTGAAACATATAATTGCATTTCTTCTGCTGTATTTGTAATACGAGAAGAGACCTGTTGAGAAAATTACTTTGCAAGTAGGTCAACAATAGTCTTTTAGTTGGTGATGGTATTATTGTTTAATTTAAGGGTGATATTACTGACATTGCCATCTTTCAAACTCCTGATATGTTTACAAATGATTTCTTTTATTATACTCATTGTACTTGGCCAGATTGTATGTATATTTCCTCGTAGTATTCCTTACCTCTGACCTAAATTCTGTACAGATTTTAGTCTGTCTAGCTTTCTTGCCTGTTAAAGGGAATCCCTATATGTTGATCAAAAATATTTGCCTTTCCTGTAAAAAACATTTAGCTTTTTTCTCCACCATGGTGCCTTCACCTTGGTCATATTCTTGCAATTCACATTATATGGACCATTTCTTGATTCTGATAATATATTACTGAGACAATCCTACATTTTTCAGTACTTACCATAATGTTTTATCTGTGTTGTCGATTTTCATTTGTCCTTGACTGATGGGCTCAGTTCCGATATCAGAAGCGTCTCACCCATTACTACAGCTCGCACAAGCCAAAAACTTTTAAGCTTAAGCTCTCCTAGTCATCTCAGATCAAGTTTGCTGAAAGACAGAATGATATAAACATAATACCTTCATAGAGACTATATCTGGAATCTTTTATAGATGATCAGTAATAAGAGCTTCATGTTGCCCATTCCAAGAAAACAACTGCTAAGGCAGGGGGAAGGAGGGAGGGAAGTCAACGACAAATGAAGATCAACAACACAAATGAAGCATTATAGTGAGTACATAACTTCTTTATCGGATATTGTCAGTCTTCATTTATCCTTCACTGATGGGACAGAGTCCCCAGCTACCTTTGATCTTGGGAGGATTCACTGGAATATATTTATAAACGCCATTGTACAATGTGGGTCTTTTCACCTTAAAACACAAATAACAGAAAAATAAGAAAACCACTGCCCGTGGTAAAGAAAAAGCATTCACTTTAATGTTTCCACACTATTAAAACATAAAAATAAATTAACATGCAAAATTCACAGACTAAGTGCTTTCGCCTGATAAAATATTAGGGCATCATCAGAGTCAGTGAAATCATCTTTAAGCTCTTTTTAAATAACACCAGATCTTAAAAATCAATCATTACATCATTTCCTACCATGTCAAATTATGTAATATGAAGAATAACATCTCTAATAAATAAATAATAAAAATGTTAAAACAGTTAAAAGTTAAAAATAAGATATCTGGAATGCAACTTTAACCTGTTGTAAAAATGGTAAATGAAACAAATCATTGCAAAAGGTAGATCATAAGCACTTTAAACCAGATAAAACATACCCATCAAGTATAAACTTCACACAAAAAAAAACATTCAAGCATCTTTTTCTCTCCTTTTTAGAACACACAACAGAGATGTGTTGTCATTAATGCCCGGCTTCCCTTTGGCATTTAATCTAAGATGCCATTCTAACTCTTTGTTTAAAAGTTCTAATTCAGGGTCACCCCCTCTCATTCCTACTTTTGCTTTGTCTATCGCAAAATATATAAATATTTTTATACTCATTGCATTCTCCAGTGTGCATATATAAAGCGTTGGTCTCTTTTCTTTTTCTTATATCCCTATTGTGCTCCAGAATTCTGTCATGTAACTTCCTTTTGGTCTTGCCTATGTAGAACGCAGGGCATGACACACATGTAGCAATATATACAACTCCTTTTGTATTGCAGTTGCAGCGTCCAGGACATTGCAGTTTCCTGTTGTATGTTTCAGTAGTCACGTAAGGACTATCATTAATAAACCTACAACTACTGCATGCCCCGCATTTGCTCATCCTAGAGATGTATCTCTTTTTAAACGTTTCATTGTCACATTCAAGTATTTCCTTGATATTTCTGCCCCTGCTGTATACAACTTTAGGATTTGCACATAATTTGTTTTTCAATTCAGCATCAATCACGCTGCCGATATCATACATAAACTTTTTGCCAAACCTGGCGCTAAATGATTGTACTGCAAGACCGTAACATCATTCTTAGGTGTTCCTACATTCACCATCATTACAGTACTCATCCCACCTCTTAAAATGGGGCTAAATCTCGTAGAAATATTTTTTTATAACTTCTTTTTTAACAGATGTCCCTTTTCACCTTAGACACCAAATTCAGCTTGAAACAGATAGTGAAGGTGTGTGGAGTAGCCCAAGTTGCTGCTGTACATATATCATCAATAGAAACTGAAGATTAAAGTTATAGAAGTAGTCATGGCTTTCACAGAAACAGATTTTCAAATGAATGGTCAAATCAATTTGTTTTTGTGTTAGATAAAAGAAATAAAATTTTTGAGCCATCTGGCTAAGATAACCTTGTTGTATACAGATAAAGGCGAAACTGCATCTGAATATCTAACACATATAAATAGTATTTACCAGCCCCCCCTTTTTTTGGGGGGGGACTAGCAAATTGATAGTATGACTTACATTGGTGTGTGACATCACCTTAAGTATAAAGGAAGTTTTTATCCTTAAGGGTACTCTATCTGTCTGAAGAAGAGGAACAGAGGTTTACATACTAAGGCTTGTATTTTGGAAATTCAGAAGTCATTACTACTAAGAAATAACTTTTTTTTTTGGAACAGAGGTTCTGTACTCACAGTTAGCAACAGGTTGGATTTATGACTGTACAATTTATAAAACTAAAACAGGGATTCTAAGGTAAGGCATGATCCTTATAAGTAAGTCTTGATAATAGAGTTCCTCAAGAAAGAGCCCTGCTAGCTTGACTTTAATAATTGTATGAGCAGCTGCTGTGTTAAAAATGAAAGCTAAAAGGTTTTGAATTTTCCCAACTGGAACTGAATTGCAGCCAATGCCCTTTTTAAAATTTCAAAGGGTGAAATTTTTCCATTTGCTAGTGTAGAGCCTACATGTGGATGGCTTGCAGGAAGCTAGCAGAATATGATGTACTGGGGAAGAAGGATGTGTTTCCTTGGCCATGACTGGAATGGGGGAAGTAAGCTGTCGGGTGAATTTCAGAATGGCAGTTGAGTCAAACTGTATTGATAGTACAGAAAGACCAGAGCTGGGTCCAGAGTCCATGGGTTTTGCATCAAATAAGACCAAGGAAAGAAGAGGGAAACCCAATCTGTCAAGACCAATAAGGAGCAATGCTAATTAGTCTGCTCCTCAACTGTATCACTTTCTGTAGAATTTTGGAGTCAGGGAAAACAGAGGACGCACATGGAAAATCCGGAGACCAAGTGTGTAAATCAGCATTCCTCAGTGACTCCTTTGTGTGGGGGGGCAGCGAGGTGGATGCTGCACTTGTCACTTAGAGATGAGGCCAAGAGGCTGCAGAAAGGCCAACCTCCTGAATGAAGTTTTTTTTTTTTTTTTATCATGTTTGGAATGAAGGGCCACTCATGAATCAGAAAGAAATAGACCTGCTCAATTTGCTTGTTATCATATTTTGGGCTCCCCAAAATATGTGTTACTATCAGAAATTGGTTGGGAGAGAAATGCCCATTTTGAGTGTTTCTTGCTAAAGATTAAGATTTGGTCCCTTCCATTTGTTGAAGTACAAAACCATTGACATATTGTCTGACTGAATTGCAATTGTTCCCAAAAGGAGAGTATTTTCAAAGGTTTGCAACAGTAGAAAACTCTGCTTTCATCATTAGAATGTTGATATGAAAATTGGCTTTTAAATGGAGCTCTGGAGTGTCTAGTCCAGATAATGTCTATTTTCACCATTTTGAGACACTCGTGGACACTCTATCCTTGGCTGTAGTGAGAACAAGGGGACAGCCTCAAGGAAACTCCTCAGAGTGCAACTTCCCAGTCTCAGATTTTCTGCAAAGATTGTATTTCAAAAATGGGTCCAACATAGGTTAATAAGGTATGACCATAGAAACGCAAGTTAGCATTGAAGAATTCTGTTGTGATACTTTGCCAAGGGAACTAATATAATTGCCACAAGACTTTGAACCTAGAGACTCTGAAAGCTTCTGTAACTGGAAATTGTACCTTTGAAGTCCAAAGCGTGAGTAGGAGTCAAATGTTATTTTTTGTAACTGTAATTATTCCTATGTATGTACAGATTAGGAGAAAATAATCTGTTTTAATAAGAAATGCCTGGACGAAGCAGTAATGGACAGATATGGAAACCGCTGGAATCCTTGCAGTCGCAAGGTAGTTGCTGTTTTTGCCATACAATTAGTGAGAACCCTGGAGGCTATATTAAGGTCAAAGAAAGAGACCCTGAAATGGTAATGATTGGCTACTAGCTGGAAGTGGAGGAACCTGGGGTGTTTGACCATTTAATATGCTAATATGGTAAATGCCTCACGAGTGTTTAAGGAGTGTATCCAGACATCCTTTTCCAAGAACTGAAGAATGGTCTGGAAAGTAACTATACTAAATTCCATTTAGCAAACCAGTTTGGTCAGAATGCTAAAATCCAATGTTCATCTGGAGACACCTGCCTTTTTGGCACTAAGACTAACCTTGAGTAAATTTCGGGTTCGCTCTGGTCTGGTGGGAATTTTCTGATGACCCCCCCTTTTTTTTATTGGAAGGAACACCAGGAAGTCACTAATGTACTTGGGGTGAAACCAGAGATGGTATGATGAAACCTCTGGATATATTCTTTTTGTACTTAAGAATCTGTAATTACTTCTAGCCAGTCACTTAGCTGTAAGGATAAGTTGCCCCCAAATGCCCCCAGAGGAAGATAATTGTGCTTTCGTTCAAGAGCAGTGGTAGGGCTTACTAAGGAAAGATTCTTTGAAGCTGAGGTTCTGTTGGCTACTCTGCCTCATGGGTGGTGTTTTTCATAAAAGGTCCCCTAGAGTGCCCTCAGGAGAACTGTCTCTGCATATGTCTCAGAAAGGGCCTTTGAATCTTGAACCATATTACCCCAGTGTCCCTTTGATTCTTTGAAAGGATCTTTGTGGGGGAAGAAAAAGTACCTCACCAGTTGAAAAGGTCTTAACATCTTTTTGATACCTGAATAATGCTTCTTGAACTTTTTTTTTTGAACCATAGGGAGTCCATCCAACAAAAAAGACATGGACTGATGAAGATGCGACTGATTCCGCAAACTGACATAGATGCATCTAGGTGTGTCTCCCAATGGAAAAATCTGAACCTGCCAGTCTGCACATGTAAAGAGGGTCATGGACAAACTGGGCACGGACTGTAAGGTAGATAACTAGAAAACAACATGATAATTCTATAACCAGATCCCTTGAAGTCTGGTAAAAGGTGAGAAGAAATTCAAGGAACTTAAGGGACAGATCGATAAAGAGTGAACTCGGTTTTCAAACCTATGCATCATCTGAAACTGCCCGTTAGGTATGTGACTACAGGAACTTTTCTCAGCAACACCTTCTCAAGGAGGCTGCAGTAACCATGGACTCCACAGGAAAACGTTTGGTCCTGAACTGTTAAAGCTCAGGTGGAAAAGAGAATTCTGTCATGAATCCTGGGGGTGGGCTGACGGGAATCTGGACCTTCCCACGTCTGTAGCAAAATCAAATGGATAAGCTCATCTGCAAATGAAAACACTAAAAGGGGAGATAGTGGTTTGCTGAGAGACAGTTTACACTGATTCCTCTGAGGTAGGAATTTGGGATATTAAGTCACAGCCTTTTTCAAATGGCTCCAGGGTGTCTCCAAAGGAGAGATTATCAGAGGGAAGCTTTACAGACCCTTTTTAATTGTATTTGCATCATCTGTGACAGGTTTCTGTATGGAATGTAAGTGCTTACTCTTACACTTCCTCTTATGAAGGGCCTCTGTACTGAGAGTGGACTGGAGGGAGGGCATAAAAAGAAATATGGTCAGATAGCCAGGAACCCTGCCACCTGCGCATTTGCTGACCCTTGTGGATATGTTGGCAGACTACCAGAGAAGGGGAGATTAGACGATTTGCAGTAGATAGGGTACTAAATAGCCCTGAAAACTGAAGTTGCAAAGAGGGAAGGGACAGCAGAACTGAGAGGAACAATCTTAGGACCATGAGTCCACCTCACCCCGAAGAGAAATTGCCGATGCTTCGAGATGCAGGGACTAATGTGAAAAAAAAATAGGATTGAATGCATGCTCCCTAGAGTCAAACAGGCTTGGCTTTGCAAGATCTCTGGACTGTAGAAACATAAATGTTCTAATCCAGTTACTACATGCATGTATATTTCCTTCCTGTTTAGCGGGGAATTCTGTTTATATAATTTTCAGCACTAGCAACTGTACACATGCATTGTGATTTTTCAAATGCCATAGGGGTCTAAAAACATTTTAACATAAGTAGCTGTACAAATCACTTTGAAAGTCAAATGCCATCCAGCTCTAATACATTTGCAAAATAAGAACTTGTGCAAATCAGTTTGATATTCACATGCTATATAGTTCCAATACATTTGTAACACAAACATCTTGTACAAATAAGTTTGAAATTTGAGACATGTCATTTACAGAAGTCTAGCTGCTAAGCTGGATAAAGTTCAATCGTTGCAAACCCGACACAGTTGGTGCCAAAGAGGCTTATTTGTTAGCGCCGATGGGGATCTACTCTCTGATAGTTTTGGCACCTTATCCTGTAGTTGTTTCAGAAATGCAGGTCCTTTGGTTCCTAAGGTGCAGATTTCAATAAAGCTTTCAGTTCCAAAGTACTGTCAGAATCGAAGCAGTATGTTTAGAAGCAGTAGTTCAGAGGAGCTTAATGAACTGAAGCTCTGTGGCTCCTAGGAGACAGTGCCAAGGAAGAAGGTTGTGAGGGAGATGTTTCACTTTTTTTTTTTATCTGTCAGCATCAGAGAAGGCCTCTAAGTTAAAAAATAAAAAGCTTAATCTCATGTACAACAAGAGGTCTTTCTGAAAAAGAAAGTTAGAAAGTTATCTCTTTGTCACTAGCAGAGCTGTATGTGGAAGTGCCAGACTCACACTGAAACAAAACAAGAAAAGGGTTATCAGAAAAGGGAATCTCCTGCCACATTCTGGCACATCTCAAAAACAGGAGAACCCTTAGATTTTAACAGAAAATGAAAACACACTTTTCAAGAGAATTGTCAGACATACCCAATCCCACATTCTTACAAGATAAGGAGGGAATGCAGGAAAATAGCAAGATTTTATTATTATTATTATTATTATTTAAAATTAAATTAACAAGAAAGCGGAACCTACCAACAACAGCAGAACAGAGTACAGACCATATGTACTAAAAGGAGAGGGCAGAAATCAGATAGAGAGAACTAAATCTCTTTAAGGAAGGGATATTAATAAAAGATAAAATTACAAATAACTGACTTAGCTCAAGAGCTCTGGCAAATGCATCTGTCTCTGGAAGCAGCAAACAAGATCTGAGGTAACTAGGAGCGAGGCATTTTGGGTAGGGCTTACGCTCAAGAGTTTTTGGCTGGTGTGAGTTGTAGTAATAGTCGAGTCAGTTTCGATATCGGAACCGAGCCCGTCAGTCAAGGATAAAGATTGACAATATCAGATCTACTGTTTCTGTTACCTAGAAGCTCTCTGATAAATCCCAATTCATTTCATCGTAATCAGCTTTATTATATTTTCAAATAGCTCTAAAGTTATCTGCCTTTTATTGTACATCTGTGCAGATAATAAAAAAAGTAAAATATAATCAGAAGACCGTAATGACAAAAGTAGATAATGTCTGGGCTGTCTAATATTTCTACTGGTTAAGACAATACCTATAATATTATCAAACCTAGTTCTGAAAGTAACATGCTATAAATATACCATTTGTAGCAGTACAACTAAACATTTTCTGTTCAAAGACCTTTAGAGACAACAATGTGTCCCACCATCAGCCAGTATAGTTATGTTGTTCAAAACACAATTCAAAATCTCAGATTTAAACTCCAATGAAAGGTAATTTGAAGTTCTTGGCTTCAGTATATGTTTATCATAATAATTACTACTACTGATATGTTCCTGTATACTGATTAATACATATTCTGGATACCATTAGATAGAAACCCTGTCACCAAAATATCTATTTTGATAATGGGTAGACAATGTGAAGTAAACCATAATTTGCTTACAATTCCTATATTTATGTTTCGGAAGGCTTTCCAAGTCAAGTAACACTTTGCTCACACTTCTGCCTTTATTCATTATTAATTTCCACTCTTTTTTTTTTTGGGAAGGGGGTATTCAGAAATTATGAACTCTGTGAAAAAAGCTAACTAATAGGAATGGATGTTCTTTAAAACTTCATGCATTGCGGATAATGTTTCCAGATATGCATTCAAACTATTTTTTTGCATATGTTACCACATTCCATGAAGCAAAGAAAATGTAAAAAAAAATGCATTAACTTATACTTTGTACAGTATTTACCAGTACCTAAGAAGAGATTAATGGAGCTTCAGAACATTATTGTATCATTTTTGAAAGTTTTAGATTCAGACATTTTATTCCCAAACTTGCTTGACAGCATCCATCCATTTCTCTAGGTTTAGGATTTATGTTATTTTGTAGTGATAATCTAAAACAATATAGGGGAGGAATACCACAGCACAAGGGGGAAAATCCTGTCTCCAAATAAAAGGATTCTGAATCATGTGTAAACTTTAATCTTGATAACCATGTTAAGAGCAATAGGGAAACTGAAAATACAAGGCCAATGAACAAAAATACCTACGATCAGTGGTAACACTTGGATAGGCCTAATCAGACATACAGCATGCCTGTGAGGCCTAATCAGACATACAACATACCTGCGAGGCCTAATCAGACATACAGCATGCCTGTGAGGCCTAATCAGACATACAACATACCTGTGAGGCCTAATCAGACATACAACATACCTGTGAGGCCTAATCAGACATACATCAAGCCTGTGAGGCTTAATCAGACATATAGCATGCTGTGAGGCCTAATCAGACATATATAGCATGCCTGTGAGGCCTAATCAAACATACAACATGTCTGTGAGGCCTAATCAATCATATAGCATGGCTGTGGAGAATTAACTATCTAAGAAATTCTTAACTTAACTTTTGGCCTCTGCAAATAATAAAACAGCAGGTTAAATAATACTGCACCACCTATAGTAATAAATCTAACATCAGAAAACATCTCACCACAACAAGAGTCAGTCCCTGTAACAATGTTATACTGCCTCTGCCTTACACCCTTGCATAAAAATGCCATGCCAAAGAAAACTCCATAAAAAAGGTAAATGCTTCTTGTTTTCTAAATAACTCAAAATTAATAAAATAAAACTTCTATACCCAGTCAACACTTCCCCCTAGTCATGCCTATTTGCACATCTCTGGGTCGTCAAGACAAAGACATTTTCAAAGACATGCGTCTGGAGTGTTTCTCCCCAGGTCTCCACTGAAAATTGGCTTTGTTCCAAATCAAACTTTCCGGTAAACAAATGTTAAACAAAAAATAAATAAAATAAAATGTCAGCTTGTCACTGGGGCTGGCTACAGATCATGGTCACTTACTCTGAGCATGGAATTTAACAAAAGCCCCAATTAGTGGTTGTAAAGTATATGCCACAGCAATGACTGTACACTGGACTGTAATGCTGTAATGGCACAGAGTGTTACAGATTCCCCTAGTACTCTAAAGCACAAGAAAACACTAAAACAGCTGTGCTTTGTGGACTGAGTACTATGGTTTTCCCAGCCACTAAGTGTCCTGAAAGCACACAGTCAAAGACTACATAGAGATGCTAATTTACAGTTTATGTTCTACACTGTTCCTGGCCAGAATAATCTTTCTCCAAGCACAACACTCAAAACTGAAAAGTCAGAATGTGTGTAGCAACTGTGTGCTGTGGATATGGAATTTAACAAGAGGCCCAGTGAGTATCTATGAAGTATATCACACAACACTGAATTCATCTTGGACTGTAAAGTTATAATAGCAGAGAATATTACATTTAATATAGTACCCTAAAAGACAACTAAACTGAAAACAAGCTGTACTTTGTACCCTAAAATCACACACTTCCTCACTAAAAATAGATGCTGCTTTGCAGTCTGGATATTACACTTTCTGTAGCCGTATGATTCTTCATCAAATTGCAACATTCAAAAGTTCAGTTGCCTAAGATGGATGATTGCTGTGGGTTAAAATTTAATAAATGTCACTGACAGAATCTATAAAGTATACTCCACAGCACTAAATGTACCCAGGACTCTAACACTGTTATAACACAAGGTACTATACTTTCCCTGGTGCTAAAAAACACAAGGAAAAACTGTAAACAATCTGTGCTACTGCAACGTCTCCTGTCACCAACCTCCTTAAAGGACATCAATCACATACTCAGTAGTGATGCTGCTTTCTTGTTTAGGTGCTTCATTTCTCCCACTTGCAAGACTTTCACTTCAAACGCAACTTTCAAATGCTGAAATCGATAAAGTAGCTACTTGGGACAGACTTAGAATTTAACAAAAGCTCCAGGGAGTGTCTGTAAAGTTATACAACAACAATGAATACACTTTGAAAAATAACACTGTAATAGTACATAGTACTACACTTTCCATACTGCTGAAGAACACAAGAAAGCAAAACACACTGTGTTTTATAGACTGCATACCACAGTATACCTGGTTGCTGTGTACCCTAAAAGCCCACGTGCACACACTAAGAAGAGGTCTATATATACCACCTGGTGTTTAAAATAAAACAAGATTAATAAAATAAAGTGTCTAGACCTAGTCACCACTTTACTCCCATTCATGCCTCTTTGCACATCATTGTGTCTTCATGTGGACTTTTGACATGTGGCTCATCACAGAACATGGCCACTCACTGTGAGCTTGGAATTTAACAAAAGCCCCAGTTAGTGGCTGCAAAGTATATGCTACAACAATGAATGCAACCTCTACTGAAATGCTGTAATGGCACAGAGTTTACAGATTCCCCAAAGTGCCTATACACACCACCTGGTAACAACAATCCAGTCCTGGAATAGACCCTCTCCTAACAAACAGGCAAAAGGTAGCCCTAGAAAACCCAACAAATTTATTTCAGTTATACGGCTCCTCTCAATTGATCAAGACTCCATCTAGAATTAACAAGGCCACATCTAATGAATCCATCCTACACTGGATTTTAACAACCACCCAAAACATTGTTGCCATAAGCGGCACCCTACCTGGCAGCTCCAGTAGCCTAACAGGCTACCAGCTAAGCTACAATCAGAAACCTAAGTAACTTCAATGAAGAAAGTTACTTCAGTCTGCACCAGATCAACTGGGGGCACATTTAATACAGTATTTCTAAATATCCTGACATAGCAAGCACCATTAAGAACCGACAGTTAAAAACAAACTAACCCCTTGGACAACCAAAATAGGCAAAATCATGCAACTTAAAGTGTGAAAGTCGTAGCTATACACCAAGTCTCAGACATCCATAAGACAATATAAGTAGTATAGGAGCTATAGCAAACAGTGCATAAAACAGGATAAAAGCATTATTATATCAACACAAAAAGATCATCATTGAACAATCAAAAAAAAAAAATCCAAAAATCAATAAATATATTGCTCAGTCCTAGAATATCTATGCATTCCAACCCATCCCCAACCAATAACTCCCAAATCATCACTTCACAGTTTAAATGACAATTTATAAATACAGTAACCTTCCTCCTACAAAATAAAACTACTAGAAATCCAGCCACACCACTCCAATTTTTCAAGCCACAAAAGACCATCGCATGTACTCCATTTCCAGCATCTAACTAAAATACTCATGCACCCTTAAGAAAACAGTCATTGCCCCTAACCAGCTTCCATCTGAATACATCATACTCACTGCAGATAGCCTTGCACCCATGGTGGTGGTGCTGCGGTAGCATTGTCGCCTCACAGTAAGACGCTGTCCGGTTCGATTCTCAGCTAGAGCGTCTTCTCCGTGGAGACATGTGTGAATGGGCATACCTTCGTTGAAGGTTGTGCATCAGGCCTGGCAAGCCGGTACGTAAAAATCAACTGCCAATCATTAGTGGACTGGAGTTCCGCTGTGGTGACTCCTAATCGGGAAAAGCCGAAAGACACAAACAAACTGCAGATAGCCTTGCATCTCCTATCTTGATTCTAATAAACCACTCTATACACGGAAAAATATGTCCCTACCATATAGAAAAAAATCCTACATAATATCCCTTCACAAAGGTGGCTCATCAAACCAGTTCACAAAGTTTAGAAAAATCAACATTCTCTCACCCTTATCCAAAACCTTGGAAAGATGAATTAACTCTCAACTTACTACATACATTACTTCTTATAACCTCCTGTTTCCCTGAAAGCATTGCTTCATACCCAATCATAGTACAACCATTGGCCTTCTAAGGTTCACAGATAAAATAAATCACAATATTTATTTTATTTATTTATTGACATTTGTTGACCGGGAAGGTCCACTTAGTCGAATAACCCATTTTCAGTGCAGGCCCGGGGAGAAAAGCTCTACAAATAATTACAGATTTAACAAGATAGTACAGAGGTTACATATGTTACAGGAAACATACAATTTCTGAGTTAGAAGAAAATTACAAATATAATATAATATACCGTAATAATGTTAGTATGCAAAAGGTTACCTATGTACAGGAATAATTCAGCTGTTTGGAGTTAAAGGAAAAACACTTTGGACAGTATACTTTAAAGACAGAATCTGTCCAATAAATGCAGAGATATAGTAGATGTCGAAGGATTTTTGTACAGAGATTTGACTACCATTTAGTATGTGGTTTTCCATATGGTATCTCATTTTTGTTTAGTAAGTAGAAACGATATTAAGGTGGTTTGTTGACTTTACAGGACCAAACAGAAACAAAGAACCAAAAAAAGTCACTACACTATCTGTATTTCTGTTGAAGTCCAAGCATATGGGCGAAGTACTTAACATTTTGTTTTATGTTACAATAAATTTGTTTTTTAAGCTATACTGCCTCCAGCTTCTGGACAATCCAAAGATAAAGTCCAAACAGGAAAACCTCACCAAAGGCAACCGCTCACAGCAAACAGTAACACAAGTCCATCAGAAGCAGTTGCCACCAGTATGAAGAAGTATTTATTCGTGACTGATACAAATCAGCAAGTACAAAAATAAAAGCAGCAAATAAAATCCAAGAACAGTAAGCGCTTTCGGGTTGTTACCCTTCTTCAGACAATACATTACAGATACAGGAAATCATTTAAAGCCCTCCACAGCCAATCAAAAAAGGCAGACTCAATACTAAACATTGATTTTAAATGATTTCCTGTATCTGTAAAGCGCTTACTGTTCTTGGATTTTATTTGCTGCTTTTATTTTTGTGCTTGCTGATTTGTATCAGTGACAAATAAATACTTCTTCATACTGGTTGCAACTGCTTTTTATGGACTTGTGAGCTTCTGGACAATGTGGACTTTTTTGGTTCTTGGTTTCTTCTGTGGTCACACGTTTTACATATTTTTTTAGTTATAAATCACAATAGAATTTAAGGTCTTCTAACCTCAGCCCATTTTCTGGATGTACCCAAGGCATTTGACACAGTCAGGCATCAAATTCTCCTTACTAAACTCTCCTATGGGCTGTCACTCTCCTCACTCAACTGATTTCATACTCACCTCACAAATACATCCCAAGCAGTAAAATGGCCAGATGATTTTTCCTCTTTCCTTTCTGTATCTGTCAGAATCGCAAAAGGCTTCATCCTAGGACTGCTACTGTTTAACTTATTTATCAATGACCTAATCACAGCATAGTACAATACACTGATTATGCCATTTTAATATGTCCTGTTAAGACACCATCCATGCTCCAAACATTCACCCAAGTATCCTTTTGCTCTGTAGAAGCATGACTTGACAACTCACAACTCCTCTTGTATCCAAAAAAAAAAAAAAAAACCCAACTACTGTTCACCTCCAACTTTCACTTCTCCCCAAAACTGCCTTTAATATAGTCATCCAACAAGACAAATATAGAACTAGTATTCCACACCAAACTACTAGGTGCGATTGTAGACAACCACCTGAAATATGATCTCCACCTTCAGCAAGTTATAAAGAAGACATGCCAAAAGCTAGACTGCCTATGTTGTGTAAAACACTACCTTACTGACTCAGCTAGACAAAACATAGACACTTCTTTTCTACACCCCACCCAACAATATGCCCTTCCTATCCTAACCAATCTCAACTCCTCTCTATCAGCCAGACTAGAACAAATATTGAAATTCATAACCGACCAACAATATAGATCACATTACTGCCCCTCTCTAAAACATCTAAGCTGGCTCAAAATAAATAATTCTCTACTGTACTCAGAATTAATTACAATATTCAAACTAGTACACACTACTTGGAAATTCACATCTCTTCTCCACCATTCAGCCTTAGGGTACTAAGAGACCTTTACACTCCACTAACAAATCAATACTCTCCATAACTAAACCTGACAACAATGCAGGATGCTCCCTGTATTTACACTGCATTGCTGATAACTGGAATACCATCCCAATCCACTTAAGAACAGTCTGCAAGCTGGAAGACTTAAAATTCCAACTGAAGCAACACCTGATAGATACATGACTCTGCACCGGCTCCACCCCTAGTTAAACCATTACTAACATAGTTCTATTAAATTGCTGCATTTACTCTCTGCTGCACAATGTAGTAAAATCACGATACCCACCCCTATCTTCTCATTTTCTCTTCTTTATCTTCCTTGTTCCTTCTCCTCCTCCTTTCTTTATTTGGGCTGCTCTAGCTTTTTGTTTTATCTTCCTATGTCTTAAATTTTGAACAAGTCTTTTTAGTAACAGATATTCTTATGTTGTTGTTGTTTGTCTTTTCCCGGTAAGGGGTCGCCACAGCAAAACTCCGGTCTGCTAATGATCGGCAGTAGATTTTTATGAAACACCGAGGTGCCAGCTCGATACTCAACCTTCAATGAAGGCACGCCCATTTATATACGCATGTCTTTCGAACGCTACCCAACCGCAGGGAGGACATGCAGACTCCACACAGAAGGCACTCCCAAGCCCAGCCGAGAATCAAATGGGAGAACCTCTTGCTGTGAGGTAACAATGCTACCGCCATACCACTGTGACAATAAAACCTGAAAATCTATGCAGAATGATGATGTTGCACTGCGTATTAAAAATATTCATATACAACCCATGTAACTGTTATTTTAATCACAATTGTTTGTAAATGATGTAACTGATGTCAAGGATGTCTGAACAATGGAACTGCTGCTCATGAATGAAACGGGCTGTAAGTGATGAAGAAAAGCAAATGATGTCTATGATGTCTGGGTAATGGAGCTTTTCTACCTGGGCCTCTACTGAAAAGGCACTGCTCAGTTGTGCTTGCCTGGTAAACAAATGCCAATAAATAGATGTTGCTTGACAGTATGGCACTACACTTGCTCAGCCACAAAACTCTCCCTCCATGCACAAAGCTCTAAAGGTAACATAAACTACCTTCTCTAAATACACAAATGAGTAGAAGGGGATAAGGAGTCTGAACAGCAAATGTTTTTAGCACTAATGGAACTGTAGACATTGCACTGGATTGTGGTGATGAAATTGGTGCATAGTATAAATGAGCTATCTTCTCATGACAGCCTGACTTATTGGCCACAACAGAGCTCTCACTGCTCTTCCGTGTTAAGAGGAGTCAGCTGAGATTCATTTAAGGTGGTTTGGGTAATTTGCAATGATGCCTCTTGGATACCTGCTACAGGAGGTGTTTGATGCATGATCTACTATGTTCTGGGAGGACACACTAGCAGATCAAGATCCAGCACTAGGTGACCTAAACAGTTACCTAGGGTCCACTGGCTATGTGGGTGACACTTGCTTGGGGGGGCTGCCACAGCATTTAATTTTTCATAGGTTTATAGTTGTATTCTAGGCTAATGACCACTGGGGCCTTTATAAGCCTAGCCATGCAACCCAATTGTGTCCCACAAGTTATATGTTTATGTAGGGGTGATTGTTTTAGGTTTTGATTTACTGACTGCCTATGTCCATCAGAGATGTGGGTGCCGGATCAAGGGTGAATTTTTAATTTCCTATATTATGGTCCAGGTTATGCTTAAGTAGGGTTAGGGTGGGACTTTTGTAGAACCACAAACTGCAGACCAGCAACACAAAATAAAGGAAAAAAGATTTAATGAAATCCAAATCACATGAAACTTCTCTAGCATCTCGGCCACTTGCCTTTAACAGAGTATATCTAACCATATACATCAAATTTATTTTTAGGGTGGGACTTTGTTTCACATGGATGGGGAGCCTGTTCCAGAGCAGGGAATTCTCTGAGATGCATATCTGTCTCTCCAACATGTCCTATTTATGTTGGAAGTGAAATTTTGGTATTTAGATCAAGTAGTTCTGATGCTGTTTGTTTTGCAGATATGCAAAAGGTTCATCAGAGTAGGGCCCATGTATACCTTGTATGCCAGGCATACATCACCTCTCAGTAGTCTAGAGGAGACTGAGTATAGAGATAGGGCTTTGAAGTGATCTGCATAGGACATTGTGTTTATGCTCTGTATTCTTTTTGTAAAAACCCTTTGTGGATGTTCCATTTGCTGCATGAATCTGGTCAGGTACATATGGAAGTGGGCATTATACTCAATGAGGGGTTTGATGTGGGCTGATTATAGTGGTACAATGACTTCCCTGGATCTAGATGCCATGCAAGTACTTATAAGGTGAGCAACATAGAAGGATTTCCTTACTATCTTGGATACATGCTGGTTGAAGTCCAGGTTACTGTCTACATCTGCTCCCAGATCCCTGAGTAGTGGGTCAACTCTAAACAGTGCTTAATTGATGATGTAGTCTCTTGGGCTGGACAACTTCCCAAAAGGTAGGAAAATGTATTCCTTTAGTTTTAAGCCATGGCTTTGTCACCAGTAATTTTTCTGTGCTAGACCCTCTTGTAAGATGTTAGTGCCTTAGGAGGATTCTTTGACTGCTCCGAGTTTACAATCATCTGCAAACTTGGTCAACCAGAGGCCTTTGACATTAGGTTTGACTTCTGAGAAGTAGATGCTAAAGAGGAGTAGGCCCAGCACATAGCCTTGAGGGACTCCATTGATGACTGGCCTCTTTGAGGAGGTGGTCTCACCAGTCCTAACATCCTGGGTCATATCTGTGAGGCAGCTGGATATCTAGCATGTTATATAGGGGTTCATGCCTAATTCCACAAGTTTGTTAACAATAACAGAGTGGGGCATTGTATGAAATGCCTTAACCAGGTCAAGGTAGGCAGTGTGCACTGTTTTACCCTCATCCATTTCCTTGGTGACCTTCTCAAAGATGTCCACCATATTCAGTAGGAATGAGCTTCCTTTGACACAGGAAAACTAGGATGAATTCAGTGTCTGAAGGTCTACTATGTCTTGGCTGATTAGTTCCATGATAATTCCTTCCATGGCTTTGCATACAAGACTAGTCAGACTAATGGGGCTGTAGTTTCCGGTGTCTGTTGATGGTTCGCCATTATGGAAAGGGATGACTGTTACACCTCTCCATTCTTGTGGCATGAAGCCTGTTTTAAGACTATAGTTAAATAGTAACTCCAGTGGCCCTGATAGGTCATGATTTATACTAGTCAGGAGGCATCCTGACATAATATTTGGGCCCATTGAAGCTATGTTCTTGGCCTTAGCGAGCACAGCCAGGACATGCTCTATATTTATAGTTAGAAGAGTTATGTTTTGAAGGCATTTCTTGGGAGGTAGCTGGGGGTGAGTGGGGGGGGGTAATGTTTGACCTGAATTTGTCATCCAGCAGATTCACTATATTTCCCAGCTCAGTCAATATATCAGGAATAACCTCCAGTTCAGCACATTACTGTGTGCTGCCTTTGAGGTTTCTGACATAGATGAAGAAAGCCTTATGATTGTTTTTTGCCTGGGAGGCTATCTTGACCTTAAAATTGGATTTATTGGACTTAATTAGTCTTCAAAGCTGCCTATTTATTTTGATGAGAGAGTTCTTATCTTTATGGAAGTTACATTTTCTGATTTTAGCCATGATTTTTTTTTTCCTTTTTTTGTATAACCTGATTAATCCAAGATGCCACCAGAGTGGTTGTTTTTTGGAGCTTGATTTAGGCTTACTTCTGGTAGGTATAACAGCATCTATGAAGTCAGTGAGAAGGCTGTACAGAATTTCAGTGAACAATTCTGCAAAGGCTGCAATGGTTTCTGGATTTGGAGGGGCATCGAATTTTGACAAACTGTCACTTAATTAAAGGTAGTTTGCCTTGGAATAGTTCCTAACTGTTACTGGGTTTACTGGGGTTACTGAGTTGATTCTGATTTTGAAGAAGACAGCTTTATGGTCAGACCTTTAAAGGCAGCATATGACATTGGGGGTGGTGCAGTATTCATCCATATTTGTGAGTAAGGGGTCCAGTATGCTGTAATCTCTAGTGGGTGTATGCACTAATTGCTTAAGGGTATTTTTGTTTACGAAGTCCAGGAATCTCTGTGCCTGTAGATTTGGTGCCATGAACTTAAATTCTGGGGAAGGATTCTATGCATGCCATGGACTTCAAGAAGAACTAACAAATCGATTTTGGAAGATCAAACCGGCTATGTCACTTGAAGCCCAAATGATGAAGTTAAGGCTGTCTTATTTTGGTAGTACTGTCAAAAGAGAGAGAGATCACTGGAGAAGGACATTATGTTTGGAAAGATCTAAGGAACCGGTCAAAGAGGGTAACCTGCAACCATGGCTGGACACGTTGATGACAGCCATAGGGATGATGCTGAAGGAACTCGCTGGACGAGCACGGAACTGATTTCTTTTTGGATCTCATCATGTCACTAGGACTTGAACCCGAGTCAATGGTATCTCAAGATGGCTGCACACAGATTCAGTGAACAGAGAGAGAGAGAGAGAGAGAGAGAGCGTTCCCAGTCTGTAGAAGTATAATTAAAACCCCCCACAAGTAAGGTGTTAGGTTGGATGATGAGTGTCTCCAATACATTTATGTATGAG